>NC_051159.1:68734347-69051222 GCF_013339745.2 Dermacentor silvarum | reverse complement strand
GGGCGTGCTAGTGTTGTCTTTCCTTGTACCGTCGTTTAGCTGCTCCTCCAAATAAGTCTCAAAATGTACTAAAAAGCTCAATTTTAAACCCTTCTCAGTGTTACTTGCTTCTCTGGGAGCAGGTTCGCGTGTACCTCAGTCTTGGCACTTTCCTCACCGTCCCTACGATGAGACAATGCATTTGCATTAACCTCAGGTGGCCAGTCTTGTGAACCTCGTAGGAAGTGCAATTGAATGGTAGGCGCAGTATGTATTCTTCGTTCGCGTACCTGCATACATCTGCTAATATTGCGTACAGCAATATTGTGCGCTCTTGATTCTTCTGTGCTCAGTGGTATGTCTTGGGGAAAAGCTTCACTTGACTTCACTTTGCTTCATTAGCCCCTGATTAGGATTGCCAGTTAACAAGGACAATTTTGAGGAGATCAGTCACACCTAAACAAATTTTTCACTTAGTTCTCCCGTGTTCCGAGGGAATATTTGTGCTCTGCATGAAGTCATATAAACACTTGAAGACGCTTCTTTAAAGTTCTGCAAACCCCGGCATCCTGTTCAGTTTTCAGTGTTCAGTTCAGTTTTAAGTGTTCGCTTTCTTAACAAAGCGTTTTATGCATTGAAGCACAAAGGTAACTGCAACGCCAATGCATTTCTCCGCAAAGTTTGGGAATTTATATCTCGAAATTGGTGTCATCCTGAGAATTCGTTCCAAGTGTATCCGCCTTGCGAACTCAACCGCTAGAATTTGTGAACTGCAATATGAACCATAAGGTACTTGGTTAAAAACCTAATCAGTGAATTTTTGTTAATTAGGCGATTATGCATTTCAATTTTTTGTGCATGTAATGTCCGCCTCTTCGAGTAAATCAGTTCATGAACTAGAATTGGGCTATCTGCCACAGGCAACCATTAGAAATTTTGAAAGTGTTCGCTGGAAACCCTGTATAGAAGATTGATGAAGCATGGATAATTCTAATGATTTTACCTCCAGGTTTCTCTTTCAATTCATTTACATTAATGGTCAAAATACTAGTAATCCACTTGAAATTTCAGGGGCGTTTAACAGTTATTTCCAAATCAGTTTTCACTACAGATATTCTTGAGGTTCCCCCTTTTGATCGCGTTACAAATACTTCAATAGATGACATAGAAGTGAGCAAGAAACGTGTTTTTATTCTTATTCTAAATATTGATTCAAAATAGAGCACAGGCCCGGATAACATTCCAAACTCATTTCTTTTACGTTACTCCTTATGGACTTGCAAGTACCTTACCATTATCTTTAAAAAATCCTTGTCCACTTGGGTAGTCCCAAATTCATGGAAGGTTGCTAAGATTCTCCCATTATACAAATCAGGTGATAAGCACATTTGAAAAATTGTACACCAATTTCAATAACCTCCTAATGTGTCAAGTTACGGGAGCATATCGTCTATAAACATATTGCCGGGTTTCTTCAGTCAAACAACATCTTGTCTGCTTAGTCTCTGAGGTCGTAGAATTTGCCCATGACATAGGCCAGTCACTCGATATCGCTGATCAAATTGACGAGTTATTTACATGAGGCGTCGTTCTACGTCTTATTTCATATACTATTTTAACCATCAATCCCAAAACAGAGTTAACCAATATAAATATTTGGGAGTTCTTTTTTCGCAGGATATGTCCTGGTCCTCGCACATTGAACTAACATGCAAAAAAGCCTTTCGACACCTTGGCTATTTGCAGCGCACGCTCCGTTCCGCACTAAAACGCATTAGACTGACAACCCATATAACCCTAATACGTCCGATATTGGAGTACGCCTCTATCACATGAAATGCCCATCATGGAATCCCCATATCATAAAAAAGACGTAAAGTTGTTAAAGTCAATGCAGAAAGAAGCTGTTAGGTTTATCTGTCGTTGTTATGATAGACATTTTTCACGCTCTTCCAACCTTTATAACCTGAATCTAATTACACTCCAGAAATGTCGCCACTTTGATTGTTTGAAGTTTTTGCACAATTATGTAAATTCACCACGTTGTTCTTCTCAGGATTACATTTCATTTTCAGCCCCCTCAGATACTCGACAATATCATGCTCTAAATATTGTTCCGTATAGTTCTCGTTCAGACTTGTTCTTGTACAGTTTTTTTTTTCCTTTACAGGATTCAGTGCTGGAATGCTTTGGCCGGAAATGCGCGCGAATGCCCTTTAGATGAATTTCTTACTGCTATTTCACAGTTGTAATGTATATGTAAAAGTTATTGTTCTTTTCCTACTCCTGCTATAGCCAAATGCTTGGCTGTAGTATGTGCAAATAAAATAAATAAGTAAATAAATAAATGCTCAGGCCGCCGTCACATCACTAAAGTCCCCGGCCTACCTGCGTCGAACGCACACTTAGAATATGAAAGTCTGAAGATCACAGAAGGGCCAGCGCAAACATTTCACTATGGTATCTCAGTGGGTACTAGGACTTCACAGCGCGAACACCTGGTATGGTCTGAAATCAAAGTGCTCAGAGTTATTCTTCACATAAACTAACATTAAATTGTCCGTTCCGCCAAAGTTGAGCGACGATAGAATTCTTGTAACTGTGGCTTGGCACAGCATTTACGCGTCAGCATTCCAGGCGTTTCTAGTTTACAAGTTCTGTTGTGGCGTCGCTGACGAAGCTTGACAACTCCTTCTCGAGCATCCATGGCACGATGCTGCGCGGCGAAGACTATATGCTGATTTCTTTCCTTTGCTGTTGCGCGCAAGTTCGCAATCGTTCACGATATTTCACTGTATCCGGTTTTCCAGTGTATTTAGTGCTTACAGTTTTGCTTGCCCTGCGAAGAGGGGCAGCCGGCTCCAGTAGAAGCACCTGTCTCTAATTTATATGCGCATTAATAACTAAGACAAATTTCCGACAGAGCATGGAATCTGCATATATTTTTTTTACCGTTGTCATATTGCGACACCTATTCAGTGCACTCTCAGCTCTCTAAATTGTCGGGGTAGGGTAATATTTGAAGTTTAGAATACGAAATACGTATTCATATTTGAAAATTAACTGTTCAATATTCTCGAATATCGGAACTAGCCAAATATTTCGCAACAACCGGCTCCTAAAGTGCGGTTACTGTTCTCCATCTGCTAAACAAAGGATCCCAAGTTACCACAGCAACAAAAGTTTTCGAAGAAATGCAGAAACCAAATGGGTAATGCAAACTTTGTTTTCGGTGTCATAACCTGTGATCTGGCTTGTAGTCTGTAATTTAGTGTTTCTTGCAGTCTAGTCATATAGTTTTTTTTTTTTTTTTTACGCTACAGCCAGTGATGTTTTCTTTGAAACGGGTCCTTTTACATGTTTCTGCAAGGCACAAATCCTTAAGAAGCATTTTCTTTTCATTTTCTACAAATTCTGATTTTTAAACAAATTTTTAGCGTTTCTGGAAAGCTGTGTCATACAGTATCGCTCATTCTTGCATAGCTTGTTTGCAAGAAGGCTGTGAAGATGCTGCAAGACTATTCGTGCAGTCCTTTTAATGACAAATAGGGATATTGCGTTTAAGGCTGATCATGATTGTCCGTCATATAGTTGACTCTTTTTTCACTAGTCTGTGCAGGCGTGGTGCCTAAGTATGCCAAAATAAACATTTTTGCTGCAGATATGAGCGGCTACGTCTGACTGTTCGATATTCGATTCTATATTTCATACTTACCATTCGTATTCAATTCATATTCAAAAAAGTTGATATTCGTTCACCTCTACTGGAAAGATTCTTAAGTTACCGTTTCAGAACTGTGTGTTCTGTGCAACGCATGAAGCACTACATGAGTAACCATTTATTCCTTATTATATGAGGCAGCATTACTAATATTAAGCTACTATGGTAATGTAAATATTAATAAGTACAATATGGGCTTCGTTATTATTAACTTATAGTTAAAGCTCAGTTATTTTCTTTGTACCGTCCTCGGCTAAATGGAGAAAGGTTTGTTCAGAATTGCAGCATGTGTGAGCTATATAATTTATTTCAAGCGAAATGATTTTCATGTTTTTCTTTCAGCCCGGCCCGCAGCAGCAAAATTGCAAAAAAAGATACGCAAATACGGCGCATATATTTTATGTAAAGCGAAACTTGAGTGAACTGGTTAATCAAATTCTATACAACTAAGCGCGATGCTTTCAATCGTGTTTATTTTCATATTATGCAACGTTTAATCGCTTACAATGCTTATACTTCAGCACTGCACAGGTCACAACTTTAATGTGTGCAATTTTTATGTTTATGCACTATAGCCTTCACAAACTATGCCGAAATGCAAATGTCCTTGTGACATCAAGCGGATTCACAGCGTATTATAAGGTGTTCAGCCAGCGATGTGACGTGGACCAAGACAATGTGCGTGTGACGCTTGTCGAAGGAAAAATGGCGATAGGAAGTGTACGGCACAGAGTATAAGGTGGGCCGGAGGGAAGTAGGCAAAGAAATGTTTTCTATTTATTTATTTATTTATTTATTTATTTATTTATTTATTTATTTATTTATTTATTTATTTATTTATTTATTTACATTACCCCTAATTAAGGGCCCTCAGGCGAGGGTACTGCATTATGGGGGGAGACACAACCTCGTACATGCAAGATACAACACTATAGCGCTAGAAATACAACCAGTGGAAACAAAGTATAACTCAAACATGCAATATAGACATGAAATAAAACTACATGAAATAAACACACGCAAGGAACATAAAATAAATAGATATGAACAGGGGGTATATGCACTAATTCATGAAATCGCACGAAACTTTATACACAATATGCTAATATGTACATATAACAATACGTAATAACTAATTTGCTCCCACTAACCGTTTTCTTGCAGCAAGGTTTGGAAAGATGGTAAGTTAACTTCAGGTAACGCGAGATGGTAGGTTATTCCATTGTATTACTGTGCGAGGAATAAATGATCTTACGTAAAGCGATGAGCGGCACGTTATGCGTTTTACTTTGTTAGCGTGGTCACGGCGCGGGAAGACTGCAGGGGGGTGCTTTAATAGTAGACGTTTTTATATGAACTCCTATGTGCTGTCGCTAATTTTCGGTTCATTTGCAGAACAGTGTAACAATATGATGGGGAAAGAACTAAGGCTATCATATACGTATAGCAGAAATATTTTGCTGCACGCGAGAGAGTTTAAACCAAACTATATACTTGAACCTTACGGAATGACATGGCGTGCTTTCAATGCAGGTTGAACGATGAAGACGTTTTCTCACCCGCAAGGCTCCTGGATACTGCACCATAACGATGCACATACATGCCTTTTGCTGCAGAAAATGCTACCAGAGACGCGTGAAGTGACGCCGCTTACGACTAGAAGAAACGTTTCACCCTCAAGCTTCCTCCCAATTCCCAACACCCGCTCCCAATCAACCTTTCGTCCTTCATTGATGAAGAAAAAAAAAGAACTGTGATGCGCGATGTTTTGTCCAAAGTGACACGTTACAGCTGTGTGCGTGTGGTGTGTGTATGTGTGTGTGTGCTTTAATTCGTATCACAACGACACTGTGTGACTCTTGACGGAGGTGAAGAAGACTGGACGAGATAAGTATTACAGGTTCTGGACATTGTTTTGGACGTCGGCCTCTTCACTTGCGAACGCCTAAAGGTCAGTGTCATGCAACCCCGTTTCTTACAGGGAATTCACGTTACACTTCCCAGGGCTTTTCGCCCGAACCAGTTCGTGCGTTGTGCCTCAACGCTAAACAACGCCGCTGAGCGGACCCAATGTAATTCGCAATTCAAGGAACCATCCCGCGGTTTCTTCTGCTTTGCTTTCAGCATCTGTTCGTGTATATATATCGCTGCACATCTTTATTTGGCGTTTCTCTAACATGCTCCTTACCGAGCATTAACGTTAGAAACTTCACCCAACAGGAAGTTGGCATTACTCTTTATCTATGAATACAGCAGCGCAGTTAAAATTGGCGCGCAAAAATTATTTGTTGTTTAATATATTAACCAACGTGTTAAACGTAATAAGCTGCAAGTAATTCGGTAAGAGATACCGGATTCTTTCTCGCTTATGGAACAACCTTTTCAGAATTGAGACGGAATGGCCGAATGAAGAATCTGCACACTGATTTCTTCGGGAGATGCAGCACGGTACAGGGCATTTAACTCACAAGCAATCATATAACAGTGCCTTCTTTGCGTCAACAACATTGTCAACAACTAGCACAAGGTGTACGTCGTGTCATTTTTGCCAACGTTGTCTTTGCAATTATGAGTCTATCAGCTCCGCACAATATGATTCTCTACAATTCCGCGCTTCTTTGTGTTCTGAGGCGAACCAACTGTTATTGGGGTGCACGGTAAACATTGGATGACTGGGATGATGTTAGCGATTAAGTATCGAAGATGTCTGCACGGTTTCAAAGGCGTCGAAATAGCGTAAGGTCGGGAAAATTGAATCTGTCATGTCACGTCAGTAGGCAAATGCAACCCTCTAAAGCATGCAAATACTATATGGTGAACCCACTCCCCTTTTTGAATATATAAGGTCTGTGGGCTTAGTAGTGCGAGTTCACAACTTTATTCTTAGAGGGCTAATATTAGCCTAGAAGGCTTTCGGCATAGCCTCACGTAATAATAGAAGCCGAATGTTACTATGCAAAGGAGAGTATTATATGGCTGAACGTGTTAGGCAAGGTAAACAAACCTCTCCAGTGGGCTGAATTTTCTACTGAATTTTCTCGCATCAACTGCATCTTTATACAGTACCGACACTTGTGGCAAGACAGTAATAACATAATGGTATACAATTGTGGACTGCACTAGTCCTCAGAGAATAAGGTTTGACATTGGCAAGATATGCCGCATAAAAATAAATTCTTTATGGATACTTGGAAATGCAATTTACACTCCAGCAAGCTGTATACTTTTCAGTTAATGGAAGTATAAGTTTAACGTGCAGGAAAAAAATTATAGGGTTTCCGTGGCTCGTAAGCACTTACGTTCGACGCCGTGCACCAACTGCGTCGACTATAAAGCGTCGCTGTCTCGTAAATTGAAGTACGACTTCAAGCACGAAATTTGTGTTCTTTATTTCAAATTGAGAGGCTAGATTCTTTCGGCCATCATGTAAATACTTGCTTCTAAATTATTTATTCATTGTACTGCAATCGCCCACAGGTCACTATAGTGTAGTGGGGTGATAATAATGAAAGATAATGTTGCGTCATATACTAATTCATTAAAGGGAAACTAAGACATCCACCCAAATGTAGCAATTTGCTACATGTAGCAATTTGCTACATTCCGTGCTCACGTTGGTTTCGACGGGAATTCAGGGCGCAGGCTCCTTTCCCAAGCGTATCACCCCTGAAGGAAGCCGAACGCCAGGCCGGGGTACGCTTGTGCCCTTTTGAACCAGTGGGTGCCCGGCGGCGGTGGGAATCGAACCCACAGCCTCCCGCAGCCGAGGTGGGCGTTCTACCACTCCACCTAGCGATTTTCCGCTGAACTATTGCGTCATATACTAATTCAATACACCAATACAAATTCTACATGTCTTAAACACTCTTTCATAGATTTCGTCAGGCTTTAAGTTAGATCAGAGACAGCGCGTGCGCAAGTTTAATAAAGCTTTCCGTACACGCTATCGCAAGCTTTCGAATTTTATTCCACCCCCTCAGTTCTGGGGCCACTTCTTATCTCAGCGCCATCGTTCGAAGCGCAGGGCGTTCCGATGGACGAAGTTGCTCTAGAATGAAATCTCGCTCGCGCCGCCGGTGGGGACAAGTCTCATTGCACGCGGCAGCGCGGCGACCGGAGGCCGCCTCGTGGCCGACGCAGGAAGCTCCCTTTGGCATGCACGAACGCCCAGCCCTGTCTGCCGCAGCCGCGCGGTTTTTACGGGCCCACATTAAAACGCCGTAAAATCCTCGTGCGAGACACGGCAGTGCGCTCTCCCTTTCCGCTCGACAGGTGCACACTGTATACGGACCCTTCCTATATACGTATACGCCCGTACCGAGACGCAGACGTGATGCGTTTCCGTGCGTGAGTGTGTATGTGCAGGCTTAGTTACATCGAGGAGGACATGCGTGTCTGTGCGTAACGTGTGCGTTAGTCCGCGCTTATCGGAGTTCCGATGTACGTAATGTGAACCGCCATATACGACGGTTTTCGCGCGTTCGCGCGCGCTATCTGCCTGTTTCAACCGCGTGTTTCTGCACGGTTCGCTGCAGGAAGCGAGCAAGCGAGAGTTTCCGCATTGTTTTTTGTTGGTTTTCTTATATATATAGTTTTAAGGGCTATCGGCTCGGTTCACTTGCGTCGTTTGTATTTGTCGTCTGTGGTCAGTGCGCGTTTAACTACTTTAACGCTTCATACGTACGTCCATGTGTATTGCGTGTAAATTGGTATACAAGTGGCATTCATGGCCTCGTACTTCGACGTGTGCGATAAACTTCTGCGGAGAAATACGCGAGTCGTAGAATGTTCGCTGAAGCGCTTTCGTGGACGTGTATAGCCGTGCTTGCTGGTTGTTGTGAAGTACTTTAATTCTTCGAGACTCGTGAGTGGTAGCAACCATGTTGGTCGGAATAGGTGTGACGGATGCTCAGCCGGCATACCTTGGGCTAAACATATAGCGAGCAGCTGACATCTCATCCTATGGTGCCAGAATGACATTGCATTAACAAAGAGAGAGCAGGACGAGATTATTCATTTTATGGTCCCTCTTGCTGCTACACATCTATCATATTGAACCACAGTCTGCATAAAGTCCCACCGTGGTAGCTTGTGGCTATGACATTAATTGCGCTGCTGAGATCGAGGTCCCGGGTTCGATACCGTCCCCGGCGGCCGTATTTTCATTGGGGCGAAATGCAGAAACGCTCGTGTATACTTAGATTTATGCGCACGTTAAAGAACCCCAGATGGTGAAATTTAATTAGGAGTCCCCCACTATGGCGTGCCTCATAATAATATAATGTCTCGCGTCAATGTCGTGGCTTTTGGCACTTGGAACACCAAAATTTAGTTTAATATTTTATGTCCGCACAAAGCTCTATGCAAAGAGATAAGAGAGAGAAAGAGAAAAAGTCAATCCTCCTTGTGCACAGTATAAGAAAGTATTTTCGGAATGGTACATGTGTCTATAGCGCGTTTTTTGCACGATTTCTTTGATTATCGTCGTGAACTTACACCGCTACTTCCAGCCTTCTGAGGAACTTGTCTCGGTGTTATTTCAGGGCCATTAGTTAGGTTAATTGAGCTATGTGCATTATCGTTCATTTGTTTGCTTGCATAGTTTGCTTGTTTTCCGGGAGGCGCACGCAAGGTTCAGGTACGCGATTACGAATTGAGCCAGCAATATACTAGAAATACGAATACTACAAGACAATATCCTTGTAACGTTATCCAGTTTAAGATTGCCTACAGCACGTATGCCAAACGTGTCATGTACGTTTTCTCCAGACACGTTCACTTGCCACAAAACGCACGTATGGCAAACAGCAGTGGCCTAATTTCGTTCTTTTTCCTAATACCGAATGAGCACCTCAAGACATGAATGAGGCTAATCGGGACACGTATATATACCATAGGCACCGAGATACTTGGCGCGCACATTCATAACAGCCGGTACAGACCACGAAAAAACTGATAACTAAGTGTACGTTCATTCATTATTATTTTTTGCTTGTTTCTGCACAACTTGCATGCCGCCATCATTGGCATGCAGCCGTAGCGCATTTGCATAAGTAGCGTAGACGCCCCCTTTTTTTCAGAGTGCAGGCGCGAATAAGGTCGAAAGGCCTCGCTTACTGACCAATGAATAAACATTTTGCCAGCTTCGTATTATTTGCCAGTTTGCTGGCACCACTATGAACAGCTCGAATTTCATAATTTCGTACGCACGTATGCCGCCCTCTAGCGGCTTATTGTGTAAGGTAACCTGGAACTGACCACCACATGCTGCTGTTTCCATTTCGACCGACGTAAGGCCGGGAGTTTGAAGAAATACGACTGGTAAAGCGGCTAAACCGTGTATTTTCGCTTGCTCGTGGGAAAATTCTAATGACTCAAACTACTCAGCCCTTTCTTGCTAGTGTTTCTTGCTACATTCGCCTATAGCAAGGAAGGCGAAATCAGGTCATCAGTGGACCAGTGAAAGAATGTGTGTTATATTTGCTGTAAAATATCGGGGCTGTGTGTTCGTAAAGTATAGCGAAAAAAAAAACATTAGACTACTTCAATTCAGTTTTTAGTGCCGCATTGAACGGTACCCCGTTCCACATAACGTGCTTCTATTGACAGGGTTGGTCCTAATGTTTGCAAAACAATTATCTCGAGTCTAATTCTCAGAGTAAAGATAGGCAGTATTCATGTAGGATACTTCAGTTTCTTTACGTGCACGACCAGTGTAGACGGTAGATAATCGGTTCGTAATATCTTGCGCGGGTTAAGTTCCGAAATGTAATATAACCTTGCAACGCACAAAGACTGCTGACTGCATACACTTTTCTCGCTGCTACGTTTAAATCAGGCTGTTCTCGTTATTTTGAGAAAACAGATCTTGGTTTTTCCTTTACAAGATAAAGAATCCCTCGCGGTTTTCTCGGTTTCTATAGGCTTGCAGCTGAATCATCGGCTGGTGTAACGACCCTTAAAAAAATACATTTACACAGTTTATAGACCGTCTATAAACAGTTCTGTAGACTTTGTCTACAGACAGTTCTATAAACAATAGTCAATAATACGTTTGAAATCTCTATAAAGAGTATATAGAGATTCTACGGACATTCAATACACGATATTTGATACAGTTGTAAGACAATGTGTCATTAGACTGTCTGTAGATCTGATACCGACAATACTCGATGAAAAGTGTAAGGCCATAAATCTGTCCATAGACTAGCTTGCACAGTGTCTAGAGGTTGTCTATAGAAGTCTATTTAATTTGTTTATGGAGCCAATCAACCTTTATGTACATGTGTCAATGGAAGTTCTTGTTGAATGAGATTTTTTTCCAAGGGACGTGCCATGTTGCAGCAGTGAATTGACTGTCGAACTGAGGGTCAGAGATTCAGACAGCCTTTTACGATTCTCTATGACACACTTACTAGGAACGTAATGAACTCACTTGCTATGCACTCAAGAATATCTCAATATATGATATAATGTCTAATGATCACCATTTTGTATCATTAAACAAGATAGAGTTTTCTGCACAAAGCTAACTTAAAAAACACAATACTTGTTAGATGACGATAATGTGAAGCGGATTAGAAAGCATGGGCAAGTTTACAAGGTTGCACAGTATGACTTCCCGCAGAAAATAGCAAAGACTACTGGGAAAAACGTTGCCTTTAGTCGTGTTTTATTTTTTTATCACCACTCAGGCCAAGTAATAGCACTGTGAGCCGATACTGAATTCACAGAAGAGTGGGCATCTATCAGCAAGCTTTAAGAAAATTTTAAGGTTGCGCAGCCGGGTCGTACATTTCTCAGCGCCGCACACGCTTCCACTTAGACATTGCGGTAGTTTGCGTTTAATGTATACCTACCGAAGCAACCTTAATATTTTACCAAGCTGAGTGGCACGAATAGAATCTACATCGTAATTTTAGGTTGTCCAGCACCTATATTCGCTGTATGACGTGGGCCTCAGTGGAACATGGTCCAAAAAGTCCGTGCCCGCATAACAAGAAGGATCGTAAGAAAAGAATCGTCAGCGCGTGTTATAGTGAAACTGCTTTTTCTGAATAAAATACTCGCTTCGAAGAGGCCACTCACTAATAACAAGACGGGAAAACAGTTACAAAAAAGGCACACATCACTTCTTTATTAGCGTTACACTGCATAGAATGTTACTTTCTCGGATGTTGCTCCCAAAATATTATTCGTTCATAACTTGAACTTCGTCAATACGACATCATTCGATATGTCTGTCTGCTGTTCCCATAGTACGTGTTCGTTGCACTTCTCATCCAAATGAATTTTTCCTCTCTACTCGCTAAATTTGCTCATTCACTAGTTGCACAATAATTGCAAAGCATGCGCCCCCCCCCCCCCCTCCTCCCAGCAGTATAGATGACTCAAGGAAAGTAGGGAAGCGGTTCGTTGCACGGGTCTCAATAAATTTAAATCACTTGCAGTTAAATATTTTAAACATCTCAAAATAGTCCGGGGGAGCTTAGGCACG
Organism: Dermacentor silvarum; assembly: GCF_013339745.2. Taxonomy (NCBI): domain Eukaryota; kingdom Metazoa; phylum Arthropoda; class Arachnida; order Ixodida; family Ixodidae; genus Dermacentor; species Dermacentor silvarum. The sequence goes on along the minus strand of NC_051159.1, from coordinate 69,039,025 downwards.
GGGGCATTTATATGCGGCACTCCTTTTCGGTTTCATTCCTTGTCAGGCAATCTTCCAAAGTAATTATTCATTGATTTATGATCCCCATTTTTTGACAATCACGCGGCCAATTCAATTAGTCGACGCAGTTATATACAGCTACAGGTGCTTGGAAATGGTTCGTGTGCTATTTTGACGTCGGTGAGCAATCCATTTACAATCCTTACTAAAATAAACCACATTACTGGAAAAATAAAAAGAGCTTGATCATCATTCTGCTGCCATTTGCAAAACTTATAGCCTTTTACGCTTGTTGCCACTCGCTTTTAAATGCGTCTGAGTACGTTAAAGTTTTGCAGTTAGTTTTGATGGCGCTAGTTCTTTCCATCCTGAAAACCAAGGACAGTGTCAAAGATTATGTTCCAATTTTATCCTTGTGCTTTTTCACTGGTTCGACGGTGCTCGTTTACGTTATCACCTAGGCGGTGATTTCATAGCGATACCTTCCGCTCGATTCTGTGCCATGGACTCTTATCATCTACCGTTTACGGCCGGCTGATCCCATTGATAACGCGGGTGGTGCATCACTGAGCACGGACGAAGAGCGAGACGAGCATCAAGGAATATCATCGGAAAAATCATCGCTACAAAATTGAGGCCCCAGATTCTCTGGTCGCAAGTTGGAATCGGCTAGCGCAAGACAATGGTAATTGGAGATCGCAGGGAGAGGCCTTCGTCCTGTAGTGGACATAAATATAGGCTGATGATGACGATGATGAAGCTGCAGATGATAATCAAGGAATATAATCAGGGCGAAAGGATATTCTACCGGCCATTATTGCATGAGCTGGATAATATTAGCAGTTGCACGTTTTTAGAAAGCAAAGCGGCCATTTGTCTCGCTTTGTCTAACACAACGCGGAAGCACCGAAATAACCCATCACGCGACCACATTAACCTGTCGGAATTTACAGCGCGGTAGTAAATCGCACCAAACATACACTTTCAGTTGGAGTATGTTAGATCAAAACACGTTTCGTTCATAATGCTTCTTTGTTCATAAATTATGATAGTAGCCGAAGTCACAGCTCGCATAACTCTTTTTGTTCTCAGCGGCGATATTTCACGAGACAAAAGCACTACGCGCTTCGCCAGCGCTCGACGGATCTCTTGAAACTCGTGACGAGTCCTGTCTGAAGCTGTGACATGAAATAAACTGAAATGAAACCGCTCTGCGCTGTCGCTCACCGCGCGGGGGCGTTGAGAAAGGAGGTGACTGGAAACCAGTAAGGGGCGGCAACGAAGAAAGGGATTGGCTACCGACGATTGGGCGGGGCCGAAAGGCGGGCTGCCAGTTTTTGTTGCGTCGTGTCCCTCAGAGATGGCGCCAGCGCTTCGGCATGTTTCAGGGAAGCGGCTCGAGATGGCGCTGCCTGTGTTAGCGTGCAGTTGCTCAGCGTCCGTGAATTTCCTAGACTGATAGAATCGTCTTCCAAGCAGCTTCTGTGATATCGTTTCTCTTTGAATTGTTGAAGAACCACCGTAATCTAATAATAGTAGGGTGACTGCAGCGACCAATTACTTACATCGTGCCATTAAGTTTCTCATACTTCTTTAGCCTGAACTTCGTATTTCCGTTGTGCTGTACGCAGGGCAGTACGCAATATAGCTTGAGCTGGTGCGTTATTGCTTGCTCGTAATTATTGTGATTATGATGAAAATTGCGATAACTTCCTGAATTGGCAAGATGGCATGGTCACTGCTTGCGTTCTTATAGTTTTAATCTCGTCGTCCGTGTGCCGATCCGTCTGCCTACTTATGCGTTTTTATCTCGCAAATTGTCTTGCAAGAGCTGGCTGCTGCACCGACAACGGTTATTGCAAAAACAAACGCTTACCAGAGTATTCTCTTAAAGGTATCTTTTTAAAGCGAATTCGTTCTATATACCGTAACACGCAACGCTATTACGCGGTTTAATGAGACTTCCGTGGACATTCCTGGATTTACGGGCATGCAGTCACCGGAAGAGAAAGAAAGGTGTTTACTACGTGACGCACTGTAGCGCAGCCAGGATTTAGCAGGGAGTGTGCTCAGCCTATACTCATGATCTATTTCTTTCTTGTGATAATTTGTTTTTATTGAAAATCTGATGAATTCGGGGTGTTTCGGAATGAATTTTTCTCATGGTTTAACTTAACCTTCGCGAAAGAAGCAGCAAGTCGGCGCACGTGAAGTTGCAAGTTTCAAATATACGTATATGAAAGTTTACTGACAGCATCCCTCCTCTATAGTGCTCGACAACTTACGCCGCGGCAACTTAACAACGCAACTTCAGTGACTTGCTTAACCGTGCGGAAATCGATCCTCGAATAAAACGCTTCATCCAAGCTGTCCAGCAGCATTGCCATGGCGGTCGGTCACTACCATGCGTTAAATAAACGCTCATGTTGATTTTCACAGCTGTTTCACAGCTGAAGCGAATGGTAAACTTTTACTCCGCAGGATGCCTGTCACAAAGTATATGTAGAAATATGAGGGTCATTCCTCAACCTAATGCTCGAAATCCACATGTCAGTAAAGAGTGCACTAGTATTTAATTAAGACCACTAGCAGCGTCGCTTCCAGTGTACGAACATTACAAGGTATTCTGTTGGAGCTGAAGTCATTCAAATAATCGCGCCTGTTATGTCACTTTCAGAATAATTATAGTACGTGCGCTGAAACAACTGAGTCAATAACAAATAAGTAAAAAAGTGGCAAGGCAAAATCTCTACGTGTTTGTGTGTGTGTGCGAGAAGCAAGGAAAGGCCAGGAGGTTAACCAGATGGTAATCTTGTGCAAACGTATTACATTACTTGGTACAGATACCGAATATTCAAAGGATACTTTAGAATAGGTATTTTTCTTTCTCTCATATTAACTATTTTTCTCATTTATTCTCCCTTTATTTTACAAAACTACATATTAAATCTGGCTTTTTCAGGGGAACAGAATGTATCAATCGATATGCAACATGACTGACATAGATGCTGCATTAAAGGTCCTCCGTTTATTAGAGATCCGTTGCAGTTTGCTGAATTATACGGCCTGTTTTGTAGTAGTAACGAAAAACATTGTCCATTTTCGTAAGACCCTGCATGAGTGGTTTACAATCCTTGGACGCCAAACAGCAATTGCCGTAAGTATATATGCGAGGAATTATCGAACAGCTAAGCATCGTTAAATTAAACCCGAGCTGAAGAGCTCTATAACTCGGTATCGAATCCCGGCCGCGGCCGCCACATTTCAAAGTGGGCGAAATGCAAAGACGCCCGTGCCCCGTGCAGTGGGGGCACGTTAAAGAACCTCTGGTGGTCAACATTCCCCCCTTATGGCGAGCCTCATAATCAGATCGTGGTTTTGGCACGTAAAACCTCAGAATTTTTAGAGCTTTATAAAGGTAAGATGGTTCGAGCAGGTGAAAAAACGTGAGTACACAAGTTAAAGAAAGGATACGGGACAAAGATGGCGTTAGCTTGCGTTTTTTCGCCTATTGGAACTGTCTTAACCTCACCATGCAAAAGCATTAATATTGAGTAAGTTGTCAGCAGTGTTTCATCATTTCTATTTCGGTTGACAGCAGTATGGGAACAGCAATGCGATTGCTGTTATTACCACTGATAGCATCTTCGCTGCACAATGCAGTCTTTGCAACGATGGCAGATCTAATGATGACCTTTGTTTCAGGAAAATATTGTTTTTCCGCAGGGTTACCTACGCTGAAAACTCTTCACCCCCTACAACGTTAAGGCTTTTATTTGGAAAACTTTTGTATGACAGTCGCCCTCTCACAAAACGCATGCAGTACGTCGAACGTAGCATCTCCTTGTGTATCACGTGAAACTATCTAGAGGTATAATGTGAACTGCAAATGACGGAACGACACTTAATCGGGACTTTTCCTGGCACCAATTTACTGGCGCGCGCTACAGCAGTAGGTTCGTTAAGGAACACATTGGCATTCGTAAATAAAGAGGTTGAAAGCAGGATGAACGGACTGCACACACGCTGTATACACTGCATGTTGTGTTTATATGTACGCGTAGAATAAACAGTTTTATTGTACCATCTTTCTTGGTACACATGTAAACATTTTCTTCAGTCAGCGCAACTCTTCCCGTCACAACACAGTTAGCTACGATCCACCATTGCCTCTGGACGCCATACACCATCATCACGCACACGCATCCACTGCCTATGCTCATGACGCATTTGCCCGTGCTGACATCGCCCGCCAGGTTGCCTGTGATCGCTTATCGGCTTGACAGGTTAATCAAAAATGTCTTTATGACCACTCACGTCGGGACGGGAACTTCCCTCCGGCCTCACTCGTCTTGGGTGGTGTTGCCAACATTGTTATCAACTGCCAGTTTCGTTAAGCCGTGTTAAGCCGTGTTAAGCTGAATGTGACTTTAACGACATGCTCATCGTAGCCTCTTAAACGGAGATGAGAGGGCGAAGTAACAGAGAGCCATGCGTTTATATCACAGATCTATAATTATATTACTGGAGGTGAAGTTGCCGCTGTGGTCATCTAATCGCTGGTAAAATCAAATTAGGAGGCTTAACATCTGAAAGCAAGGCATGGGCTAGGGAGTGGCTGCATTGGGGTTCTGCGGATACATTTCGACCACTTGCGGTTAACGTTCACCTATAAGTCCATGTGCACGAGTGTTCTTGCATTCCGCCTCCATTGGAATTATTAACGCGGGAACCCAGGCTAGGAATCGAACCCACGGCCTCGTGCTTAGCAGCAGAACGACGTAGCTCTGCATGCCGGTCGTTCAACAACTGTCGGAATCACGGGTATAGCACGTGATGTTTCTGTGATTTCGCACGGATTCGCTGCGAGAGAATGTTGCAGCTTGCCTTAATTTTTGTCCTAGTTTACAATTTCCGCGTGCTCGCCTTGTAGCGTTTCGTTAGCTTTTTTTTCAGCATAGTGAACATTCCCAATGAAATCAGTTCGTCGCGTTCTCTTGGAGTGCATGAACTTTCAAGTACGTGATCGCTAAGCATAGATCAATATTTAATCAGTAGCAGCCAACACAGATAATTACGATATTACAAGGAGTTATTCTTGCTCGTATTATCCCGATAACAGCGTAACGGTAGAAATTGACAGGCGGAATGATGCTTGCCTTTGCCGTAAAGCAAATATTCGATATGAACTTTTCTTCAACAAGGTCGTTCGGAGCCGGAAAGACAAAGTTTGGAGAAATAAATGAACTTCCCATGATACCCACGATGACTTAAAAGCTATGCTGGTAGGTTTCCGCTGGTAATAGCACCAATTTTTCTTCTAGTATTTCGAGCAAGAAACTAGATGACTGATATCGCACGTCGCTTCCGGTAACAACATACAGGCAGTTCCCAGGACTCCACCGTTTGAAGAATGAACCTTTACCACTGTAGTTTCCAGTGGGCTTGATTCAACCCTACTGCGAACCCCAGGCGCACAGCCTGCACCTGCGGTATTCAGGTGCACAAAGTCCATACAGGTGCGCGAAGCGCGAGGCTCTGTTCACAAGCTTCTTAAGATATCCGAGTGTCCACTCTTCAGGAAAGAGGGGTAGAAACAGAAGTTGAAGGTATGAAGGGGTTTTACAAATAACGCACCCCGCAGACGTCATCCAGAGACCGGAAAATCTCCTAAATTGTTTGTGGAGTCCGCAAACAGTTTTAAGTGCAGATAAATAGCTTTTCTCCGTTCGAGAAACGGCTAAGACCATAAGGAAATAAAATTCGCTTGCTTTATTTACATTTGCAGAAAGGTTTATTTGTTTCACATCCCTTGCAATGCTTGAATATGTTACTGCGAATGTCCTCGTTGAACGGCAAGGAACATGGCACAGTCAATTAAACTTCCCACTCCTTTATTTATTTCTGCAAGATAGGCATGGCGTAGATTTTTTTTACGGGAATCTCTGATAGCAAGGACGCTTTCATACTGTGATCGATTTCTTATCCGTGGGGCTTTCTATATGGAGAGTGAAGGTTTTCATGTGCTAAGTGATATGCAAGTTACAAGGAGCTAACATAGTGGAGAGAACTGTAGCTAGCTGCATAAGCAGGGACCTTGCAAGTGCTTAAGAACAGTCTTGGAAAAGTCTATTCAAAAGGTTCATCGTATAGTACAGACGTCTTATGCTGCTTCAATGTGAGAACTTAGTGCGACGTACAGTTGCATATTCCTCGAAAATTCGCGAGTATTCATGAAAAGCTTTTGCGCTAGAATTGTTCTAAAGAGAAAATTTCAACCAATCCTGATGCGCGACATAGTATTAGTCACTACAAATGCCAATGACAAAGAGCATACGAACGAAAAACTTGTGAATTCGGCCTCAGAAACACCTGTCTTGCATAGGTATGCATATATCAAAGCACATAAGACTAAATCATGTATATTATGATTATATTCACTCATTATTTGTACTTGCGTTAATAAACACGTCTCGCTGCGCTCTTATTGCGAGGTTCACGACGAACTCTAATGCCAATCAATGCAAGGAACCCGTGACCATAGCGAACTTTCCACTTCCGTTGATCCTATAAGCTTAGACAGTGTTAGGGAAGACTAGAACGCGCACCATAGGCGCAAGACCGTGCGGCTATGTCGACGCCATGACAAACACAAAGCGAAGTATGTCGAAAGGCCGCCGTTTGACATGGTTTTCTCGGTTGCCTTTCTAAGCCGACAGACGCGGCGATATTTTCCCACAACAAGCTCACTGCGTAAAAAAGGAAAAAAAGAAAAGAAACTGATGCTCTCCTTTTTCGTAGAAGCAAGTTTTCGCCGGCTTCACAAGGCTTCGCAAGAAAAGCAGGCATAACGCGGTCGCACCTGAGGTATGCTGGACACCAAAACCCGGATGGAGCTGCCGGATTTTGGATAAACCGATTAGCCACGGATCAAGGTCCTGCAGGCCGCATCATAAATTTCGCGCGCCGATAGCAGATCTATGATGGGAACCCAAGCTAGTCACAAAGTAGGCGTCACACTCTTCGAGGAACCACAGCTTTCGCTGAATAACCTTTTCTTCCGTGATTTTTTTCTACTTTTTCGTTGTTAAGCGTCCTTTAAGTTCACTGCAACACCTTCCGTCTAGCATCATGAACAACGGGTCCGAGAGGAGAGATGGGAGGCGCGAAGCATGCTACAGTATACAATCTCCGACTTTTTTTTGTGTCACGCATGGTCGTTTTTCTTTCGGTGGTCATCTTTGTGCGACGCGCTTGGGGACACCCTGACATATACGCTCCGTACCGGGACCGGCCAACCAAGCGAAGCGAGGACAGAATAGGTGGTGGCGCTTTCTTTTTATATTTATTTGGTTTTCAGAGCTGTACAACGTACGGGTCTACACTATAGTTACCCCGAGCGTGGCTTTTTGTCCCGTGTACAGCCAATGGGGTCCCAATTCGGGGTCGCCTCTGCGTCGCCTGGCAAACACCGGTGGCGCGACAGCGACCCAGATCCACCCATGGCTTCTCTGGTCCCGAGCCCGGCCCGGGCGGCGTGAGCGTGTGTGGAACTGCGGCACATGGCTCTGCCACGGGGCGTTGTGCGTGGAATCGTGCGCAGATGCGCACCCAAGGCGCATGCTTCTTCACCCCACGGAGACGGGAAGGGTGCACCGATGCACAATGCTTGGGAAACGCCGAGCTGTCCTGCTTTTGCGTCACCCGGGTTTTCCTCTCCTTCGTTATTCTTTTATTATTCGTCGCTGTGACTCTTGCTTTCCGTGGCCTTCCGTGACGCTGTTGGTCTTCGCGTGTGCGTTCGTGTCGTGGTTTGTGTGCGGTGCTCTGTGAACTTCCGTCGACCTGCGGTTGGCTGCATTGTCCCGGGATACCACGCTGCGTACTACATTATTGTGAGTATGCCGCATTCTCTACCTTCCTGGGGATCTTTTTTTTTTTCTTCGCTCCCTTGTGGTTTCATATCGCCAGGCGTGACTAAGGGTGACGAGTGGGGCAGGAAGAATCTGTATGTCTATACGCACGAGGAACTAGGTCGCCTTGAATCATCACCTATGGCATTTTCTTTGCTGCTTCACAGTTTTGTCGACTTTTACTTATATTTCAAATTTTGCTTCGAATGAATGCCGCTTGAATGAGTCCCCTTATCACCTGCGTCAGCGTTTTCTTACTGTGTGGTTATAGTAAATGAGCATGAGAATTGACATTTTCGGCTGCGCATGTCTTAATACAGGTCCCAACACAGCAAACTTACACTTTCGCGGTTTCATTGTATGTTTGGTGAACCGGCTTGATGTTTATGACGATGCTTGCATTCCTGGTTTATCTGAGTTTGCAGCTTTTCACCAGCCGTGGTAGTTGGATATCCCTGTTCTGCACAGAACTTATACGGGAACTGTAAAGCATTTCCGGCTTAACCATTGTCAGCAGCGTCTGCATTTGCATCTTTAGCTCACTTTAAAGGGCGCGTCTTTAGTTCCCAGATGCTTGATAGAACTGAGCTGTATATACAACAGGCTGATAAGAAATACTTATCAATAACGCATTTACGATGGTGTTAGCATAAAAAACATGGTTCCTATAATGCACATGGTCTAAACCACGCGCGTTTTACACTCTCTTTTAAACAATCACTTTCATTACTCAAACTGGGGTGTGTCTTCTTTAGGTTAATTAAGCTAATAGATCTCTCCTCCCTTTTAGACAGGCTCTATGAAATTTAGCGCACTTAATTTACCTTGGCTTCAACTTCAGCCTGATACTTACATTGTTGAAAGTATAGCACTCGACATTCATTGCCACTTTATTAAATCACTGTTTTTTATTGCTAATCAATATGTATGACTGACCATATCCAGTACACCAAAACATTAGACGCACGATGAAACATGGGCATAAATGTTTTGTTGGGTTCGCGTTAAATAACTCTTCAAATAATTTTTTTTTCACACCATGGAAAGACAACATGCAAGCACACACGGACAGCGCTGTGTGGGCTTGTCTATAGTGCTTGTCTTTAACTGCGCTGAAAAAAATAATATTTGAAGATAAATCGCGACCAACTTTAGCCCGACTTTCACTTCTTTTATCTTGAATAACTCTGTTTTGGTCTTAACTGTCTACGTACCAGCGTATTCACTGCAACTTGAACGCGCTGACAGATTTTTAACCTTTTTTATTTTTTCAGTACTTGCCCGCTCTTTGACCAGCCCAATAAATCAGTGCATATATATCAATGGAACTGAAAAAAAAGACTATATCGTTCCTTGCACTAAAATAGTAAACACGCAACCGCAGTTTTAACCACATGCGCACTCTAACAACCGCGCTCGATTATAACGTAATCGCGTCTTTCAATGACCATTATACCCTTGTAGCATTCTTGTCATTTGTGCCTTTAAAGCATTTTCCTGTATATTCCTGTAAACCTCAGCACACTTGCTATCTGTTGAGAATTTATAGTAGCGAACTGGGCGAGTTTGGTACTGCATGGTTCGTTTTGGAAATCTATTTTTTTTGTATAATTATTGTGCTGTTAACGATGGTGTTGTCACAACTGACATCCTGCTGCGCCAGCAATGAATGATTACTTGTGTTCTGAAAAAGCTGACCTGGCCGCTGAGGTGCTTCCACGAGCTGCTGTTTTATTCGTATACACAGAACCATTGAATACGATTGCTATAGAACTGACAGCATAAAAGAACAAACAGTTGATGTTTGACGAAGAAACGTATAGCTGGAATACGCTGCATAACCAAATTTACAATGACGACAAATATCACCTTTCGATTAGTGCATTAAGTTATTCACGGATGTTTCGCCCCTCTCGTTCTTGTACGCATGCACATTATACCAAAATAATTGATATATCAATGTGCTTTCAAGATTAGCATCCCATAAAGTTTTGGGTTTGTTTCTGAATTTCGACAATTCCGGCATGCAATCTGTCATTGTTTTATCACTATAAGATATATGTAATGGCTGGAGCCTAAGAAATAACAAGTAACAATAACGTTGCTTTTAACAGCCTCAAATAAATCATTCTGAAGCTTTCATTGTTTAACTTTACTAACATTTCGAAAGAATGGCCACATAGTTCATGACCACACAGTTCGATATTGTGTTGTCTTCAGCCTTTTCTCTCCCTGTTGATGATCAGTAATGGGAGCTATGAAAGGTATTGAATCTATGATGAAAGGAACACTACATTTATTCCATGCACCTTACATGATATTATTCTTTCTTCATACTGTATATGCATGTAGGATAGTTTGACGTCTTAGATGATGGCTATATTACTTCTGACTTAGTCAAACAGCACATATCAAGTTTAGCCGGCTCAAACAAACAAACAAATAAAACAGGGGTCTATTCATGGTTATTAACGTCCCGGAAGAGAAACAAGAAATAATCGCTTGCTATATAAAGTTTCAGTTTAGGAATAAATTATTTGAAAGAAACTCAATCCTTCGGAGTGAAAGCTCTTTCCTTTTTTCTCTTTCTTTGTTATGCGCAATATTACCGACTTACTCTCGCCTAAAATTAAAAAAAAGAAATCACTTGCTTGTCCAGTAGTAGTAGCCATAAAACTGCCACCTTAATAGCTGAAATATTGCAGCAGACAAGCGATGTCTTAATAGTCTAGATGGATAAGTTAGTGATGTTTGGAACCGCAGTAACAATGAACTTTGTGTGTCACCCTTCGCAAGTTTACTCATAATTTATAACTGTGGAAGAAACACTTGTGGGCATGCATTTCTGTCATATTGCAAAACAGATTTCGCATTGCTTATGTGCAGCATGTTCCTTGCGTAAGCCCAAATATATGTAATCAGATCCATGTAAGCTCTCCGGTATATGTGGGCCGGGCAATCGAAATAATTATTCTAACATCAATGCATAATACGTAGCTTTGGTTAGTTCTATACAAATAATAACGTAAACAGTCCTCATCAGAGTAATATTGATTTCAGACATCCGTTTACCGGAACATTGATATACTAAGGATGGCAATAAATTGCGAAACGTTAAGCGTGGCTTGTTTTCTGCACCAAACGAACCCATTAGCTGTTTCGGACCATATATATAACACTATTTTTGTTATTCCCGTTTCTTGTGCTACGTTCCTACTGCATGAAATAAATCTTTTTATTTCTTTTTGCACTGTATAACATCCATGTCTACGTGCTCTATATTTCTGATGCAAGTACTACCGTATACTGCTACCTCATTTTTCACAACTCGCGGCTACGCATGCGGCCTATGCAATAACATCTGTTTCCTGAGTGCAAATAAGACTCAGCGCTCGTATACAGTTTCGGGCTATATAGCACTGCACCGGGACTCTGTTTTTTCCATAATACAGACCAGGCACGGCGCTCATTTTCCACGAAATGCTTGCCTGCCTACTGCGCGCTTGGCGTTGAAGCACGTATTTGCGCCCAGAAACTACTCGCCCAAATGCTTCAGCTTCACCAGAGCTCGCGCCTCTTCCCCGACGTTGTTCACTAGACTGAAACGCAGCGAGGCATGGCTGACCTGCTGAAACATTCACCACTCCAGCCCGGCTGCGTGCGGGAGAGACGATCCACTGGGGACTCTGGGGCGGCCTACATCTTCCACACGAACGCACGAACGCGCCCCACACTGCGTGCAGTTGCAGAGATATTCCTGCCTCCGCTGTAGCGTTGCACGTAGTACGTCCGTGAGTATGTGTGTGTGCGTGCGTGCGCGCGCCTTTGCGTACCTTCCCACAATGTGCACACCCCGTGTAACGCTCGTCGCACCTGAGCCACGCTGCTCGGTGCTCTCCAATCAGCACAGAGCACTCACTCCTCGGGCAGAACTCGAGAGGCGGCCTCCGACAGGCCATCGCGTCCCTCCCTTCTCGCCTCTGGAGCCCCACAACTTATCGAATCCCTCTTCAATCTCATCTCCTCTCGAGAGGCCAGCCGCTCGGGCCCTCGGGCCTCATTCCTCAGGGGGGCAGTGTTTCTCAACTCTGTGCGCCTCTCTAGATCGACAACGGCTCACCCGCCGGCGCTGTTATACCTCCACGGCTTCTCCCTCCCCCCTTTGCCCTCGTTCCGCGCATTGCATCGAATCTCGCATCCTCGCCCTTTTTACCGACCGTCTTCGCCTTCCTTGAATCAGCGAGGCGCCTTCGAAGCGCGCTTCTAAATCTTGGCCACCGCTGATTCCTCCGCGCACTCTTACTGGCTCGCGACTGCCGCAGCCGCTTCTGCCGGCCTCTCCTTCACCGGGACTCCAATAACTGCGACAAAGAGCTACCGCTCGCATTCGTTGTGCGTTTAGTTTACTATGGGCACGGAGACAGCGACGGGTCTTTCTCTCTCTCTCTCTCTCTCCTTGTGACCGAATGCACATCGAACGAAGAAGCTTTCAGCGCGCCGTACAAAACGGCGCCGAATGGTTTCCCTGCGAGTTGCCGATAAGATGAACAGCCCATGCGCGCGAAGGTGGGCGGCGAGTCGGAGAATATAGAAGAAGCAGAGCTTTTGTCGCGTTTTGTGGTTCGGCAAAATAGTTCTCCTTCCTCCGAAGCTGAAGCTTGCGATCAAAAGACCAGTCTATAGGCCGTTGGTAGCCTGGTATACCCTCTAAAGTAACGAAGAACATCCAAGTGATAGGTATAGGCACTGTGCAAAGTGGTGAAGAGTCTATAGAGCGATTTTTTGCACGGGTTTCTGCGTCATGACTTCAAATACATGGCCATCGCCTGTCAAATATATTTCTGCGACCTTCGTTAAATCTTTAGCGGGCGACATTTTTTATGTGCTCTGTGTATGGGCAGGGTTCCTGCGTGGATGTCAGTTATCAGATATAGGTATTCGAACAGAATCAAGGAAATTGTCAAGGCCCTAGCGTTTTAGCTTGTTGACTTCTTTTACGCCGATGAAGTCGTCGTTGGGACTTTAGTAAGGCTGCTCTTACCTGATCGTGTCTTTACCAAATGTATTTCATAGAAGCCTCGACGATCATTGGACACCGGGAGAAATCCTGAAACGAAAAAAAAAAGCAACAAATAGAGAACATTAGGCTTTGTAAACACCACACACAAAGGGATTGTCGAACAAATCACTTAAATCTACCAAACGTTATTTGCGAATATCACGGTGGTGATTAAGTACACAGTTAAGAATATAGAAGTGAGCAAAGACATGCTCTGCGTCTCGCCGTCAGATTTCAAGAAATAAAAGAACATGACTGAATGCCAGAGGGAACTCGTCATAACACTTTATTTATATGAAATGCGAACGCAAAACGTTCTCTCCAATCCATTTTTAAAGCCACAATTTTCTTCAACTGTGCGGTTTGTGTGTTTCATTCTCGCCGTGTAAGTGACCTTGGCACATACTATATATATTGCATTTCTGATGGTTAATTTCGAACCGGGTACCCCATTACAAAAGCCCGGGGTTCCGAACACGGGCGCATGAATAAAAAAGGCGGAGTAAAAAAAAAAAAAACCTTTACAAACTCTTCTCGTTCAAGCTAGTGCTTTCAGACGCTTGGCGCGTCAGCTTTGTAGCAGGGCAACAATTTGCTTATATACAACGTGAGCAAGCGCATGTCCTAGCTGGAGACGATGAGGAGAGTTACGGAACGCCTTGTCGCCGGAATTCATTGCGCGTCACTCATCGATCGGTGCTGCGGCGTGTTTCTACAAGGTCATTAGTCATTGACGTTAGTCGTCGTTTCTGTTGAACGATTGGTATTTCGACAAATGTATGAATGGGCAAATAGCTCACTGCCTGTTTCACTAACACATAATGGCATTGTTTAGACACTTCAAAATATTTTCGCAGTGTCGTCTTTAAAATGCGTGACAAATTCCGGTGTATTTATTTGTGCCGTGCCTACCGCAAGTGATCAATCCATCACCATTATCAATCAATGAATTTAACACTAGGGAGTGTACGAAGTAAGTTCGAGCCCTTCTAGTCTTGAAAAAAGAAATGGAGAAAGTGCGTGCAAAATACTTGGGTTTCAATATTCGTGGGCATTATTACTCAACTTTAACACTCACACAATCATTTTTCTTTTTCATTTTCAAGTGTTCACCTAAGTCATTCGTTTAAAAGTAATGGTGCTGTTCTTACGCTATATACAAAGCACGTGGTTTTACGTTCTCCTGCCAAGGGTTTGATTTAAATAACTTTTAAATACTTAAAAAAACACTCTAGTTGAATTTTATACTCTTGCCTGAACTTGGACGTTCTCAAAATTCCTCAACTAAAAAGTAACAGCACCGTTCTTCGTGGTACACCTTTGTGTCACAATGATTATTTCCTGTTACGTGCTTCAGTTATTGCGCTGTCGCAAAATTCGACAGCTCTTACAAAACAGCAACTCACCACGCATAGACTATATGGCTGAAGGTACGTGTAGAAAAACGGTCAAATATGCATATGTAGAGTCGTGATCAAAAGTTTGGGGACCAAAGGTGCCGCAATTAAAATTTTTGTTTCGCAGCCTGGGCATTCCAACTGAAATCAAGTGTGCAAGCGTGCGCGCGTATGTTTGGACAATACAATGTATTAAACCAATTCCAGGCGGTGGAGCTGCGCTTGAACATATTTTAATTTTTTGCTGATGTCGAGGTCCCTAAACATTTGATGGCGACTGTACCCATGAATTTCTGCGTACAATGACCTTAATGCAGCATGAAATTTTCGTTTTCAAATGAGCAAGTACTCATGCGTTAGACAAACTCTACAGTGAACTCCTTTGCCGGAAAAATGAGAGATTTCAAGGAATGAGTGAATTACTGCTTAGTTTCAGCACAACGATAGGTGGATTGCTTATAAGAGCGGTAATGATGGCGTTAAATAGCCCCTCTCCTCATATATAGCAGGCAACACAATAAATTCTGAGGGTTACTTTTTTTTCGAGACCGAATTCGTCAGCTATGGGATAGTTTGAACCACCCAGCATAAATGAGAGAAGAGTGTAAGTTGTAACCAAAATTAATTAATAGGTGGTAGCTTTTGGTAAGTTGGCACTCCATGATTGCAAGAAAATTTATGCACACAAAATATACAGGAACAGCGAGAAGTGCGCCCTGACAATATACCTTATGTCGCGCCGAAGATGGGCTTTTCGCCCATCACTGCCCGGTGTGTGGAATCAAACTTCTTTTTGAAGAGTGCATCGTACTTAACCAGCATCCTTTTTGTCTTGATAGACAACGAAGTTCTGATTTGTTGGGTTTTCTTTTAATGGCCTGTCAAATATGATAGAATAAAAACGATCTCGTGCTTTTTTATATCCTTACTTTTGTTTTACACAAATGAAAAGTGTACTATTGTATGTATTACTGTTAGATGTTCTAAGTGGAATTCATTTGAACTGCGCTTTTCTTTAATATATGTATTGATGACTATCCTGTGTAAATGCAATTTTGTACGATGCATATCGATGCAAAACTGTTTAGGGATTATGGGTCCTCTGTCAGGCTGCATGCCTTTAGTCTCTGCTTCCTCTCGAGTGAACTGAGTAATCAATAAATAAAAAAAATTCCAATCGTCGTCAGTTGACATGGGAGGACATAAAATCCGAAAGGGGAAAAAAAGAAAATCGGATGGACGGAAATGCACCAAGCAATCTTTCAGGCGACCATAAACACAATTTACACCGTTTGGGGCGTATCTTTGCCTCGCAAAAATAATCGTGATATATCTTGCATGCCTTCCCTTTCTTTAACGCTTCGCATTCGCTATTTCAAGGTCGCGAACGCGTGCGTTATCAGCGTGACACAGCATTTTTGGCGGGAAAGTAGCGAGCGCAGTTTTAAAGAAAGGAAACGCAAGCAAACCAGATGTCTGTTATTGTTTGGGGACAAGACATGCTTTAAACCGTGTAAACTGTTTTTATGGTGCATATATAGTGTCCTCAAGAAGCTGGAATCTCGAAGTGAACAAAAGTAGTCGAACAAGATACAATGTCAGACAAATGGTCGTTGTATAGTTACTGCTTGTCATAATGTTCACTTTCTTGGAGTAACTGCAGTTGGTAATAGTAGAGGTAGCAACTTTACTGGCTGAACAAGGTCCTTCAATTATAGGGACTCAGCTACCAACTCCAGGGTACAGTTAGCACGACCGGATACAAAGTTTCTCGCTTATAACGCATTTATCCGATCCACTCAATGGAATATTTCCAAGCGGGTCTGATATGCGGTGTAGGCTAGAAACTTGGTATCCGCGGGAGTGCTAACTGACTTTTAGAGTTAGTAGCTCAGTATAATTACTAACGGTGACCTTGTTAACTCAGTGCCGTTACTAACTGCAGTTATACCAAGGTAGCGAATGGGTGGCCAATTTTTTTAGTTAGTTTTTAGTTAGTAACCAATCTTTTATCTAGGAGTCGTCTCTGCAGCTGACGGTTTCGACAAGGAGATAATGACAAGCTCCCTTGTCGAAACCGCGCCTCCAGAGACAGCACTTGTTCGGCCATTCTCAATACGAGCTTCTAGTGAAACGTTTGCTGTGCGTATTCGTTTACACTGAGCTTTATCGAGCCTAAATGATCATCTATAGTACCTGACATGTTCTCGCATGCCCCAACCAATCTTTTTCCCCTCTCCCCTCTCACTCGTTCTTTTCCTCTTCTTCGTCTTCCTCCTTCTCTTCTGCTTTTTGTGTGAATATCTGCTTGCTAGCTTCTTAACTTAGGAATTTCAACCATTTCAACCATTTGAAAGAAACTGTAGCCGCTTAATTTAGTTATCACTCCCTCGAACGATGGTAATGCCGCGAAACTATTGGAATGCAACGCACTACTCTATTTAGTTATACGAATTACTGAAGCCTGTTCTTAAGAAAACAGTTGTA
Source organism: Dermacentor silvarum (assembly GCF_013339745.2). Taxonomy (NCBI): domain Eukaryota; kingdom Metazoa; phylum Arthropoda; class Arachnida; order Ixodida; family Ixodidae; genus Dermacentor; species Dermacentor silvarum. Next base: position 69,022,169 of record NC_051159.1, on the reverse strand, counting down.
TCTTCCAGCTTCATTTAGCAATGATTCCAAGCCTTGCAAGAAGAGTTCACCATATATACAATAAGTAATTTTACTCTTCTCGCACGGCTGAATTCATTGTACACGCATTTAGCTGTCCGGCGAAACTTGCATCTGGTAAAACGTTCACCTATACACAGCGCCTGTGTGATAGTCGTACGCCACCACATTCCTAGATTATCCGCGTGGCTATATACAGCTGCACTAATACGGTCGATTGCCTATATCCCCACGCGCGATCTCCATAAGCTTATGAATGCGCTGAGTCCTTCATCATTGAACCGTTTAGCTCGGCCGGCGGTCTGCAACCGGCAAGCTTAGGGTGCACGGCGTTCGTTTCCAACACCGAAACCCGGCCTATAGCCACCCTCCATGCCACGGTGATGATGATGGAATCGTTACTACGTTTCATATATCACCACCCCTTCATTCCAGCTCTCTCTCTCTCTCTCTCTCTGCCCTGTTTTACTATCTCCCTCTATTTTTGTCTAAACCTTTCCAGCCCCTGTCTTTCCCCGGGGCCGTTCGTCGCTGCTATACGACCGGGCTCGAACAAAAGAGAATTATCGTCCTCTGGCGCTCGGGAACGATGTCGCGCGAGCGCCAACAAATTCAACCGCACTCAGGCGTTCACGCCGCGGGCACGAAGGGCGAGGGCGAGCGTACGGCCCCCTCCCCGTCGGCTTCGCCGCCGCTGTCGCTGCAGCCGATGCGGCGCTGGCGCTGCCAGTTCCTTTCCGACTGCGTCGTAAATAAGCTCAGCGCTGCTGCTCGCGCTCCACTCACTTTTCGCCAGGCAGCGGCAGCGGCAGCTGACGGAGCGCGTGATATACGCGGTAGCCGCGCGCAGGAGGTCCCGAGCGCCGAGACTGCCGCGAACGGGTGTAACTCACAACGACTTTCTTCGATGCCTACGCCCCCCCCCCCCCCCCCCCCCTTCTGTACCTTCCGCTTACGTCTCTTCCGCCAGGCTCTATTGCTCGGCGCGTTTAATATGAGAGACTCTCGGGCACCCTATATACGATTCCTCTGTTATTCTGCTCAGCAGCAGCCTGGAGGCGCTCATAAGACGTCGTTTCTCCCTTTCACTTCGAACGCCAAGAAGCACAACGTCGTTGTTCGTTCACATGCTCCCCCCTCCCCCTCACCTACCCACCCCTGCGTTCAACACCGCCCCCCCCCCCCCTTCCCCCTTCACTACTCCTCTACCCTTCGCCTGTGCAGTGCTGTCGATCCTCTCCTCCACAAATTTTGTTTTCTCTATACTCATGCTCACTTGCTGACAGTGCGTCCCGTATGAGTATTATAGCAGTCATATCTGCCGGTACGCAGCGCTTTCTCTTCAGTTTATACGACTTTCTCGGACCGCTTTCTCAGGATATATCGGTGAAAGTACGGAAGGCAGGCCACACGTTCTCCCGTGGGAGGCGGTGTCTGTACGTGTGTGCGTGCGCGAACCTATATCGTACTTACGTACAACATAGCGTGAAGTCGCGCAAACTCCGCGCCTGCGTTTGTGACTTATTGATATACGAATCTCGTGTGACCGGCGATGCGTGTTATTCCACTTTGAACCTTGAGCGTTCGTATTCGCTGGATATATGGCACACTCGTTCTCGATGCCATCCTTTCTTTCTTTATTCTTATATGCACTCACTTTCGCTGATGGGGTAAATGGAGCAAGGAAATGGTCCGATGGTTGCTCTGTTTTCCGTTCGCCGGCCGTGCATCACCGCTATCCCTTGCGACGTTTCCATTTCTGGCTTTTTTATTCTACAGATTGTAGACTTATAGAAAGCACTGTGTTGCTGCGCCGTATGCTTCCAAATCACGCATGAATGGGCAGACACAGAAGCGGCTTAAGCTTACTTACTGTTCCGTCAAGAACCAAGGAAATAAAGTTGTGTTTTTTTCCGAAATTATAAAGCATCGTGTCCTTGCATGCTCTAGCATTTCCGTTAAAGCACCATATTTCTTCACCCAACTGCCCAGCAACTCGCATCCCTCTACGTGGGCAGCGTAATGCGTCCACTGTTCGAGTTGTTTCGCTTTGAGCACACAGTCCTCGGTGCGAAAAAAAAAAAACTTTTGGGACGAGCTGTGTCTAGTCGAAGGCCTCTTGAGTATACATGTGTCAGTATAAGATATCAGATCATAATTTTTTTCAAAACAAACCCTCCAACCATGAAAAAGTTTTGCCCACTCGGCATGAATGATAGAATAGTGGAAGTTTAGACCAAAAGTATTTAATTTAGAGCCATGGCTTTAATGCAACGTTGTAGATACAACACTGCAAATTACATTGAGTCTGTGCATGCACGTGGGAACATATAGGCGCACACGGACGCCGGTCTCGAAAGACACGCCATCATAGAAAAACTGTGCGTCCGAATGTATAATCTGCACCTATATGTAAACTAAAACAAGAATTCACTTTATTGAAAGGCAATCTTCTGTTACCGCACTTACACAATGCCCGATGTCGCTTCCGTGACAGCGATCTTCGCTTTTCCTTTCTTTTCTCTGTGCAGAGTAGCAGGCCAGAGCATGCTAGCTCAGGCCTACCTCTCTGCCTTTCTAATAAAATCAGGACATAACAAACAATTCGGGCAGTGCCGACACCTCCGTCTCTTCCACCGCCAGCCTCCGCTCGCGTTGGAAGACCGCACTGCTCAACTCGAACCTGACAGTAGAACTCTGGGCCGTCCAGCGAGCTGAGGAAGCCGCTTCGAGACAGGGTCTCGGAACCGCGTCCGCGGCGGGCGCCCAGACCCACTAAAAAGACGCAGGACTCAAATCTGATTGATTTGATCTTCTTCTTCTTCCTGTTCTTCTTCTTCCTCCTCCTCCTCAAGCCATGATGCACATGTGATACACCACATAGCAAGAGAGCAGATGGAATACCAATGTGGTGTCCCTTTCCCAGAAATGCCAATCGAGGCAGCTACCACGAGGAACACAAGTATACGCGTGAGAAGACGGGCCACAAATACAATGATGTCAATACACAGGAGACATCCTCGAGGACGAGCCAAACGATGTGCACCACACACCAGCAGCGAAAAGCGACTCTATGACATGTGATATGAAATTGTCTTAGACACGAGACAACACGCAAACGCATCGTGAACGGAATACCTTGAGAAATCCAGCCAGCCAGATTGGATGATTGTAGTCTACCTCGCCAGAGCGATCAAGAAGACATTTCCCTTCTGTAGGCGAAGCTCACCGAATTCGTCTATGAAGAAAATGAAATACAGACCATCGCCTCCACGAGAAACGCCATCGAAGGCACGAACAACCAAGGCCCCCGTACAGAAAACGGACCCGCCGGGGTTGCTTACAGAGTAGGGCGTCGCGCTGCTAAGCAAGAGGTCGCGGGATCAAATCCCGACCTCGGCGGCCCCTTTCGTTCCGTGCGAAATGCATAAACGCCCGTGTACCATGCATTGGGTGCACGTTAAAGACCGCCAGGTGCTCAAAAATGAATTCGCAGGCCCCATCTGTGGCGTGCCTCATAATCAGACCGGGATTCTGGCATGTAAAACCCCACAATTCTTTTACAGAAGACATCCGCGCACACATCTAAGGCAACTATAGGACATCCTTGTCCTTGAAATATGATGTTACAATGCATTTCTAATCCATAAATGCCAGGAAGATGTCCACCTAGTGGGCACGGTCTTGTGACAGTACCATCTGCCAGTAGTGGATTGTCTCCGTTGTGCTGTCAAACACAAACTTCACTTTTCTGCAAGCAAGTTCACCTACTCTGCTGCTTGCAGGTGAAGCTTCTAGCTTTTATTGCCTTTGTGACCTCCAGCATTCAGGGGAGTGCGGCGTGAAGTACACCGCGTATATATATATATATATATATATATATATATATATATATATATATATATATATATATATATATATATAATGTGTGTGTCTTCGTTGTGCTGTCTAACACTAACTTTACTTTTGTTCAAGCAAGAAGAAATGTGAAACAAACAAAGAAGAAGGTTTAGCGAAGAGCGGAAATCCCACCTACTGTGAGCCATTTCCAAATTGTGTAAGCGTTTTTCACATTTACGGAGCACGCAGTTTTAGTAATAGCACTAACACCACAGTTGCTGATCCCGTGAGCAACCAGAAATAGTTTTTATTGCGTGGTTTAAAATTTCTGGCCTTAGATATCACTGTACCCAGGCGCAAAGCTTGCTATCTTATAATGTTTCGCGCACAGCAAGATTTCTTTGTTGCGGCTGAAATTTCAATGATAGCAACACAGAGAACAGATTGCGAGAAAACGAGTTTTCTGTGGGCTTCTTACGACACTCCCTACAAACTTTATCAAATTGACAATAGAATAACTAAATTTAGCTAGTTATTTTTCTTTTGCTTATTTCAAGATGGCGGAACAACGAGCTACGATTTGGGGTGTCAAAGCGAAGTTTGTGACTATAATTTCTCCAAATATTAAGAAAGCTCCGAAAACAAACACAAGTAATTAGTACCTAGTACGGCGTTAAATAAATGGCAAATATGAAATATAAGCAATGCACGGATTTTGCTTCGTTTATGGCACAAATAAAAAAAAATGTGCTTTACTCTCGTGTGCCAAAATTAATTGTTTTAAGCACCCTATAGGGAAGTCCATTTGCGCCAACAGAAAGTGTAGGCTTTGTCTGTCCTTGAAGGCAGTGTAGCACGTCTTATTTTTCAACCGTCGACAGATGCCCACACGCGATACAGGCTCTTGCTTTCATTAGCCTAACTGCATTTATCCCTCTCAGTAGGCCAAGAATAATACCTTGCACGCCTGGTATCGAAATTTGCCCGTGACCAACATAACGCGAGTTAAAACTGATGCCTCATGATGGGTCCTATAATCTTGCGGTTATGCAGCTTTGTTTAGAAATACTTTCAGTTAGCTTGATATTAGTAAGCAAGTTTAAAATGCAAGTTAAGGCAAAACAGAAGTTTTGTCACAAATAAAATAATGGCATCCTTGCATAAAAACCCTAAAAAAATACGTAGAATCTCCTCAGGGAGTTATCTGAATGATGCGTAAGCATTGCGTAGTAATGACGTGGTGTTGACTGCTCACACTCAACATGGCTGGTAATCCTAGCACTGCTCAGTGGCTGCGGTATTCTTGGCGCCATTGCGGTAAATGCGACAGAGCTGCGGCGACACGAACTGCTGTGGAAGGCGTGAACTGATGAGGCAAACAAACTACTGCAGGTGGCGGCGCCAGGCACGCTGCTGACGTTCTGATCCGAAGCCATGGTTTTTCCACAGTTCTGGCTTACTAAAGGTGTGCCTTGTGCGTGCCTGATTGCACGCGTCACATAGTCACGAAGACGCGCTCGTACCACTGCTCGCGCGTTCGTTGTCGTCGTCTTCCACAGCTGGCGAACTTGAAAGCGATCGTCTTACGCTGAAGACGGACGGACGCTCGGACATTTTTCTCGTTGGGTAACCATAGAAATGCTCACGCATTTAAAACAAGCTATAAGAGTTAACAATGCATTCGAGTGAGCATGTCAAGTAATTTAGTGAATGTCTCTTGAGCGCGCAGGCTTTCGCCTTCACCCTTTTTGGCGTATGATAAAGTATAACTGTCAATATTTTGTTTCGCACTTTAAATATTTAGTTTGAGAAGATTTACAATAAAAGGCATGCGCTGCCGGTGTTTTGTTTCATGACATTTGTTTGTGGGCTGTCATTTTGAAAATTCCGAGGAACAAATATATGTAAAGAACGTAAAACAAATTGTGAGCAACTTTAGTGGTAAAACATTGCTGCTGGCTCTATCTTGAAATGCGATCGTCTTACGCGAAGGACGGGCGGACGGACGGACTCTCGGGCAGTTTTCTCGTTGGGTAACCATGGAAATGCTTACGCATTTAAAAGGAGATGTCGTGAACAAAATTTTTGGCAGAGTCAAGTGTTTTAGATACCGACATCACACGGGCACTTTTATCGATCGTGATCGATTTCCATCCTGCAAGGTGCACAATGGGAGCCAAGTGAGATCTAGAAATTCGATCCCGATCGGGCTCTATCGCGATCAAATGTCTCCCGTGTGTCCGGGATCACACGGACCACTTTTCGCCAACGCCGTCTATAGACGGCGCTGGCAATATCTTATATGCATATATGCACGCACAATCAGCACTTGCTGGCGTTTACATACAGCGCTTTCTTTACGACTTACTTTGCGTTCTTATCTCCATCTCGCGATCTGATCTACTTTCGAGCAGGATTTTAAGTGTGTGCACCTTTTTTTTTTTTTTAGCGAGAGAACTCGGGCGAACAGAGATAATTATTTCGATAACATGTGAATCCTCATTGCGCGGACCTACAGGGAAGTGTATAGTCCTAGGCTACAAAAGACACATTAGGTAAATAAAGTCCGAATGGTCATGCAGATGCGATGTTATGCTACCGTCACGCACCCTTGAAGTCGTCTATTCGGTTGATGCAATTCATTTCTTTTCACCACTTCGTATATATAGTGTTGTGTAGCTCTCGCAACTACTGAGCTGCGAAACTTTGCTGAGTATATGTGCGCTATACGCTGCACTTCTGGACAACATTGCGAACAACATTTCTCTGTAGCATGTTTCCGCTCTAACTGTTCTTCTACAAATCGGTACCGCGCGTTAAGGAACTGTGGCCTATTATTATCCGTTTTATCGTTCTGTAGCCTCCACAGTACAAAACAAGACTGCTGGAACAGCAGTCTATTCTATACAACACTGTCGTCATTAGGCAGTCGTCGTTATACGTTCGTCATCACGCCGTCGTCGTGACGCTGTCGTTTTGCCATCGTCATCATTTAGGAATCGACATCTCATTTTCGTCATGTCTTCGTCGTTATAAGCGTTTGTCGTTCCATCAACGTCATTCCTTTTGCTTCATTCCATCGTCGTCACTGCGACGGCGTCATAACGTCGTTGTCATGCATGGCGCCGTGCTCATAGACGACCTTGGCAAGCGAGTGCCAAGAGGCAACGTGGAACTTTACCGGAGTATTGCGCATACCTGAAGAAGACACTGTTGTCTATTGCGCATGTCTTGAAATTCGTGTGTGGTGAATCATGAGAAACGTCTGTATACGATCCGTGCTACAGTTATGCAAGGCTTCATGTCTAGGTTTATTGTGTTACACCCTGCCCGTGTTGTCCGATGTGTGCAAATCAAATGTTCGCTAATTGGAGAGTTTATAGGGCCAGGCACTGCGCACCTGTCTGGGACTACACCTCGAAGTGCTTCAACTTCATCAACAATCGTGCTTGCCAGAGATAACCCAATGCAACTTATATCACTGTTGCTTGTCTCTGGACCCACATTCGACATATTGTGACGGAAGCGATATGGAGGCGAAGGATGTATTTACAAAATATATACAGAGGAGGCTAGGGCAAGGGACGTCCGATCCGGGCCAAGAGCTAGCGTCTTCATCATCGTCTTTGGCGCGCTGCCAAGCATCGCGTTGATCCATGTATGGATTGCTCCGTAACATTCACTCTCCGGCGGCTGAAGCGCCGTCCTGGCGCTTGCTATGAAGGCGAGGAGCTAGAAGAGCAGTATGGCTTCAAAATGGAAACATGAACAACTTCAGTTGGCAGCGATGAGGTCGAAGAATCAGGATCCAGGAGTACAATTTCGCAATTTACGTCACCGAGCTGACGAAGAACCTTGTAGGGCCCGGTGTAAACGTGAGAGGAGCTCTCTGATAGGCCAATACGGCGGCATGGCGACCATAGGAGCACCAGGAGCCAGGCGTGAAGTGCACGCTTCTGTGTCGGCTATCGAACGGGACTTCTGGGCTGCTTGTGAAGCAGAAAGTCGATCGTGGGCAGTTGACGAGCTGCACGGGCTCTAGCTGCGACGTCCTGGCGTATTCAGTAGGCAAGTGAGGAGCCGAAGGAAGGAGAGTCTCGAAGGGCAACGCAGGATGTCGGCCAAACAGCAGATAAAACGGTGAATATCCGGCGGTGTCATGCCGCGAGGAATTCCGATCGCCATTTGGCACTCTTGCTCTCACAAAGACCTCGAGCGCCATTTTCAGAAGTTGTCGCCACGCATCAAGACAGTATTCCATCCCGGCATACACCAGCAGCGAGATATTCAACTCCCTTGTGGTGTCTCCACCAGCCACAGGTGCGCCTTAGTATTCCGGGGATAGCCAAGAAAGCAGATCATACAAGAATAGTTTTAAAACTAACGACGCTGCTGATATTGAATGAGACATAAGGACGCCGTCTTGTGGATTAGAGCATAAAGGTAACTGGAACACCAATGCATTTCGCCGGACACTTTGAAAGTTAATATTTCGAAGTTGGTGCACAGCAGAGAATTCGTTCCAAGTGGATACGCCTTGCGAACTCACCGGCTGTAATTCGTAGATTTACATATGTGCCATAAAATAATGAAATAAAAATTGAGTTAGTTTAATTATATTAATTATTTAATTTGGTGTTTCGATTTCTCATAGAAGTTATGGCACCTCATCGAGCAATTTAGATGAGAGATTAGAAGTGTGCTATCTGACACCGGCAATTTCATAAATGTTTGACCTTCTAGAAAGAAAACGAGAACACCCTACATATAGTTTTGCTTTTAAACCGGTGCCGCAATTCAAGCTCTGTTCAAGGTGTGTCACCAAAGCGTGGATGTTTTAGAATCATTAACGTGTGTTCTCGTTAGCTAGGTTATTCGTCCAGATGAATCATGAATGGGCTTTGCAAAGACAATACAGGTTGGCGGAGCAGTCGATGATTCTCGTGCTGTGGTTCTCATGCTGTCTGCTCCATGATTATCTCTTTGTTTTCTATTTGCTAGGTTTTGATTCGTTCGGCCTTTGTTTGACTTGTGTTTGACAAACGTGTTAATAGGCATATAATACACTCGGAAACAATATTAAAATACACTTTGGAGTTCGAGCATTTATCCGCATTTCACTACAGTCTGTGTATAATTTAGCAGGCGCCTAGGGGTTAAGCCACAATCATTATCGATTTACCCATAAGACGAGGTAGTAGATAACATGGACGCTAGGGAAAGAAGTACCCTGCTATATTTTCACTTTGAAGGCACCTTGTCTGCTTCTTACGTTTGTTGTCATCTATAAATAAGATCCGGAATGTAGTACATGGTTGGGCTGACTAATATAAATTTCAATTTTCTTGGCTTATTTCACACTATCAATGAATACAAACTGTCCTTGTTTTAAGCCGCTGCCGCAGAAGACAATAATTCGCAAACGCCACTACACGTTTATGTACTCACCGGGCACACAATCTGGCAAATAACGATTTTAAAACATTTCTTATGTGGGTTGGCGCTGGCAAGCCTACATGAAGAGGCAAGCAGCTTAGTAATATGAGGGCCAAAGTAGTAGGGAAGAACTTATCACTGGCTGTAAAAAAAATTGCTCTTCGAGCGGCGCGAACGTGATTCACTATAGATGCGGATCAATAAGGACATCTATATCCATTGACGAGACGATGTCCACCCATGTCTCGTACCGCATGGTCTTAACGCTGTTGCCGTTTACATGCGGCCATTCATATGAGTGAGTCACTCGTGTATTCCCACGCCGAATTCAGTCCCAACGTGTGCCTTTTTTTTTCCCCATTAAGCGCCGCCCTGACTTCTCGAGGCCACTTGAACGAACACGAAAGAAACGAGATACGGGAAAATGTCAGTTTAGCTGCACTAATGAGCGAAGAGAGTTATCTTAATTGCAGCCGGTCGAGGCGGCTCATTTAGATAGCGGGGAGGCCCTCTTTGCCGCCAGCGTTCCCGTGCCGTGGTTCCACTCACGGCCGTTACGTGGAGCCGCATCATGGCGTGACGCTTTCGCGTAGCTCGATGAAGCCCGGCTTTCAAAGCCGCCATGACAGTCGCTGAGTGGCTTCGACTGGAACGCATTTCGCTGACCATGTTTGGCGACTTGGGAATACGAGAAAACGTGTTCAGAGCGAGGCCAAATGAAACATTTGTATGCGCCGTCGATACGTGCTAGGCTCACCTCGTATAGGAAGCGATATCGGCCATTGTACACAATGGCGTCTCGTATTACAGCCGGGTAGCTCAATTATCTGGCTCTGTGGAGGTGGTCGTGCCTTGCTGGCTGAGAGCTTTCTTGTTAGCTCGGCGAAATCTTTCTGTTGGGCCGATTCATTTATCTTTTTACTAAATTGAGACCAGTAAACAACTAGAAAAGAAAGCGTCTGCTCGTTTCCTCAACTATACATGCATAGCGAGAGCAGGTGGCGTGAAAGATGTTAGGTGTTTACACTCCAGCCTGTACGCAACTAAATATATATATATATATATATATATATATATATATATATATATATATAGCGGCAATGCTGTCGGAGCGGCGCTGCCTCTGATGGTCTAACATGTCGTTCTGATGAAGAACCAAAGGGTCCAGCTTCAATTACCAGCTACAACGGCCACATTATGCTGAGACGAAATGCAAAACATCTACTGTACTGAAATTTCAGTGCCGCGCTTCCGGATGTACAGTTTAATTCGGAACACTGCCATGCGAGCTCCTTGCAACCAAGTTCCCAGAAGTCAAAACCGCTGAATTATACCAATCAATCAGACGGGACGCCTGCAAAGCAATTAAATCTACTGTGAGGCCCCCACGTGATTATGTGTGCTTCTATAGATATGCTCCGAAACTTTCGTAATATGCCGCGTGCCTTTGCTATCAGACTTTTAAACATTTTAGCGGAGCAGTCAAACTCGTCGTCTCACCATTTATTTCTTATCAAACGTTGAAAATTTACAAGCAATATATTATTAGAATATCTGTGTTTCATTTACGCAGATAAATAGGAGCTCCAAGGACCGCGGTGTCTTCGTGGTCAACACTCAAGAACATATAACTGTATACTGCAAGTACACGGTAAACTTTCCGTGAGCTTGCCAAAGGTTTCTATTGTCCTAGCTCCAATTTGTGTATTAATACATAAGTTACTCGTTTTCATCTGCAAAAGAACAATATGTAACTTGTTAAATACAACGTCTGTCGTTTTCAGCGATATGCCGGAACCTTGTGCAGAAACTCCCCTAACGGCCGTTTCAGCTATTGGGCGTCCACGGGAAGAGTCGACAAAAAGTATAAGCAGAAACATTATGGAAGCTAAGAAGGCACTGAACCACATCCGCTGAGCTGTTTAACAAGATATAAATTGTATATGAAATGCATTATGACATAGCATCCTTGATTTACCTGAGGCCTGTACGAACGTCAGCCGGCGACTTGCCGATCTGCCACAGCACCTTTGATTTGAGCAAAGGGTATAGTTGGTTTCCAGCAATCCTTAGCATTCAGACTCTTTGTGAACCTGCAAGGAAATGCGCACTTAACTTTTTCTGAAATTGTCATGGTCATCACTCATCAGTATTTTTACAGCCGATAATTCAGTGTTTTACGCATGTTTTAAGCACACCATCCGTCAGTCCTTCAGGAAGGCGCGTCCCACGTCAAAATCTAACACTGGTCAGCTTGCGAAACAATGCCTTACATAGTGCGTGCAAATTTTAAATGCGAATGATGTGCTTATGCCGACAGATGGGGTGAAAATAGCTACCAGTGTCACCAGCCACTTATCAGGAATTCCGGAATTCCCTGCATGAATCTCTAGGAAACTCTGAGGGTTGGCCGTTGGATATTTTGCACCCATAAGTGTTTTTAGTGCGTCACACATAAGCTTTGCCATAGTAACTGCGCAGAGCTTGTGAAACCTTACGCCAGTTATCACAAAAGAAATAGGGGTTGCCATTGTCATTAAGTGCACAAGAGTGCCTGCAATTGAAGAACTGGCAATGAAATTAATCAAAATCAGTGTGTCGAGTACGCTATTTCTGTCAGCAGCGTAAGTAGATGTCAAGACTTTTAACATCCCTCCGTTTTATATGAAATCCGACTAAATGCGTAAAAAAATCACTCCGTTTAGGTGCATGTCCCAGGCGTTGGTAACACTGACAGGTAGTACTGTCACTACTGTACAAAGGAATGCAATGCAGTGCTTATGAGCTTGAAAAATGGACACAAACAGCTCTTCAGATAAGCCACAATGACGTAGTCCATGGGCACTGTCAGATGGCTTGCTGAAACACTATAGACGTTCATACCATGGCTCTGGACATGCCCATCACTTGCAAAACTGGCCAATGCAACTGGACGGACCCCAACCCAGATGCACCGGTACACACTCCAAAATTTCAAATCTTGCCGTACACAGTATTAAAACGACTAAAACGACGTAGTTCCTCTCCGTGTGTCGCTTAAGATTTGATCGCGTTGACATAACCACGTGAATGTGTTACAAGCATATTGTTTTCTACCTGCTGATCAAGGCGCAGCATTCCAGAGCACTTCTGTGTGCTGAAAAAGCGGTATTAAGGCGCGATAAGCCGTAATTGTGGTGCTCAACTATATATCATCGAAATGATGTTTCTTTTTTTTTTACTCTCTCTCTCTCTCTCTCTCACACACACACATCCTTCATCATTTAAACTCAGCGCCTTTCTTCATTTGTTGCTCTGAGAAGCATTCGCTGAACAAGAAACTCCTCATCCAGAAGTGATTTAATGTTTCGACAAAATGAGTTGTTTTCGTCAGGGCGAGCCCAATGGTCAGAACGTCGGCTCCAGACCGAGGCCTCACTTTTTCGCGCGCTCTTCATCAATCAGCCACCTTGTAGTGACTGTTCCGTCTTGGTTGGAACTCACTTTCATTTAGCAAAAATCTCAATTCTGTCATTTATTTTGTCACAAGTGAACGCCTTCCTTCAATGATTTTAGTCAGCAGAATTTTAAACAGCAGCTGCACAAAATATGGCACAATACGAAGTGACCAGACAGCGTTTATTAACAGCTTTAGGAACATCAACTATCCGCGAGAGTAAAGATAATATTTGGCACATATTTGGCCTGTGGTTAATACTGGGGTTAATTTCCGAATTTTTTGTTCCTGTTAATTCTCTCTTTGTGGGCAGTAAGCTTCTCGCGAAAGTGCACATCGACGTCATGAAAAATACTTAAACAGCATTATAGAATAACCGCTACACTACACACGTCTGTGTAGTACGTAACTTGTTGCCAGGTTGGTCCAGTGGTGGAAAGGAGGAAAAAAAAACACGGACATTTAGCTTCCGATAAATTGAACCCCCCTGCGTATTCAATGCGGCTCTACTTCACTTCAATGTACTGCACAGTATTGCTATACAGCACGGACACTTTGCTGAACGCACTGCTATTGAATCTGACGTGACGTTCGCTGTCACACTGCGTCAGCAGTTGCGAAAGAAAAGCGAAAGAATAGTTTTTAATTGCTCGTAATGCTTGCAGGGAATAATTTAATCGTACAAGTGCTTCGAGCCTGTGATTCGATCATTTTATAAAAGAAGCAATAACGCCGACTGTGCAATAAATCAGTGTTTATTTATCCTTTAATTAGACTCCCCAGAATAACGCACAAACCGCCATACTATACCAATTCCCGATTCTGTCAGTAGAGTCTACAGCGCCTTGCAACTACGTCATATAATTTCGACAGCGTTATGATAGAGTCCATCATAATTCCTGGCTGAAGTGGATAAGTTTCACGAAATAGAATTCGTCGTGTGGTTCCCTTCCCTTGGTACCTGCCCAGGGCTTTGTCTACCTTAGGTAACCAGTAGGAAAATAGAGAATTCCAGGAAAGAAAGGGGGGGGGGGGGGGAGGATGTGCGACGGGAAGAGGACGGTGCCTCGACAAACATATGGCGGTGACAATGGTAGCGAAGCTGGGTCGCAGTTCGTCCCCGCGGTTGGTCGGGCCCATCCAATGGGGTGTTTCCGGAGCCGGCCGCTTCCGCCGCCTCTGTAGCCTTCCTGTGGGCCGATAGCCACGGGGGGAGCCACAGCGAGCCGGTAGGAAACGGTCCCCACTCTCCACGTCAGCACGGCTCCGTTGCTCGGCCACCGCTCCTGCGATAAGCCACAAAAAAAAGAAAAAAAAAACGCGGGTAAGCGAGAAGCAGAAGGTGAAACATAACTGCCTCGAAAAAAAATATATAAAAAAAAGAAATGTGTGGGTCGTTGAGGTAGATACCAGACGGTTTCAAACTGCGGGAAGTCATACCTGGAAGCACATTTGAGAAGAAGGGAGAAAAACCATATAGGAAAGTAAGGGAGGTTGCCGACGGTGGTCGTAGATGTGAATGGGTATAGGTGGAGATAGAGCCGCACTGTCCAATCCATGCTTCCGCTGCCGTCTGCACTGAGTAACTGCCGGCTGTTTTTTGCCCAATGGCGTATCTTTCTTGCGGTAACGGCCGCGCGTTTTTGCTTGGCCACCAGCAGCGAGATACAATCGAGCTGCTTCCAATGAGCGCCGTGTTAAGCAGCGCGAATACCTTCAAATCGACTCTCGGCTGTGGTCCTGCGGGCTGGTTTTATTTATTTCACGTTCTTGTATCTTTGGGAGCCACAGTCCATCAGCGTTTGCAGACTGCCGCTTCGCGGCACCATCGTTTTCCTCTTTCGTGAACTAGAGAGCACCGACTACCGCTATGACGCTCTGGCCTCTGACGCTCTGACGCTCTGGAAAAAAAGAAAAAAGGCTAACTTGGTCAGTAAGTTGCATCGACTATTTATGGCGATGTGCCCTGCAGGACGGCGACGTTTACTTTCAGCGCTACACAGACTGAGAGCCACACACGTTACTTGAGAAAAGTTAGGTCGGCTCAGCTTAACAGATTGCACTTTAGATCATTAGGGATATACGTGTGGCATCGCTTACAGACGACACAGGTGGTGCAGGTGCCGTAGATTGTGGCCACTGACTTTCGGTCTAACTGGCGAGCTCTCCACTTTCGTTTCTCCAGAAGAAATATGAGCGACGGAATTTCCACCCAACAAAGGTTTTTGCTGAACAATGCTGCAGAAAGGCAAAGGTCAAGAAATAAATGAAGGCTTCTGAGAATACTTCTTTTTTTCTTCCTGTGCAGCAGCTTCTCGCAAAAAAAAAAGAAAAACAAATAATAGGAAGAAGAAGAAAGGGCTAGAAATGTACACAGTAAATGTTACGCATTCTGCGAGTTGGTGCACGCTTCCTTCGGCCATTTTCCTTTTAAGTGGAATGGTCCGTGAACTTCACCACTGAAGAGTGTTTGTTGCTATATACATATGATCGGGTGCAACTTAAGAAGACAGGAGAGGCCCCGCCCAGATGACCGAAGCGCAGCAGCCGATTGTCTCCGCGACTAAAGAAATAATGCCGCTGACGCGATTCGGCCCAGCTCGAAGCGCGGGCTGCCGTGTTCTCCGTCGGCAGGGTCACCGGCCGTCCGGCTCATGACGTCAATCTAGAGTGCGCGCCCATTAGTGGAGGCTCATGTGGATCCGCCTTTGAGGGGCAAATGCCGCTGCCTTCTAAAGTTGTACCCGACTATAGAGAATTTGTAAAAAAAAAAGCGCTATGACATTTTAGCCAATATTTGCTCAGAAGTGATGAAAAAATGCTAGAAGTGGGGTTTGCGAAAGGGTTATTTCAGTGACGGGAGCCGCAAGCCTCTTAACTACACAATTAATCAACCCTTTGGTTTGATTTGTGATAACATATGTATAAGGTCAGAATGGTACTTTACTGAACCCTTTATGTCGGGAATACTAACGGAATTACTAAATGGGGTTCCACGTGTACGAGTATTTAATTCGTAGGCAGCACAAAGAACGGAACGTACCATAATTGCAGTAAATGAAATTGACTGTATTATTATTTTTTGGTCCTTGAGCGTCTTGTATGACTTAAAAAAAAGACAGACAGACGAAACTTGCATTTGGTAGCAAGATTGTCGATGTAGTGGGCGCGTGAAGTGAATTTCTTATGATAGCTTGTAAAGCTTCCCGTGACTCAATTTGACATCATTCAGCACGCAGCTATACGACTACGACGAAGAATCAAAATGTGCGCGAGTATTTTTTATTTCCCCCTCTTGGATATTTCTACAGATCGTAACAGCGACAGAAAATCGCTAGACATTTTCGTATTCCCTACCAGACCGTTCTTATTCCCAGAATATTCGAGTTATGATGGGAGACTTTTATGTTGGAAAGGTGGATAGGTCAGCTTGAAGAACATATTTCTCATTTGCTACTCAAACAGAGGGAAAGAGAGAGTGGCAAACACGGGTACAGAAGAGGTAGATAGGGGCAAGAGGCGAAAATGGCGACAAAACAAATGCGTGATGACACACATGCGTTATATAGCATTGCTTCGGGCTCTAACCACAGGCATTTTTTGCTTTGGCATCGTCTTACCGTGACACTACCGCGCTGTGCTGTTCTCCCTCGACTGTGTTCCTACAGTCCTGTAGCTGTAGTTCCTACAAAGTAAGGAAGGTCACGTTTGCCCAGTTCAGTGTGGTGTTGTTTACTCGAGGCTGAGTTTCAGAAGGCTATCTTCAGGCTTCGTAGTTTGTAAACTTAAGGCGCATTCTCCTCCATCTTACGACGAGAATGCTTTCTCCCACGGCGTATCGAATTCGCTGCCTCGGTGTGGATAGAATTGTCCATGGTCGTTTTCTTCAATATGGTGAGCTTTATTTATTCTTTTTCTCTCTCTCTCTCTCTTTCATCGCTCAGGAACATGCTCGGGGTGCAGTCCCCAGGTAAGCTTCTGCTATGCGTAATTTGCCATATGCACCTTTAGACGCTCCATGTGTCATTCCTGGCACCGCAGTAAAATTTTCAGAAAATTATCTCTCGCTACCAGGTATCCACGCACAATCACATTAATGTGTAGAAAGCTCCAATCAATGTAAACTACCCTGGACTGAGGTTGTCCCCGATTTAAGCAGCATTTATTCGGTCACTGACTCCTCATTTGGTTAATCCTTTCATCATCATTATCACCACCATCATAATCATCATTATAATCATCATCTGGTAATTCTTAGCAAATAAAATGTTTGTTACCTTGAGAAAAAATAATTATGCACTCCTTTATTAGTCTTTTTATACGATATGACTACGCGCCTGTTCGTGTATGTTCGTGTTAGAGTTGGGAACAGGGGGGAAAATGTTTTCTAAATTTTGCACATTATACCGTATGTAAGTAATTAAATTATGTGACAATCCGCAGTTTGGAGGAAGTTTCGCGAAAGGAGGAAACTTATTCTCCGCCGTACACGCCAACTTCACCCTAGATATTCCTCATGTGAGCAACCCTTTGTTTAAACACAGTCAACACAAATTAGGCTAATTGACGCATCCGTGTACGCATCACGCGCGGTACTCTGCGTGTAGTCTGCAGTTAGCTTCGTGTCGTCTTACTTTTGCTTCATTGTTTACCTGCCGCTTCCGCTGCTTGTGCATAGGCAATTCAAGCAAGCTGTGCACGATTAACGTGAAAGCGTACACCTGTATTCTTCTTGTTTATGCATTTCGTAGAGTGCGACGTGCACTTGTTTACGCTGGAGCCTGCCGTTCCAGCGGCTTCATTCTATACACGCGGTTCAGTAACCTTGTGCACTTTCTGCCCACGGGTACGCGGTGCTCTACGCTATTTTTGGCAGACCTCGCGTCTCTCTTTGCAGGCGCGGTAATTGGCGCGTCGAAAGAAGTGTTTTCTCGCACTCTTCTTTCTTTTTTTTTCGTTCAACCAGTCGCACAAGCCGGGAGCGCGTTGTCGAAGCTTTGAAGAATAGCTTGACGCACATGCTTCCATGCATGGAAGGCAGGCATTCTTAAGCGTTCGAGCCGCGTACCCAAGTTTAGTTGCTTTCGTCGCTGTTGCTAATTAGGCTGGCTCAACACGCACTTGCAAGCCTTTTGTATGCAAAACTTTGCTTTCGCAACAAGGAAACAAATCCTAGAGATGTCGCACGCATGCGGGTTGATGACCGCGCAATACGTTCTTTCGTAACTTTGGGTAGGTTTTCATTGCGATTGGTCAAGCTGTCTCTTTTGTCCGTGCCAAGCTTTTTGACTCTTTCTAATACCTTCAGTAAGCGTTTGTTTAGCTTCACCACTTCAAGCACACGTGACGTCTCGTAGCACATTTTCTAACACCTCAGCTTCAAGAGCACTTGTGAGCAATCAGAGACCTCAATCCACTCAATGTGACGATAGCCATGAATCCACACGCGGCTTCCCACTTTCATCAAAGTTTTGGCGAGGGTTTCCTCTGTATTATTTTTTTACTTAAAGATAAAACAGACGCAAGATTAGACACTACGTCGGCAGACCATGTAACAACCCTACGGCAGCGTCGGTGATGTCTTCAGTGTACTGCTTTTTTCAGATCCTTCGATTTCTTATTACGTCACCACCGATTCCCAGAGGTAAAGAGTGGCTCAGCAATGCGTTCTTTCCACGGGAAGCTCATACCTGCTTATATTGTTATATTCGTCGGTGATGAGCCACCCAAGGGAAGATGTCTATACCAGCATCGAAATTGCTACCGAGAGACTCACTCTCATCAGGGCCTTGGAAACTCGATTACGTCCGGAGTGGATTAGCCGGCCTAAACAGATTAGGCACCTGTTACGGGGCACAACGCGGAACGCCTCGTATATATATATATATATATATATATATATATATATATATATATAGAGAGAGAGAGAGAGAGAGAGAGAGAGAGCCGCTGCAACCTGTCGTGAGTGAGAAAGCCAACACTCCGGATCGGGCTCACCCGAAGACGAACCAATGCCGGAGGCGAGCCCATGAGAGGCGAAAACTTCGTTATCTCTACCGCCGGTTCCCCAGGCAGTTCTTTCCGCCGTCGCGTGGCAACCCTTCTTCTGCTTTCTCTGACAGTAAGTGCGCAGCGAGAACAAGAAGGCCGGGGGGTGAAACGAAGCCTCGCAGGAAGTCCTTGCACCCAGGAGGATATGGAGCGCGGAGTGAATGCTCTCCGAGAGACGGGCCCCCATAGGGTCAGCTTCGCCGCAGCCCTCCACGCGTTCTTTCGATGGGGCACCGCGGCAGAAGAGATAGGCAGCTCGCAGCGTTGGCCTTACTTAGTGAGCGTGGCTTTTCAGCCTCGCCGCCATCATTCCGGCCAGCATTCGGGGTGGCCGTGGAACGGAAAAGGAGCAATGCAGTCGGTGGCTTCCGTTTTGTGCTGTACTGCTGCTTCTGCTGCGCTGTTCTGTGTGTTTGTGCGCGTGTGCGGCTACGAGCTTGCCAGGGTTTCGCGAATGCCAGCCTCTTCTTTCTTCGACCATCACACTCACTGCGGGTAGACACCCCCTCCTCCCCCCTCTCCTTCTTTCTTGGAGATGTTTCCGTTTCTTCGAGCGTGTGTGGTGTGTTTGCCCTGTATGTTGCTGTGTTTCGCGGAGAAGCCTTTGTTCTCTGCGCCGAACGAAGCCGGCTGCGGGGAGAAGACGGCGGCGGATGGTATAGAGACAAGGCCGATCCCAATTCCGGTTGCATGGTTTTATTCCCGCTATAAAATCAGTCTGAGGCTCCGCTGGGGCCTCATAAGTCAGGCTGTCCGATGCGGCGTCGGGGTATTGTATTGGACCGCGTATGGTGCGCGAGAACATGGGCTATGGCGCGCATTTTTTTTTGCTGCGTTTGCCGAGACAGCAACAACAAAAATCATCACGCGGGGATCGGGAAATGTCCGAGACCTGCCGCGTAGGTGGCGCTCAGTAGAAGTGAGCAATAGAGTGATACGCCATGCGCTGGAAGGCACCGTGGTAGCCGAGTGGCTATGACATTGCGCTGCCAAGTTCGAGGTCGCAGGTTCGTACACCCGGCCGCGGTGGCCGCATTTCTATGGGGAGGGGGGGGGGGGGGGGGGGAATGCAAAGACGCTCGTGTATGTAGATTTCGGCGCAGGTTAAGGAACCCCAGGTGATGAAAATATAATCCAGAGTCCTCTACTACGGCGTGCCTCATAATCAGATCAGGTTGTGGCATGTGAAACACCAGAATTGAATTTTAAGGCACTGACTTGTAGGTAAAAGCCACCTTGACTTGCTCCCTTCAGGGCCTGAGAAGCCACTATACCATATATTCAGCGCATAGTTATACCCTTTGCGTTTTTTATGCTAAAATAATTCACAGCTTGCTGAGTTGCCAATCCTTTTAACGGACACTGCGCAGTGTTCGGCAGGCAACGTTGCAACAGATATAGCGTATATCTTTATATTCGCAAAATGTAGCGCATATGGTATATACTATGCGCCTCCTAATCATAAATACGAGTGGACCTCCACTAGCATGAAATGCTCATAAAGTCATCTTCCCATCAAATCGCTTGAGGTAAAATACGAAATATATATTCGGGGGGATCATTTTTTTAAGTTCTCCCTAATCTTTAAAAATCACCCGTGTCAGATACCATAATTCTTGTTCTTGAGATGGATTACTTAAAGAGGTGGACGAAAGATATCGAAACACATATTCAACTAATTAAAAAGAATTCACTACTTAACTTTTTAATTAGTTCCTTTACAGCACGTATTGCAGTTTACAAATCGTAGCCGGTGAGCCTGCAAGACGTACCCCCTATAGAAGCGAATTTCCAGGATAACACCCTTATGGGCGTAACCTTTACTTCCCTCCTGACTGCAGCTTTCAGAGAGTACAAAAGAGTTCAATGGTGGGATGCGGTTGTATCAGATCATAAAAGTAGATATAAACACGCTACATAAAACCTACAAGAAGCGGCAGAACATTCGACTTCAAGATACCTGGCCCTATATACGAGAGACATTCAAGCATCAACTCTACGAAAGAGAACCTTTGTGAGTTTGGCTCCCAGGAGCCGAATTGCCACCTCCGCTAGTAACTTCAGCATCAGGATTGGTTGCAATTTGGTCTTGCGGGCAATCCTAGCGTAAGAACTTTCTTTGTGGATGCAAGCCCAGATTCTTCTTTATCTGTTCTTTTACCCTAGCCGCTGATGTAGTCGGCGTGGTTGTCGCCGTTGATCACACGTGTCAGGCAGTGCAGACCCACGCTCAGACATGGCAGTGACAAGCAGTGCTTTTTTTTTTTTTTTCGACCTCTCACTTTGAATCAAGCTTACATGCGAATGAATCATTGAATCCGGGGGAAACCCATTTTAGGATCCCTGTGCAACCGAATTAGACGGCTGCAAAATATTTTACGAGCCGATTCTGCCGCGCAAAATCGCGTATGAGTTCAAAATATAGCTCGATGGATTTGATAAAGGAAAGTAGGTTGTATAATACAGAAGAATGTGGGAATTCGAGGGCCTCATAAATATAAAAACTAATTACAGGCAGCGCGTTAAATATTAGCATGCAGGTATGTAAGATGACCTGCAGCGTTGCGGGCACTAAGAATTTTCTTTAAAAAGGGTGTTGTGTTTTTATGACAAGTTGAACCCACTATAGTGGGATCGCACGCAAGCTACGTGTCAAGACCGCTTATATAGTGCTGTCCGTATCTGTCAGCCGAATGTCAAAAATAGTGTGCAGTAACAGGTACATGCTCCACGTCGAAATGAATATATCAGAGAGAGTTCTGCGTGAATCGCGCAGTCATTTCTCGCAGATAAACCATTCCTCGAAGTGCCGTGCCAAGAAAAAAAAAAAAAAAAAACACGGAGAGTGTTGGCGCGGGCGTACATACTGGAAAGAGGCAGTGGTGTTGCCACATTGTTCGATGCACGGCGAACAGCGTTTCGTCCCTGTCTATATGCGCTCGAAATGAACCGAGCGAAGAATACGGACGTGCTTTCAATGGTATATAGGCATCCACCACCCCCCTCCGCATCCGCCTATTTCGACGTGCTGTACGCGCAGCTCACAAAAGGCGAGCCGTCGTTCGGTTTCGACGAAACAATGGGGACGCGTCTCTGGCGTTCTGAACCTGCCATCGTTTTTTCATTATGCGCCGGTTGCCTTCAAAATTCGACTCGGGAGTGACGGGCGCGTCTTATAAGGCTCACAAGCGAAGCGAGAAAGAGAGATATCGTATGCAGGCAGCGAGCGCGATACGGCACGGCGGCGCGCCTATCTGCGCGCCTGGGAGGCCGGAGGGCGCTGTCATGATGGACGAGACACGCCGCGGGATATGATGTTCCCGCCATAAATCTCGGCCGCCTTTCTCTTGAGCGCAGATGCTTCTGGCGAGACGACGCTTTCTTGCGCCGGAGCGCACGGTTCCCGTGAATGACAATTTTGTTGTTGATTAGAGAAACGCGCCCTGTTCATGTGTGTGGAGAGTACATGTGTTCTACGCCTCGCCGCAGAGAACGGCTACAGGCGCGAAGGTGCCGCGGTGTGTGCGCATGGGAACTCAAAAACAAAATATTAAAAAAAAAGATTATCAAGCAGCCCGGTGGATGTTTGCATGCACACGTACATAGCCATGCGTGCATACACTCACGCACGCACGCACGCACGCACGCACACCGGGTCGTCGTTACAGATGTTCTAACTCGGCGCGAGTACGCAGCATTGTTGGCCGAAACGTCGAAAGGCGCAGCGGGCGGTCCTGTTCAGGCACTGCGCCGGGATTGGGGGGGACGCTTCCCGGAGGATTTACGGCTGCGCTTTTTTTCTGGCTTTCTGGCGCGGCTGAGCATTTCTCGGCGTTTAAATCATTGAGAAGCCGCAGCCACTGCCGGGTATATATGGAGAGGAGAGCACCTATAGGTTGGTGGAACAGACTCACACAAACGTATGCATGCACGCTGGTAAGCTTTAAAAAAATATGTAAAAAAATGTTGAAGCGAATGAAGTAAAGAGGCCAAGAAACCTGTTTAAGCGGTGCGAGAAAGCGTTGCATGCGTTTGGCGAACAACGAAAGATACACTCGTGATCGTTTTACCACCGTTCGCCACGAGAGGTCGCCGCTGCTTCTTTCTATTCGAGGCAGTTTGTATATATATATATATATATATATATATATATATATATATATATATATATATATATACAGTGCATGCATGCATACACATAAAGGAGGTGCTGCTGCAGTGAAAAGAGAGAGTAGCAGATTGACGTAAACAGCTTTAAAAGAATACCTTGCCCGAGGATTCGCGAGATGTGAGAGATGTTCCAGCACGTCGAGCGCGGCTGGCCCATTCTTTGTGTTCGTGTCGAACATTCATAACTGAGAATTTTAAGCACTGTCGCGTCTCTATCTGTCACGCCGAGAAGTAGATGTCGCTTTGTGGAAGATATATACACGCGCATACATTTATGTGCCGAGCGGGCGAGGGAACTTTGAACGCTCGTTTGCATATATACCTTCACCCCCAATGCCAGGCACTCTGCGATTTCTTTTGTGCTTTGTTTCGGCTCGGACAGTGTCCTCGAATATATAGTTACGGTTTGTCTCGAGGCATTCTACGAGCCGAGCTGTGCTTGCCTAGAGGCGTTATGCTGTTTCTTCTTCTTGCTTAATTACGCACCTCGCGCAATGACGCTGCGTTCGAATAAATTACGCAACGTGTAGATGTAGCGATCGACCCTCTGCCGTAAAAGGCATAAAATAGTATGGGGTCAAAGAGTTCACTGAACTGTCGAGGCAGCGACACCCGATCAAAGACAATCTTTCTTTCTTTCTTACTTTCTTTCTTTCTTTCTTTTTCTGTCTCTTTATTTTTTTCCCATGAGGCAAAAGAAAAAAAAAGATTACAGAAAGCCTAAAGACTAAAAAAAAGAAAAAGGCTGCATCACTGCATCACATGTACTGATGTAGTCTTCGTTTTGTCGTGTGCTGCTATATGATGGATAAGCTCCAGCTCTCCCCATTCGCCATCCTTGTGCACGAAGGTGAAAACTGGACCATTTAGTTTTAAACCGCATCCTGCGGTTGGAAAGAAATCTCCGCATGCACAGCGGTAGTTGTAATGGTCGGCGCTGCTACGATCACCTTAAGCTGCTTCTTATATATATATATATATATATATATATATATATATATATATATATATGAAGTATGCGATGTACAAGTATGTTCAAGTTACAGGGTTAATAATGTCTAGAAATTTGCGCGCGTTTTCAACTAGCGAAAAAAAGTTAAGGCGACATTCTATGCACAGCTGAAATCTTCAATGCTTGACGTCTTGTATGTGGCCCAATAATCTACGAATTCCATACGATTCTTACGGCTTCCACGTAGGATCTATAGAAAGTACGTAAGAATTTTTCATTATTAAATGTGTGTGTAAGAGAGATTGGCAACAGGAGTGACGACCACTACTCCTTTTCTCTTAGGCAAACAGTACATATCATAAATAGGCTGCCTCAAAGAAACAAACGAATAAATAAGATGGAATACATAACAAAAAGAGCATGGCTAAAACAAACACACAAACGAGATTAGATATCAAAATTAAAGGTAAATGAAGGTTCGAGAGCAGTAACACAGAGTTCACACAACGGTTCAAATTAGCACGTTGTCTACGTCACAACCCTCAAAATTTGCGCAGCAAGTGATGTGATTTAGGATTAAAGAGCAGACACTTGCAGTAACTTGTATTTCGGCAGAGCACAGTCTACAATACATTAATTATACGCATTGGATCGCAGATTTTCTAAAGGAAAGAACATAAGAATTTCGTGGGAATGGTGTGAAAGAGGCATGACATGTATAGGAACTGATACATCCTAGTGGAGCTTATTTATTTTACTTCAATTTGGCCTATCCCTCCAAGTTGAGAAGCAATACAACCAAAACGAAAACAACTGCATTGCCACAATCACTGAAAGCAACTAAGCAGGCTAGATCAGCACGGCGGAAGTCACGTTATGCGATCATACATTGGCCGCAAACAGCGCCGGTTGGAATAAGCCCTTTGAGTGCTTCTAAAGCCATTTCTATCTTTTTAAATCCTTCAGCTTCCCCTGTACATGGTAGCAAACCGGACTTTTTCTGGTTAACCTCGCTGCCGTTCCTGTGTTTCTTCCTCTCTCTAACTCTCCATCCACATGCTTCTAGCAAAACGTATGGGAGACTTTTGTCCCCGAACTGACCTCGCAGACCATAGTGAACGCAACATCACTGACCGTGAGAGAGAGGGAGGCTGTTTGAGGTGGCGTAAATATCGCTATCGAGACAAAACGCCGTGCATCACTGTAGCCGGTGTATGTAGCACGGAGTATACTCCCCAGTATACATTTCAGAGTCTAAACAAGGTGGGTGTCAACTCTGAAACGATACAATGGGTTGTAGTTTTGGGGTGGCGGATGCTTTAGGTCTAGAGAATAGGGATAGTCAAGCTGGTCGTAGCCAGAGGAAAGCTCTCGCGATTAAGAGCGCAAGTTTCTCGCGACAACCCGATGGTCTTCCACAAGCGGAGCATTTATGATATCTCTTCGTCTCGAATGTCGAATAGATTCCCAAAACAACTCCTTAGCGTCAGAATTATCATAGCTCGATGAAACACCGCGAGTTGCTATCTTTCTTTCTATTGTTTTCTTCCTCCATATTCAGGGGGGAAAAAAAGCAGTTATCATTATTTAACGGACAACTGAAAACCCTAAAAAACGAGAGCGGGATGCCAAGGAATTGATGCATTCGGCACTATAATGCAGCCCTAGGCTGCAGCGCTCCCTGCAAAGCCAGGGAGCGCTGACGCCGCGCGTTCGATAATGTATGGAGCGCACAGGGCGACGGTCTTTACTGAGAAGTTATCTCCGTCATTCCGAGCGTCGGGATGGCGGCGCTCTGAGCGCGTAACATACGCGGCCGTGGAAGTCACCGAGGCGGGGAAGCGCTGCTTCCTGGGCGCCAGTGCCGCAGGTGTCCCGCAGATAAGGCGTGCCGTTATTTGTCCCATGCCCGCCTGTCCCTCCCCCATTCGCCCTCACCCCGCAGAAGCTGCGACGAGGTCTCGCTGCAATACGACGTCGCCCCGGTAAGCACCCTATAGTCGATCGCGCCGTGGTCCTCGGCACTCCGGTGGAGCCGTGCGCGGCGCGTGGTATGTATATTGCTCATGCGCCGCGAGGGATGCCGCGGTGCCGAGCCAAAGAAATTTCAGAGGGACGCGGCGTTCGTGGAGCTGAGATCGCGTATATTTAGAAAGGCGTCGCCGATGGGATGGCGCTTAGAAACTGCCGCGAGAGTGCGCTTGTCGCTGTAGATTTCCCGTGTTGCGGGAGACACTTTCCAGCTTTCCTGCATCGTGAGAGCCCGGTGTACTGCGACGAAGGAGAGAGCAGAGCATGCCGTGACGTTGCAGTCGGGTGTACGCGTGCGCGTAACGCCTGTTTGCACACTTTTATTTTGTTATCGCTATAGAGACTTGGCTTTCGTTAGTATCCGTCGCTTTCGCGTCAACTCTCTCTCTCTCTCTCAACCTCTTTATTTATCTCTGCTTTCCTTTCTATCCGCTCTTTCTCGCTATCTATCTTTCTCTCTCCCACACACACTCTTTACCGCCGCTATGTTTAGGCGGCGACCCGGGCCCTCTCGAGCGCCTGCGAAATGTCTTCGAAGACGAGTCTGAGAAGTGCTCGCCCGTGGCCTCAACTGCAGTGGAGTGGATATATCGTCGAGTGACGCTCCGCGAAGCGATCGAGAGGCTCAGAGAAAAGCGAAATGCGCCGCGCAGGCCGCAGATTTGTTGACGTAGGGCATGCGTCGGAGAAAAGTGTTTATTTCGCCATCAACGGCGCGGCGTATTTTCAGTTTTGAGCAGCAACAAATAGGAGCCTACAGCTTTCAGATACCGAAACCGTTACAATACGCGACTGTCTTCGCCTTGGTGCCATATTTCCCCAAAACAGTTCACAATATGCTATATAAAACAACGCTGTAACGAATACACCTTTGCTTCTGTGTTTCTGTGTGCGTGTGTTTCTTTTTCTATGCTGGGAATGTATGCCTGGCCATGTGCCTAGCCTAGCCATGCCTGGCCATAGCAAAGGTCATGTACGCAAGAACGTACACCAGCACATATCTGTAACACGTAACACAAGTGTTAGTGTCTCTGAATAAGGCAAAGCACGACTTCATCATGCGCAAAGCATTACTGTAGCTTAGCCCCAAGGCACAAGTACTTGGTGCAATTTCCATATGCTATATATCTATTGAAGCCGAATATGGCATTCACGTATATTTGCCTTCTTGATTGTTGTATGGAGGGTAGAGCGAGAGATAGAGCGAGAGGCGAGAGAAAAGTAGTAGACAGTGTTTGTACTTCAGCAGCTCTTTAGCACAAAGATAATTGCCCTTTAAATCAGTCAATCCGAACCGGGGAAAAACGATTCAACGTGACGATCTCTCAATTTTGTTTGTGCACACTCGCGATCGCACATACGCACGCACACACGTTCAGCGATCACGATAGAAGCTGTTTACCTAAACACTTGTTTATGCAGTCCCTTCTCATACCTCACGTATGCGCTGCTCGCCTTGCTTTCCAAGCTGGCATCATAAACCTACGGTTCCATACGTTCTTGCAGTATCTCGCTGCCAAAATAATTGGCACATTGCCACCATCAAGTCCTCGAGTACTTGTCAGTTAATGACGGAACGAAACATTAATTACTTTTCAAGAAATGCATTCCTGAAATTCAAATGCGCAAAGTAACAGCGCAAGAGTAGAACCTCCTTTTATTGACAATGGAAAAAGCCACAACGCTGGTTATTTAACCACAAGCATCTAGCCCAATTCTCGGAAGCAGCGCTCCAAAACAAGTACGCCGTGGCCTAATGTGACAACTATATTCCCACAGCTAGACTCACATGTACATTTTTCTCACATCAAATAAACAACACGTTATTGCGATTTTTATTCTTTCGCGCGAAGGATCGTTCTTACGCGCTCCCCGGAGGTCCGCATAAAAAAGCCAGATTGACACCGCTTTTTACGACAATGGTATACGTTCGTGCTACTCAGCGAGACAATAGGTGTGCATACGTGCATAAGCTCACTTATTTGCTAAATTGAATGCGACCTGCGCGTGGGGCCCACTACAATACCTGCTCCAGCCACTGGCGTCAGCCAATTGCGCAACGCGATGCCCGACTTCGTCGTGGGCGGTGTCACCCGTGGCCCTTCCTACTTGCGGGAAAACGCAGCGCGCTTTTTTGAGAAAGCTGGCTGGAGCAAGTACGTTCGTTGAACGCCGGTGCGTGTATAAGGGGGGTCAGGTGTGTTGTGACGGTGACGCGTTTTCGCGTGTTTTTCCACACGCAACAGAGCTCGACACTTTCATTATACCGCCGCCTCTTCAGTTCTCTTCATTCTTCGCTCTCTTTGTCAGAGCGCTCAACAAATCACGCTCCCGTTTAATGCCCGAAAGGAGAAAAAAGAAAATGGGGAGAGGGGAGACAGTCAGGCGTGATTTACATACGTCTGTGCGCGCCAGTATTGAGCGTCGCCTACTCGTAGGCAGAATTCCCAGGAACAAAAATGTGTGCGAGCCAAGCAAGCGGCGCCCAAGAAGTGCTACTGAAGACTTTTCAGTTTCCCGAGCGCGCACTACGTCGACCGAGCGACACATGTCGTCTGTGGCGTCTGTTTCCTATAACAGGGTTGCGATATGTGCATTTATATATACCGTTGACTGCACAATAAAATCGCGATCGTATCCGTCGGATCAATGCTGCACTGAAAATGAGTGACCTAAAGAAAAAAGACCTCCGGTATTGCTCGGGAATCACGTATAAAAATTACGAGATGGAACACTCTCCATTGTGAAATGATTTATTGCGGAATGATCATTGCTACATGGTCAATTCCGCTATTTGAGCGAGCTTCAGCTGCCCCCGGCGCATGCGCAATTCGGAATATGGCAGGAGGAATTTGTCTAGCTGATCGCGCGTCACCCTTTGATGAAACAATAATGATGCCGTTTTCCTCTATGCACTGTGAGTATTAGGCGAAAGCTTCAAAAACAGTGCGTCATATTGCAGTTTGGCTTTGTTGCTCCTTTTTCCCTGATATGTTTCTTAAATGCTCACTCGACGTGCATCTCGTTCCCATGTGCCATGTTCTATTATTCTGATTACTTTTGTTAGTACTATACGTTATGAGTGCTTTACGATGTTGTCAACTGACAAAACTGATTCGTTTACGGGTTTGCTATAGGTTTGCAGGTGTCCATAAGTACTACGTATTCCGGGCACCGTTACCCCTTTGTATACAGCGATGTTGTCCGCGGGAAAACAAAACAATTTTTTTAGATCAGGAAGGAAGACAAAACTGGAGGTTACTAAAAGGGGTTAAGGTTTCTGATAAGTTGGCATTAAAGCTAAAAATTTTCATGAAGACTGCAGGGCCTGTAAATTAACACAGTTTCTACAAACGTATAGTGACGGCATCAGTCGCTGCTGCATGGTAAAGAAAGGGCCAACTCCTTCAACGAATCACCACATCGTGAACAGCGCTTGATTAAAGATGAGCCGCATTATCGCACGCATGCTTTGTAACTCAACTTGGTTGCAATGCAAACTGTGCACGGGCTCGACGTATAGTCCTCACTTCGTCACCATTTCTGGTCCAGTGATTCCAGTAGGAATCATAATGCATAAGGGATATCCGACATGGAATAGAAAAGAAGGGAAGCCGAAACTATGTCTTGAGAAATCGGAAACACTGCAATGCTGATTACTTATTTTATTTATGTTGAATTACCATACAGCAGCTCATTGGTTCCCTCTGAAATCTAGAAAACGTCCACACGTTGGCGAATGCCGAGGTTATGCGCCTCGCATCGTTGAAGCCTGCCATCTAAGGCGTGTAAAGTGTCTTATACATCACATAAAATAATGTTTGAATAATTCACACCCATTCCTGATACAATTGTGTTTGAAAGTGAGAAGCTTGAACCCACACAAGCTCCTCCAAGCATATTGATTTGGCGACAGATGAATCTTGCATCTTGCAGAGTGGGGTTTAAGATTATTATGCAGAAGAAAAATATAATGTTCAAAAGCCTGGCAAGGGAACAAGAATTCAGGATTGCCAGTCAGCCTCTAGAATCTACAAAGGACTACGTTTATCTAGGTCCATTACTTACAGGAGACCCTGATCATGCGAAGGAAATTTACAGAAAAATAAAATTGGGTTGGAGTGCCTACAGCAGGCATTACCAAATCCTGACTGGGAGCTTACCACTGTCGTTGAAAAAAAAGTGTACAATCATTGCATTCTACCGGTGCTAGCCTATGGGGCAGAAACTTGGAGGTTAACAAAGAATCTCGAGAACAAGTTAAGGACCACCCAAAGAGCGATGGAACGAAACAAGTTAGGCCTAACGTTAAGAGACTGGAAGTGAGCGGTGTGGATCACACGACAAGCGGGGAAA
The DNA here is from genome assembly GCF_013339745.2 of Dermacentor silvarum. NCBI lineage: Eukaryota > Metazoa > Arthropoda > Arachnida > Ixodida > Ixodidae > Dermacentor > Dermacentor silvarum. The sequence continues at coordinate 68,991,879 of NC_051159.1, read as the reverse complement.
GCCGATATTCTAGTTGACATTAAGAGAAAAAAATAGAGCTGGGCAGGCCATGTAATGCGTAGGATGGATAACCGGTGGACTATTAGAGTTACAGAATGGATACCAAGGGAATGGAAGCGCAGTCGAGGACGGCAGAAAAATAGGTGGGGTGTTGAAGTTAGGAAATTTGCAGGCGCAAGTTGGAATCAGCTATCGTAAGACAATGGTAATTGTAGATCGCAGGGAGAGGCCTTCGTCCTGCAGTACATATACATATTGGCTGATGATGATGATGATCACTCTTGCTTAACATGAAAAACTGCGTTCGAAATTTTATTACTTTGTTTCTTTCTATTTGTTCGTTCAGTTGCACAGAATAAACATTTGTTAGTTAAAAAACAGTATTACACCAGAAAGGATCAGTTATTGGGGCGCAAAACTGCTTTTTTGTATGGATTCAAATCACCGCGTAATTTATGCAGCGTGTCCTGCATGAGTGTCCTGGGAATATGAATAGCTTCTCTCTGCAGGAACACACACATCGCAAGAGATTATGTTATGATTATACGAAACCTTACACATTGCAACAGGCTCCTTTGCGATGTATTGTACCAGCTCACTTATTCGGCTTATAAACGCATCGTGTTTGGTGTTTGCTTGATAACAAGAACGCTATGGTAGGCCGCTTTTTATGCGTTTCATTCGACGTGCAAGGTCGTTGAAACTTTGGGACACACCGTTGGCATTCAGTGACTCTATTCAGTGATATATATTTAGCGCTCCATATTAGCACCTTTTATCCTATAAAATAGAAGTCATTTTGAATACCTATCGGACTCATTGATGATGAAGTGATTTTCCTAACTGTGGACAACTCTAAGAGCACACAGTTGCTGAAGGCAATGCGCAGGTATGCACGTCACCGTGAAAGCTCATTCGACAATCGTTGATGTGTCAGAGTAGGTAACTTAGATTATTACGTATTGGATATATAGCAAATGAAACGTGCTAAACACGCTCGCAAAACAAGTCATTTATGCTGTTATGTTTCAAAGGCTACATATTTATATGCGTCGCTGTAGTACACCCAGCATAATAGATGCATGTATTGATTACGAAAGAGAGAGAGACGGGGCGAGAGAGAGAGGAGCACTACATGTAGCGCCATCTGGGTGCTGCGTAAAGAACTGCGTGTTTTCGTGCATATTTTATGCCCAAGCACGTTTTCCCATTGGCTTATCATTGCTATTGTTATGTTTGCAATAACCAATAGCGTTTATTGAGCCCACCGTATTAACTCGAACCAAAGCACCCGCCTTTCCAAAACCTCGGAGTATAGAGGAGGGCTACTAAAACCGAATCGTAATTAATTATATTCACTAATGCATTTTAATATGAAATACAGTAGATTGAAAACAATTCTCACTGTTTTTATTCGCGGAGTGCAGAATTTCGCGTTAGTGCGCTATTATAAAGCGTAATTACACAGTATTAACCACGCTGGCCCTTATACTTAATGTATAATGAAACTCGATTATTTGCATTGATCTTCATGTACACGTTAATGAACATCAATGGTCCAACTAATTCTAGGCCCTCCAAGAAACCGTCCCGCATAACCTGCAGTGCAGTTTCGGCGTGTCAAACCCAGCAATATAATTTTAAAACGACTCTCCTGCTTAAGCTCACTGTAAGAGTCCGGTAGATTCTATGTCGGCTCGTCTTGAAGGATCGTCACGAAAGAAGCACTACACTTTTACATTAGTTATCGCTGGGGTTTGCTTTCATTTCTACATTTGAGGTATGGGGGGCGTTTCAGTGACCTATTTCCTTAGTCCAGCAAGCAAAAACCATACAACAATTTTTACGGCATACATTTCCAAAATTCATAGCTCATTAAAAGTGCACATTAAGTATCCTAACATTTACGCTTTAACACGTGCTAAAATTGCGAAGAAGGAATACCATGTCATATCCTAAGGCACACAACAGCACAACTTTCCGAAATACCTTTCTGCGCTCGCAGATTGCGCAGAGACTGATGCGAGATGCCCCCCGCAACGACAACGAACAAGAGTCGTTACGTAACGGACAAGCCAGTTTTTCAACGGCCCACGAAAACGGAATGTCCCGTCACGTGGTGCGGAAGAAAAAAACGGTTGCGCGCGCTCCAATTCCGAATAGTCCGCCGCGCGTTTTTTTAAAGCCAGCAGTGCCGAACGCGTCAAGCGGAAGGAACCAAAAATATAGCGATACCCGGTAGCACCGCAAGGCAAACACATACGCGCACCCAAGGAGCTGCCAGTCCATCAGCTTACAACAGCCTCTTTTCTTCTCTTCTTTCTTCGCGACGAGCCGTAAAAACCATCGTGATTTACATTCTCTCACACGCGCAGAGTTTTCTCGCGCTCGTCGCGCCGCCGCCGCAGCCAAGTTGGCAGCACTCGCAGAGCCTGCATGCTTGCGTATATGTGTACGTCGCTGGCGCGTTCCTTCGGTGACTTCGCCTCCGCCCTGACGAGCCCTCGGTAGGCACTCCAGCAAACTGTGAAAGGAAGCATTCCTGTCTATAGCGCAACCCTACTGTGAATGCCTAGGAACCATTGCACGAGGCGCGGAACACTCGTTATCTTCTTGCTTGCTTGCTTTCTTTTTCTTTTTTTTTTTTTTATCGGAGTCGAGCGTTTCGGCATCTCGCTCACACTCACTCAAACCCTGTCGCGTGGGCCCGCGCAAGGTGCTCGCATCGCATCGCGGGCCCGATTTGTTCACTCTCGCTTCTGCGAGCCGCTGCTGTATACGTGAATGCATGCAAGGACGCGCGCGAGCGCGGGCTAGCTGTCGTCGGCGCGGCCCGAGACCAGAAACAGCTGTAAAGTCGTAAAAACGGGAGCCGCGGGCCCGCGCAGTTGCCGGTTGTTGAGAGTTTTACGCCGACGCTCGTGGGACGGAATGCCCACCCCGGAACCGCTTGGAGTGTTACGTATATATAGTATATATACGGGACTCTCGCCTTTCTTCGGGCTCGTGCACCCGCTACGCGGGAGGCCTGTCTGCAGGGGCAAAGGCGGTGCGTGTTGTTATATACAGACGAATGCGTAACGCTCCTGCGGTCTATGTAGGTGCCAGGGAGTGGGGAGGAGGTGCTCGGTTTACGCGCAGTATATATATGCAGCCGTTTACGACATGTTAAGCGCGAACGATATGACCGCCAACCAGCCTGAATAGCGGCGCCGTCAACGTTTCTCGGGGAAGAACCGGCGTTTATCGCCACATTCGAGCAGCTTGCTGCCAGACACTGCAGCGAGAGACCTCTTTTTGGAGAGCGCGGGGCGTCCTGATGAGGTGCTCGTCATTGAGTCTTTTTGACGTGGTTGTAAATCACTCGAACGGGCAGCCGGGATAGCTAAACGAGCGATAAATTTAGCGGCTCTTCTTATTCAAGGGCGGACCGAGTTGTAAGGCTATAGATTTTGCCACTTCGATTTCAAGCTCGCGGGTTCTAAAACTAAAGCAACAGATTGGCAGATGCTACTGCTATCACTGCTGTACTCAAATGCTCACAAAATCTTATGAAGACCCATCATGGGCACTCAGGGTTGTGTCGTTCCATGCAACGGTTCATGAGTTCGCGAGCTGCATTACGGTTTCGGCTTTCGTATTCCATTGAAGGCAAAATTGAAAAAAAAAATTATCGTCTTCCATATCGATGATATAGAACGCCAGATAGTCAAAGTTAAACCGCAGTCGCCCACTACTGCCTATTTCTTGTTCCAAGAGAAATCGTTGTCCGGGGCTTAGACGATGAGCAAAACAGAAAAGAAAGAGGTCTGATGCAGAAGAAGACGCGACATCTTATGATGACAGCTTGAAGTAAATACCACGTATTTACTTCAATTACGACAGCGTAAAGAGAGGAATTGGGAAAAAAATAGTTATTGAATTTTGTATTGGACGGATTCGACATTCCTTTCAACTTGAACAAAAGTTTGCAGATATATATAACATTGCAGTGTGTGTAAATATTCGAAATATAGATTAGTGATTTATTTAGTTCGCAAGACAACGATCTGATACACTTCTCGGTTGGTATTTTGTACCGCGATCTATTTGAAATCTTCATCTATTTTCGGTCATTGCCATTTGCTCGGAAGCCTCCGGGCCACCTTTATCTATGGGATTGACTAGACGGGTGCAAAATAAAGAAAGAAAAAAGTGATAGATCATTGGAGGGTATAGAGGCCCTGATTTCGAGAACCAATAATTACTTGAGCAATCAGAAAGCACATAACCGACAACGATTCCCGGCACTTGGCGCTGTTACGCAGGATATGTTTGCGCGTTTAGACTTACACCTTCGACAGCCGGAATGCGAACTTTTTGAAGCACCGCGTGAGAAGGGCTCAGCCGCGCATAAATTTGAGTAACAGATGGGCGCCCTCCTTCAGTACTCCGCAACTTCCCTTGTTGGCTTTACCGATTCCAACCAAGGTGGTATACCACTTCAATGGCGTGTTGAAAACCGCCCAATGGCAGCGAAAGGCCGACATGAGGACAAAACGAGCGCCACTACATTGGACGGCGTCGTTTCTCACCAACTATAGAATGAATCTCGACACTATAGGACTGGTTTTTTGTAACGTTTCTGGCTTTTTCAATATATCTAAAGACCCTTGGGTGGCATGGTGCACCTATAAGCTTCATGGTTCACTTTGTGGTTGGGCGCAGCCCATGTGGGAGTCACTGGCATCGACTGTGAGTTTCGCTTCCTGAGGTTGAAAGACGAGCCGACTCTTTTCTTCGAGGTGGCCTTCTGGATCTGCGTTTCCGCGCACTTTTTTCAATAGTCTACATTGGAGAGCATCCTCATCCGTCTTGTGGTACTTGTAAATGAAGAAGGAATAAGAAAGAAAAAGAGAGAGTCCAAAGTAGGAAGCTACTATACAGAGAGACGACACGAAGGAAAGAAAAGACATGTGCAACTCCCTCCCTTCGACTTGGATCCAAAAGCTTGCCTCGGTTTCTTCGTATTATTTATTTTTCTGTCGTTTTCTAACTCCGAATCACTGAAGCTGTCCAGAGCAGACATGTAAACGAAGAGAAACATAACAAGAAGAAAGAATTCAACAGCACTCAGAACCACACAAGAAACGAACTCGGATCATTTCTCTCTCTTTTTCGCTCTCTCTCTCGGCGCCGGAACGCTAGCCACCCTAGCCGGGAGCACAATGGAGTCGAAACGCGGGGACCGCCCATGGGGTGCTCCCCCCCTTGACTGGGCTTCCAATCAGAAAAGAAGCAAGGCGCACTGGTTCCGTTCCGTTCCCTTCCGTTCCGAGCTTTCTCTGTCCCCTAGCGACCGCGACGTGGCCCTGCGCTGCTTCGCGCATCTGTTCCTTTTTCTGTGTCGCTTTCTCACTTTTGGGGAGAGCAATCCCTGCAGCCCGCGAGGGAGCGCTGTTTTCCCCATCCGGCCGGCTGCAGCGCCGGCGGCACAGAGCAGCAGTTCCAGTTTTGTATCTGCGCTTCTTCCTTAGTTTGGCTGTTACTTTTCTCCATGTTGACAGAGTCTGGACCCTGCGTGGTCCTTCTTTTTTGTTCGTGCCTGGTTTCGTTGTTGACGCTCCGCAGCACCGCTTCTTTCTTTATTTTGCTATCTCTCTGCTCCTTTTAACATCAGGAAGGACGTGCTTTCGAAGGTCCATGCGCGCTTTTGCACTGCCAGCGAACGCTTCCTCTGTCCCGCAACTTGCTGTGAAAATATGAAGGCTGTAGAGGTTGAACGCACTCAGCAGTCACCAAGAAGGCAGTTCATTGCTGTTCTTGCTTGGTACGGTGCTTATTTCCTTTATTTACATATTCCGGCGTGCTTTCTTAATTAGTGGCGCACGGAAATTAAACGAATTCATTGGCACGATAACTTGCAAAAAAAAAAGCCTGCAAAATTTTCTGCTCTGGAATCTTAAACTAAATGGTTATAAGCGATACATGTTTCTACTACGACACCCGTATGCAATCTGCCACCTTAGAGTAACAAGCAGTCTGCCTTAATTCCTGGCTTGTCAAGGCCCAAATACTAGACGTATTAGTTTAAGAGTGTGTACGAGGTTACAGTGGTTACAAAGGCTACCACGAAATTGCAGCTTGTTAGTCCCACAGTGTCATCACTCACTGAATACTTAAGCAAGGCGGACGCTCTTTCGTTGCTTTCGAGCTTAGATTACACATCATTGCTTCACAGCCGCACTGATGCATATGCCTTTGCTCGAACAGCTGGAACTACAGCACGTGCGCCTAAAATATTGTTCAGCGAACTTGAAGTTCCAAAGAACTTCATGTTCGCTCTACTTAGTTTGTCGACCGATCCCTTGTTTAAGAAATATTTCCATAATATTAACAAAACAAAGTGCACTGTCTGCAGGATTCTTGAGCATCGGCAAACAGATGTGCTGAAAGACACTCTATTTGTAGTTTTATATATGTAGATCTAAAAGAAAGTTGGAATATTGCATGTAACTTCCAGGCATAAGCGAATTAAATAGCCTAGAATCTTTGTGTTTGTCTTACCTATAAGGATGAAATAGTGTGCGCCATAACTGGAAAAGCGAAAATCTCGTGTCATGAGTGAGTTTATAAATTCAAGTTCAATAGAAATCTACTGTTTATGAGAGAACATGAGCTATGGCATGCAATTAGTACGGCTATGTAGTCTCTCGCGAAAAATAAGAGATACCACGCCAGAAAAGTGGCAACTTCCAAAATGCCTGACTGGATATTTTGTTTCGTGTATTCTGCTGGTCGTTTCAGAACGCTGGGGAGGCGATAGAGTAGTGCAAGGCAATTTAAAATTGTATTATGAGAACAAGCGCATGTGAGAATGACAGCAATGCTTAGTTATCGCCATGGAGCCCGCTCATGCCGGGGTTAAATTTCGTGGCTGTTTCATACGACCTTTAGTGTGTTACGGAAGCGCTCTGAAACGATCAGTCAAATATGGCGCTGATTTCAAGAGGGCGTCCTCGACTGTATATGATTAAAACTTCTTCAAAAATATTTTTTTCCACATGCAGTCCCACACAGGATGCGTACATCCTATAAATATATCGTGTTTTAAAACTTGGAATTCTAGACACTGCAAGTTACTACTCGCCGTGGTGGCTCAGTATCTATGGCGTGGAGCTGCTGAGCACCAGGTCGCGGGTGCGATTCCCGGTGTCGGCGGACGCATTCTGGTGGAGGCTGAGTGAAAACAAAAGTGCCGTGTACCGGGCTTTGGGTGCACGTAAAAAAATTCCAGGTGGACAAAATCAATTCGTAGCCCTCCACTTTATACGACGTCCCTCATAAACCGCTGGTCAGTTTAAACCCCCCAATATCACCTAATTTAATGACAATGCAGGCTGGATCATGCAAAAGTATCACATATTATCGCACGCGCAATCATACGTCAATTGTCACTGTCACCTTGCATCACTTGTTATCCCTTTTCTTCTCCCTTTTCTTCCCGCTTCTCCCTCCCCAAATGTAAGGTCGCCAACCAGGTGCCACTTAGCTGGTTATCTTTCCTGCCTTCCCTTTTATTTATCTCTCTCTCTCCTTGCAGAAAAATTAATGCAAGCTTTAGAAGGGTTTTCAGGAACATTGGACCCAAATTTCATAGGCACCATACCGGCACTCCTACAGTTAGCAAAAAGTGTAGGCTGCGCGCATGCGCAGTTGGCATGGTCTTTCTTAAGCGCGCTAAGGTCCTTCTTACGTGCGAGAGCCAACTGCATATTCTATGTATAAAACTCTCTCGTATTACACTACGTGCTAAACATCAATTACCGGGGGGAAATAAATACGAGCACACGTAGCGCCATCTGTGTTCTTTGGGCGTAACTATACGCCTTGTTGTGCATATTTTATGCTCAGTCATGTGCCTCAAATGAATAATTATCACGTTAACTGATTCAGTATCAGCCACTCAGCGTCCACAGAATGAAGAACAGTGTGTGTGGTATAGCTTCCCACTGGTTTATATGGCCAACCGAAACATCACATACAGGAAAGACGTTTGAGGGCCTGACGCATATTCAGTCTTTTTGTGACCAAGTTGAGATCTTGCTTAGAGTTACTGCATAGGCTCCCTTTAGGGAGCTTAAAGGGAACCTATAGGCAGCATATACAGTAACTCTAATCTTGCTCTCTCCGACATCCACCGCTGCTCCTTGTCCTTTCTTATTGTTGTTATCGTAGACCAGTTAAACCTGACAGTGTCTTACATATAAAAAAAATGTGTCCTAAATATAACGTACCATTGACTGGTACCTGCATTCAGACAATGTTTTCCAAAAATTTTGATGCGCCGCAGTCAAATCGCATAGCGTGTAGTAATCAGCGGTAGCATAATAAAATTTTGTTCAAAACACAAGCTTCCCCCCAAGTCCTATAGTGCTTATTATTGTAGGGTATCCCTTCGAATACGTGCATAATTCAAGGCAAACGCTCCCAACATTTACACTCAGCTCTTTTGCTTAGATTTGGCGAGCGTTTCGTGTGATTCAGGTAGACCGTGTCATTATAAATTATTTTGTGTGTATGAGAGAGCGGGCACAACTCTTCGTTTGTTTTTACCTCTTACATGCAAACAGGGAAATGTATAAGAAACGGGCTGCCCATGCATTTGTAACCTGTAAGCCGCTTCGACACTGCCTCGTCCCGCACTGAAATGTTCTAATCGGTGTTCCGACATATCACTGCCAAATAGTACGTTTAGCCTGTCAGCACGTGTGTGTGCGTGCGTGCGCATTCCGTAGGGTTTAGACGCAACCAAGGACGGAAAAAAACGATCAGGACAGGGAAGAGCGTCATTGTGCGTGCGTGCGCATGTTTTGCGTGCGTGCGTGTGCACTTGCAAAAACGTGCATATCTCGCAACCTTTCAGCCGATGGAAGTCAAGTGCTACTAGTGAATTCGCGTGGCCACCTGTTTTATAACTTTCTGCGCCTATTCAAATTTTGTGAGCCAAATTTTTAAAGCAAAGCTTTATATGGCTAGACGAAATTGCCTTTCCACAGGAAACTATCATAATCACCATTGACTCGAGCGTCGTCGTCTTCTTCCGCAGCTGGTTTTTTTTTTGGCTCCTGCTCGTGCTGGGCACGCGCTCGTGCCACTGCTCCCGTGTTCGTCGTCTTCTTCCACAGTTGGCTGCGTTCGCTAATCATTCCAGCATAGAATTTTTCACTTCTCTTCTGTCGTCGTAATTGGGAAGCCGCGTTTTCGGGGTATGAGCCATTCATTGTCTTACGTAACGGAAATATTTAATTTCGAAGCAACTTAACTTCGAAGAATCGCAAGCGGTAATAGCGGGCCAATGCTGCTAACCACACTTCCGAGCAAACTCGAGTCATCGAACGGGAGCGACAACGGCGGACTGCGGGCATACCGTCAGTGACGTCGTTCTCTCCGTCGCAGCCGAACGTGTGTGTAACCCCATAACTGAGAAATACTTTAATGAACCCTCGGGATTAAGCCAGTGTTAAACACCGCTGCCGCACATATTTCAGATTCGCTGGTTAACCATCTTCACGGAGTGGAAGGGCCGACGAATTTCTCTTCTGCCTACCTCGCAGAAACCAACCATCAGTGTTCTTTTACGGCAAACGAAGCAGTTGTGCGCATGTTGTTCAAGTTTGTCCACGAAAGAATGCCAAGGTCTGCAAGCTTCTCATTCGTAGCATTGTTTTGTCATTGGTAGGGGCCTCTGCAATCAAGTTGTTCCACGTAACAATTTGCTGGCAACTGTTCTTACGAATTTTCTTGTGTAAGATACGGTTTGCGAGTCTGGAATTCGTATCTCAGTAGTGGAGAACAGGGTTGTAGCGCTTAAAAGTCCTTACTCTTAAAATCCCATAAACCCGCCAACTTCTTTAACCCAACCCCTTCAAGCCACAAACGAAGAGCCCGTAAATAATCCGCTAGCACGCAGGAAGTCAAATTATAGTCGCTTAGCTCTGAGGAACTGTTAACGCAGGCTCTTACGCAGGTCTGAGGCGCGACCTGCGTCGGCGGCTTTTCCTTTTGGGTGTTCCCCCCCTTTTGGCGGTGCCGCTCCATTGTGCCGCCTAGGTTCAATTCGCAAGGGCAGCAGGGGCGTGGTGGTCGCGATGTTGGGGAGCAGCTGACTGGGCGAGCTAGCGTCCTTCGCCGCCGCTGCGGGGCGAGTCAATGCGCGCGCTTTTGCCGCCAGAGGCGAGCACGGAGGGGGTGGCGGCCGAAGCTTGGGGCGTGCGTTTTGTGTCTGTGCGTCTGTGCGCCTCCCCGCCGCTCTGCGTGCTCTCGCTGCGACGGAGGGCGACCAGCCACGCGGGCGCCATCGCACGTCGCTGGAGCGGCGGCGGCGGCCGCTATTATGCCATTCCGCGAATCGAAGCCAGGGCGCTAGAGCGAGAGAGAGGGTCGCGCCTCCTTGCGGCGGCGCTGGTCATAACTGGGACCTGACAGCAGCCTTGCTGCCTTGAGGAATGTTCTGCGAGCGTGCAATCCGTTTACATCGACAGACTATGCACTGACTTACTTTTACTTCTTTCCGCTTTTTTCCGATGTTTTCTTTTTTTCCTTTATGTTATGAATAAAAAATCGGGGAAGCGTGGTGCTCTAGCCAAAAATTCTATTTGTTCTTGGTCAGTTTGTTCTCTGTGCCGTGTTAGCACTTTTATTTTGTTTTGTTGTGGCATCATTCCAAAACAGCTTGACAGCGAAATTCGAGGTGTCGGTGTTCGGGTCAGTGGGGGGAAAGAGAAAGGGAGTAGGTGGACTTGTTTTTCGTACAGCAGGATTATTTACACTTGTATATACAGAACACAGAGAATGAACTCGGAAATGAGCCAATAAAGGCCGAATATTGCACTCCTATATAGTTGGAGAGGCGGAAAACACGTTTGGCGCAGACGTCATGCTTGAAGCTTCCAAGTGTTCGCTTGGAATTGCTGAATGCATGATGAAACAAAGTACCCGTAGTGCTTTTCATTCCTTTTTTTATGTTCAATTTCGACAGTTGCAGCTTTGCTGGAACGACGAGAACTATACGAGACAGAAGTGGCGAGAAAGTTATTCGAATTTTGCCTATTTATGTCATTTTGTGAAGTCCCTCTTGACTGTCGTTTTTTTTTTCATATTTTTTATGCTTTGGAACTGACGCGTTGCCAACACGTATGCGTTGTACGTGCAACCCAGAGAAATATGTGTTTGTTTTACTGGAGGTTGAAGAAAACACTTCCTCGTGTAAACACATCGACGCAAAGGACGTGATGACATAGTGGCATTCTAAACGTCATAGGGCGGTTTTACTTCACTGCAGGTTTTTGGACTTACCTTGCGTTTGTTCCTTTCCACAGAAGGAAGAAAGTGTTGCCAGCTTTAGCGCGTCAACGCGTACTCATACAGCAAAAGATAGAACACAAATCTCCCTTTTTTTGGCATTCCAGTCCAGTTTAAGCGCTATAGCATGGCTAGTAACCAATTGCCAACTCGACTACACATACATTTATTGATGTAAATTGTGTGACGTAGCATATATAAATCTAAATTCGATGACAAATTAGCAGCTGTGAATATGCATGGACAGAAGCAAGATGCACGTCGCCAGTTGCAAAACCAGAATCGCGAAAACTGGTGGCCCGACTCAATTATCATGTTAAATGTTTTCTGTCCGTAATCTCAACTAATATGCAAAAGATAATGTAACAGGGCGTGAGATGTATGGCAAAAGTTGTCGCATATAGTGACGCTTCTCGTATGGAACGTTACTTGGTTTGCTACATCGGGCGCTCATAATGTTAAAAAAATTTGGCGGCCCATGCATTCCAACTATAAATTCTGTCGGTTTATGTCAAAATACTAACTGTGTATAAAACGTAATAAATATTCTAGAACTCAATATTCAGTTTATTTCCATGTTACAGCTCAGGATATTACAACAATGACAACGTAGATATGTGACCCTTGTAACCACAAATATCTCCCACACACGTGATCTATAAAAAAAAGGAAAACGCGAATTTTGAAATGGTCAATGCAAGAACTTCATTTATTGCATATTCTTCCTCTGGCAATGTAACATCGATTTCTCTACGCACAAGCCTTTACAAGGACACTCCATGACCAATAAAAGCACCGTTTTCCGCTCCTACAGAAAGGGGGGTGTCAAAATCAAGGGATCGGGCATAATACATTGCAGCACAGCTACTCATTTAGGAAAAGATTACTTTTCAGCTTAATGTTACGTTGTGGTAATCAATGAGTATAGTTTCGTTGGAATAGACTGAACAGAGACTGCAAGGCGCAAGAAGCAGGAAGGAACAGTAATCAATTTGTCCAAGCGTCAATTGTATATAAGTTCGCTTATTATATAATGCAATGTAAGCTTCTAATATATATATATATATATATATATATATATATATATATATATATATATATATATATATATAACAGTGTTCCGTAAGAAAAGAACTGACTTCTGTCTTTTATTAGGTCAATTCTTCCACAGACATGTAGCGAACATAAGCATATGCTCTGATAAGAGCACATATATAACTGAAAGAAAATTGTTCTCTGTTCAAACTTTGCGCAGGGGAAACAACTTAAAGAAAGTGACAGTCGCGTCTTCACATTAAATTTAAAACTTGTATATTATGCCAATGATATTTTTGGCAAGTGAAGAAAAAAATGACATCATCTGCAGATGTCTCCATGAGGACAGAATAAACATTGCACAACCTATAGGGGCTAATGCCACAATGACGTGTCTGTCCACCCTTTCTACGCAGAAGCACGTATAAATTCACAAAAAAAGCACACCAATAACACAACACAGAAGTGTATCAGTTACTTAGCAAGCAGTTACAATTCATGTGCAGATGAAAGTGTTTGCTTCTGTTTACATTATTATTTAATTTGCATTGGTTCAAGTGAATGCAAAAAAAAAAGACAGATTTCTACCTTTTATTTTTTTATTTCCGTGTTTCTCAATGCGAACCTGCTATTGCTTCGGTTTCAGAGCAAGTGACAATCTTGACAAGCAATCTCAAAATTTTTAACTCAATGTAAGGCTGCAACATACTCGACATCATTCGCCACCGGTACGGTGTAAGGTTTAGCTGAGAGTTATTAGTTGACATCCTTGGTTGTGACCACTTTTTGTCTAATCTGAACGACAGCTATTACGACACCAATTCATTGGACATCATTAGAACTATTTAATTAACTCACTTTGTACATTCTGTCTTTGCCCTTGAGTCAAGAAACACGTATGCACTTTCCGTGCTGTAAGTCCTAAAAGTATAATGTTTCAATGCAATCGCGCGTGCCATAGTTCTGCCCGAAATGATGGCGAGCCTTAAAGCTCACTTTCGACAGCATATCAATAGACAGGAGCACGATACATTCTCCAGGTTCAACCGAATGCCAATCACGCTGGGTTTTAAAAAGGCTCATAGGACATCCATTTGAGCATGAGTAACTTCAACAGCAAACAGCAGCGTCACGAGCAGTAACAACAACGACAATGAATCAACAACAAGAGAGACCACGACAACAACATTAACAACAACAATAATAGCAATCGACACAGAAACATGGCAATGTTCCATCAAAAAAAAAAAAAAGTGTAAGGACTAGCCGGCCACTGTCGACTGACCATTGCATGTTTTTTTTTGTTTTTTTTTTTTGGAGCACATGCATTAGGTTGAAGCACATTCAAAAGACACAGCACGAATGTATCATTAGCATATCACTTGTGTATTATCTGTTATGTTCACAGAGTTTCACATGAGCTCTAAATTCATATTTGAAATTTGTCTGCTTTATATGATCTAACAGATGCGGTACAAAACTTTGATAGCTTTTCCTTTTCTTTTTTGTTCTGCTTCAAGCTTTCTTAAGCATGCAAACCTTTCGGAAAATTGCGTACAAACTTACAGGCGCTAAATCAAAATTATGTTTGACACAGTCACCAGTATTGTTAAAGTGGTTGCCTTATGACAGCATTTCTGCGTTTTAGGTGTATAGGAATAGTAAAATCGGAGTTTCCCGCGAACAAATGCTTCCTGTTAACGCAGTAAAACATAAAAGAAACTAGAAGCATATACAAGTCATAACCAATTGACACAGCATAACATCACATAACAGAACATAAAACATAACAGTTATCAAAAAGATAGCTACATGAAATGGCCAACAGTAGCCGAACAAGGCATGTCTCAGCCTGTCTCAACAAGGAAGTTGGTCTTCGTCAATGCCTATCGTTAGACAAGTGCCCTTGTCGAAACGTTGTCTACAGCGTGAAGCTTGCCTTGTTCGCCCATTGTTGACAAACCAAAAAACATGCGCTATAAAATAAAGATTTTGCACCTTTCTAAGGATGACTTTCGCCAGCAAAAAGCAGCATGCAAGACCGAGTTGATTTTCATGCCTAAGGCGGCCCTTTTGCCACGGAAATGCACCTTCACATAATATGAAATCTTGGAGTATAGATTTCGACAATCTCGGTTTTTATGAGTGCTTGGTTTCAGTAAATTTAAACACTGCTGAACTGACTGACCGAAGAGAAGCAGCACAGCCTTATCAATGCTGTGTTTGAAGCAAGCTAAAGCATTCACGGAATTATTATAACGTACACGAAAGTCTGACGGAATTTATTTTAACATTTTTAGTGTGGCTCCCCCCGTGCCTGGTTGTCAAGCACAATAACCGTTGGTCAACCTCTCTGCCTTTCTATACATTATAAATCTTTTATTTGTCTCTTGGAATATGACTCTGCACAAAACTTCGCAACGATCAAATAACGCAAGACACTGATATTGTAACAAACGCTATCTTGTAATGGGCACAATAGTTCGTGGGCAAAGCTACCTGCCGACCAAACGAAAACCCTTAAGCTCTGCTTATTGTCTTACTTTTTTCCTGCTATCAGGTGAATTATGATGTATATGGGGCTGTGTATGAGAAATGTATCTGGCTATTGCACCTTCACCAACGAATTAGTAAATTGCAGATTGCCTAATGCCATTTGATTTTGTTTTGAGGCAGTGAATACTTCTGAAGATGGTTTAGAAGAAAAATTCTCTATTTTTGTGAAAGAAGCGATCGTGCCATTTCTTCGTCGCTTCGAAATCAGAAGCCTCAATATTTCAATAAATGTTGCTGCAATGCACAATTATTATCATGGTTCTAATTTGAGAATTAAAAGAAATGCCGTCATGTTGACTTTAATTTGAAATTGAAAGTATTGAATTCATCTTTTGTTAACGCTCATGAGTGGTTTACTTCTAGCAAAAAGAAGCAAGAAACAGGCTGTGTGATATGTCATATCAAACTAGTGGGCCCAAATTTAAAAAAAATCACTGTTCTGATAGCCAATAATGATATGGTCATTGGCAGGTTCTGCGAAAGAAGAGAGGTCCCAGCTTCAAAGGGCAGGTCTTTCACTCGCCAAGATTATGAATGCAGGAACGCTAAATTATCTTACCGGTCATTTGTCGCGACCGTCATGTTGATTTCAATTTGAAATTGAAAGTATTGAGTTCATCTTTTGTTAACGCTCATGAGTGATTTACTTCTAGCAAAAAGAAGCAAGAAAGAGGTCGTGTGATATGTCATATTAAACTAGCGGGTCCAAATTTAAAGAAATCACTGTTCTGATAGCCAATAATGATATGGTCATTGGCAGGTTCTGCAAGAAGAGAGGTCCCAGCTTCAAAGGGCAGGTCTTTCACTCTCCCTGTTTATGAACCCAGGAACGCTAAATTATCTTACCGGTCATTTTTCGTGGCTACTTTTCTGCATAGCGAGAGTGCCTGCAGGTGAAAACTTCGCAAAGGCAATATAGAGACCACTGACACCCAATTTTGCTTGTCCCTATTTCTAGCATTTACGTCACTCTCCGTATCAATGTACAAAATAAAAGTATGAAACGAGTGGTTAACATCGGTGTAACGCCATGCACGAATAGACGTTGGCTAACCGCAAACCTAGCACTATCGCCGAATCACCAACACGCGCAGGTGAGCTGTATGAGATACTTTGTTTTCTCGCATTAAATTATTTATCATGCTAATGAGGTACGCTCAACCACACACACTAATACTAATGCTAGGAAGTGCAGATTAGCATTCTGGCTCATTATACTTTAATGGTAAATTATTGTCAGGTCTAGCTCATGTCCACTCATTTGTGGCCTAAACATACAGCTACGGAATCTCCAGAATGTACGACCGTTTCCCACTTGAAGGCGCTACAGTCCTTTCGTGCAAATTGAGACCGTTTGCGAAAACATTTGAGGCTTCTGACTTTACAAATAACTTTAAAATTTTGATGGTCTTAATAACAACTGCGGACGTTGTGCTAAGCTTACAATAGATGTCGCCACTCGCGACGGGAAACTAAGCGCGAGCGGATCAATTTTTGAACTGCTCTGCTGCCGCTATATAGGACTTCGAAAGAAGGCTGTAGGTTCTCACCGTGTAAGCTTGCGTCAATTTGTTTGCGATATTATTTTTACGCCCGGACGCGCAGGCTCGTCGGCCACTCCTAGAGTAGCCGACGAGACCAATGTTTCAAACATTGGTCAGAGAGCCTTTAAGTCTATTAATATAGGACGTCTAAGGACTGTCAAGCAACACTCATTGGACTTCTGACGTTATAATGTATGCTGCTTGTTTTCTGTATGCATTCTGCAAACAACCAGCTCGTCCGTCTACTGATCGAAATAGACCGAAAGAAATAAGCTGTTTAACTGATTTTCTCCATAGAGACTCTATAGATTTGATAAATCCAAAGGACGACTCATGGAGGATGCACGGAAGTCTATTTAGTATCTGTGAGAAATGTATAGGTTATATAGGATTACGAAGATTAATGTTTAACAGTAACTCTTACTCGCATCAGAGCATAACTCTGTCAAAGACAATCCGGAGCCTGACAGAACGGGCAGATACTTGGGCCCGTCGACAGGTCTCTGGACCAACTCATCTATGTTGATTCGGCTGAGACAGAATGCGTGCATTGATGTACAGTATACGGGGAACAGAACGCTACCGTAGGAGGTTACGTAATAATCCCTAGTGATCTCCTTAAATTCTAGTACCAGGTGTTTCACGTAACTTGAACCAAATCTTAGATAGATTGGTACGCCTTAGAGAAATGAGACCAGCGATATATTGTTGCGTAGACATCTTCAATTACTCAGACTAATTTTTGAAGTGCGATTACTTAGCTAATTAATTTAGCTAATTATGCAAGAATTTTAAGATTTGTTTAAGGGCACATGTATTTGAAAAGCTGTCCGAGTGCGCTCAGAAACACCCCTTGAAGTTGTTTTCATTACATTTCTTTTACGTGGTTCTTTTTACGTGGGCTCTGAAAAAGGCACCCACAGTATATTAAAAAAAAAAAAAAACGAAGCAACTGTGCTCATGCGCATTTTAACGGCAACCCTCTCAGCCGTGTTGTGAAGAAATGAAGCCCTCGTGCCCGTCGTACAGAAAGCCGACGAGTGTGTTTGCATTAGCGTTCAGCGCCTGCCTGACTCTTGTCACTTAGGATCATGGCGGATATCGATCTTCACAAACGAAGTTGCTGATGTCCGATGAATGCCGCGGCTGATCGTGTTGCTTTCTTTTTTTTCTTTGCAATGTGCATCCGGGCGTGTTCTTTCCGAATCACGATTGAACTATCTGCTATCCAGACGCGCAAGAGTGCCATTACGTCTTTATTTAATTTTTTTAAGACTTCGAGGGCTTTCTTCAGAGACCACTAAAAGCGAACCACGTTAAAGATAACGTCACGAAAACAACTTCACTGGGTGTTTCTGAACATGCTCCACAATTTTAAACATGAATTAGGCCCTAAAGAGAACGTTTAAAAGGTTGCATGATAAAACTATTTAATTATCTGAATAATCACACTTCAAAATGTAGTCTCAGTAACTCATGAGGACTACAAACAATATTGTTGTCATTGGTGTCATTCACCTATAGTGCAGCAGTCTAATGAAAGTTTGGTTGAAGTATGCGCGAAACACCCGGTATGTCTCCCCGACAGTTATTGACTTCAATCAAAAATTCCACTTTTGTTGTTATAAATGCAATACAGAGGATTGTTTCACGTTCTATACTTGTTGGTTCACTAATATTTCACTTGAAAGAATCTGATTTCAATAGAATAAATATCCTTTGCAGTTCACCAGAACGTACCCTGTTCAGTCTAAGTGATGCTGCATGCAGAAGGTGTTTGTTGACCCGTGTATTATATAGATGGCTCACATAAGCTACCTATGAGACCTCTTGAGCCTCATTCCTGAGTAGACATATGAACTGTGTCGCAATGTGTAAAATCTTGTTTCTGTTTTGCTTTTATTATTATTATTATTAGCTGCCAACAATGTAGGATTAATCGGAAAGATGTTTACCTATATGTTACGGGTACAGGAGCCGCTGTAAGGCTTTGCGCGCCTTTAGCTCCGGCACCTTTTTTGAACTTTATTCAAAGAAAATAACATGCATGTAATATACGTGCATCTGAGGAGCGGTAAACTAGCGTTTTATTAATGCCCCTCTAATTGAAATGCAACTTAGGTGGCCGGGAATCGAACCCGTGACCTTATGCCCAATAGCAATGCACGCTAAAGCCACGAAGCGACCTATTTGAAAGATTTTTCGCTGGGTCATCTTATGTAATTTTTGTTACTCTATGTAGGTGCATTTCTTGCTTTCGCTATTTGGTGTTGTAGTGGAGCGCCGTGTCTCGGGATATGTTTGCTTCGTTTTATTCTGCGGGGAAGTACATTATTGATGTCCCTCCTGCATGCGTATTTTAAGTATACGTACATACTTACATACATACATCATCTTCATCATCCTATATTTATGTACACTGCAGGACGAAGGCCTCTCCCTGCGATCTCCAATTACCCCTGTCTTGCTGTAGCTGATTCCCACTTGCGCCTGCAAATTTCCTAACTTCATCAACCCACCTAGTTTTCTGCCGTCCTCGACTGCGCTTCCCTTCTCTTGGTATCCATTCTGTAACTCTAATGGTCCGACGCATTACATGGCCTGTCCAGCTCCATTTTTTTCTCTTAATGTCAACTAAAATATCGGCTATCCCCGTTTGCTCTCAGATCCACACCACTCTTTTCCTGTCTCTTATCCTTACATACATACATACATACATACATACATACATACATACATACATACATACATACATACATACATACATACATACATGCATACATGCATACACACACGCACACACACACACACACACATATATATATATATATATATATATATATATATATATGCATACATAATATTCGCAATAAATATATGTCACAAAAACACAAATTAAAAGCGAGTGATAAGAAAGTCTACATATATGTTTATTCAAAATTTTAGTAAACAACTGGTGCAATCGCACTGTAAATATTGTACAGTTATAAACATCAGTAAATTATATGCACAATAGTGAAAGATAAAATATGTATGGGTACAAGCGGTGAACGCAAATAAAATGCGAAATGTATGTGCGTCTTGGCAGTTGATTAATTTATATGAGTTGTTAATTTTGTAAAGGCAATCTTTTATGGAATCCCTAAAAATTGAAAGTGAATTACATTGTTTCAAATCTGTTGGTAGGGAATTGCAGAGTAAAAGTGCAATAAATTACCGTATTTAGTAAGCACTTTGGTAAGCAAGTTGCCCGGAGTTAAACAGCGGTTGGACTTAATATTAATCGTCATACATTGTAGAAATATACTGTCACAGAGGCAGTGATGAAAAACCATTGCAAATACAACAAAGCAAAATCATGATGTGTCAGGATTGAGGGGGGAAATAAACATGACGACACGAACGCAGTCTTTAATCGTTTTCTTCCTCTCTTTCGAACCACGTCCACATATCAAATGTCAAAAATAACATTGAGATAAATGTGACCCAAGGCGATGAAGAAACAAGGGAAGAAATGTGCAACTGGCGTGGTGTAAGTGAAATAATGCAGATGGCTTGCTTCAGGAGAGTAAGAAGAGGTGACAGGTGGAGTACATATGTGCTGCCCCATGGTTCTATGCAATAATTAATTTGCTTGAACAAATGTATAATATAAAATGAGATGAGAAGCACTTTTAACGCCTTCAGCCTTGCTAATTTTTTTTATTATATAGACTAAATTGTCATGGAGTGTTAAGCTAATGTCGACAAAGATACATAGAAAGTTAGTTGTGCTGCTAGTTTTACTTTTCTGAGATAATATGGAAAGATAAGGACATACGGCAACATCTCGTTCTGGGGACATGTAGAAGGCAATAAACACTTTTTCTGGACGTTAATTTTTATTTATCAACATAGAACCAATTTGCAAACGAATTTATATCTGATTGCCACTCCGACATGAGGTGGTTACGATTGGGATCGAAAAATGTTGTCGTGTAAAATGCACATAATGTAGTTTGGGAAAGGGCTAAACTCATGGCGAGATCAATGTATTTAAGAAGATAATCGGTCCCGAAAAAGAACGTTTATGAACCCCACTATTTTTCCCAACTGCATAAGAGAATAACAACATTGACAGAGATGGAATGTTTTCTGTTGTTTAGGAAACCTTGCAAAAGTCCCGTTGCACCGCAACTTTATAGTTTTAGGAGAATAATGTTAGTATCAATAGTGTGTCAAAATACACTGCGAAGCCAACGAGAATCGCTACATTGTGGCTTCCATTATCAATAAATGCTTTAATTTTATTGATGAAGTCAGCAATAGCAATATACGTCGAAAGGCAATTACGGGGTCCGAATTGATAATTGGTGGGTATACTGAATTTTGTAAAATGCTTTGTAAGCCGTACTTCACTATATTAGGAACAATGCGAGAAGTTTTAAACTGAGCTCGTAGCATTATGTTTGTGTACTTTCCAGCTGCGGATCAGTACATTTTATTCGTTATTATTAATAAGATACACGTAAAGTTCGTGATGCTCGTACATTAATGTGCATAAGAAGTTTCCTTCTAACTTAATCAATTCACAAAGTGGGGATAATATCTAAATTACAGAATAAAATGTCCAAAAATTAAGATATTACAAAATATCCCCGAAATACACTGCTGTGCAAGGCAATGCTTGCATACTGTTCCGAGTCACACCTCGAAGTAAAAATTTTAAAATTTATTTCATGTTATTCCTAATGTATATAGTGACCTCTTACAGGCACCAACGTATTGCAACACAAAGTCGAAACCAGTAAGTACCATTTTTCACAAATGTACTTGCACGTACCAGAGGAAAACTAACATGCTTAAGCCGCCTGAACTGAGTTCAAGAGAAATAAAGGAACATCTAAAGCAATACAACGTTGGTAATAAAACAAATTAAAGTAAGTGTCAACGTCTGAATCTTCATGTTCAGTTATTTCAGTAATAGCGGTCCATAGCCCGTCGTGGTACGTCCCAGTTGAGACCGTAGAAGTTCAAAATTCGCGGGCTGGTGGCTGTTTCACTAGGTGCCAAACAGATGGCGCCACCAGCGTCTTTTTTCCGCGTAGAGAGCGCAGGGCATTTATTCGAGTTTCGCGCTCTCTCCGCTCATGCCTGGTGGCGCTGCCTTCAAAAGCGCTTGCCGACGCGACGTGCGGGTGCTGTGAGGAGAGGCTCTCTTTCTCTCCCTCTCTTCCTCTCCACTTGTGGACGGACCCGAACGGGGCGACCGGTCCGGCTCTCTTCAGTTCATCCGCGCGCAACTTGCGATGTTTTCGGACTTACAAATGCTACTTGCAAAGCACTCGTTGACAGTATTCTTACTAACGAGTCACTCACGAGTCACGTCAGGCAGATTCGTGCACTGCCTATCCCAGCAGTTGTTACCGGGCGTTACAAGCGTTTGCCTCTTGTATTACAAGTTGTAACATTTATTGTGGCTACCGTATTACTTCGTATATTTCGCCCGGAGGCTGCTATTGGTGTGGTTAGTGTAGTTTTATACAATGCGGTATGTGGTACAGTATCCATGCTGATGTTGCATACCCGGTGTAGATCAGCGCGCATTGCCTTGAAGTCCTTGTTTCGGCTTTTATTTTACTTCCTTCAGTCTCCTACCATCTCTTCATTGTTCTTACCGCTTAGCTCTCCATAGATAGAGGCTTTGTGCATCTCATGGTGCTCAGCGACTAATTTCACGGCAAAGTTTATTTCTATTTTAGTTTAAGATAACCTAAGCCACTTTTTTTTTTTCTATCGCGTGTATATGGGCGCTGATGCTACTTTTCCATTCAAGTGCGCGACTGCAAACTCGACTGCTGGTTTTATTCTGGGAAATCTCAAACGCACGGACATATTGTAAACAGGAAGCCAATGATGTAGATATGGAGGCAACCTGGAATAGCCATTATTCTAGTCGATATTAAGCGGCAGAGTTTAGTCTATTAAAGCAACAGAAGGTGCCATGAGAAGTAAAGAGATGTCGATGATGGCAGAGAAACAAGATGTTATGAGGAAATTAATATATATATATATATATATATATATATATATATATATATATATATATATATATATTGTACCTTGTACCCTTAAGACCGAGGTATTACAGGGGGCAGTGGGTAAAAAATTAAAATAAGACATACATAAGTAACTAACAATGCAGCAAAAGTGGTTTAGTTAATACAGCAAAAGGGATTAGTTAATAGTATCAAGGAGCGATGATGTCGGATATGGCCGAACGAAACTTTGAGTTGTCCTTGATTGCAACAACTGCACCGGGAAGGTGGTCCCATTCTTGAGAGGTCCTGGGAATAAATTATTCTTGACAGGTTCTGGTGTGGCAATAAATTATTCCAACCTTATGGCTATGATCAATGCGAGAGGAAATGTAGGTAGGAGATGATATAAGATTTTCGCGCAGGTAGGAATTGAGGAAATATAGTTTATGAAATAAAGCAAGGCGGGAGCACTTACTTCGGGCGGAGAGTAGAGGAAGTAGCAAGGAATTTTTCATCGAAGTTACGCTTGAAGTGCGAATATATATAGTAATGAAAGAGGAGGACGTTGACCTCAAGAAGAGGAAGAGCTGTACTGTTTCTCGAAAAAAGATGGTGGCATTCTTCGGAAGAGATTTCTGCATTGAAGCTCAACAAGCTCAATGACGTCGCTGATGCAGCCAGGTTACAACATGCAGGCGTAAGCGATGGGGTCAGCTGGAGCAAGACACGAATAATTAAACATAGCTGGTAAAGGCCTTGGTGCTTCGGTGGACATATGAGGGTCATGATGATTATGATGGTGATGACGACATATTTGAGTTTTAAGTTGTCTTCTGGAGGAATCCATATAATGTCCCACCCGATTCACCAGATGTTTCAGCCACGTTAAGTAATTCTCAAAAACAGTTAAGCAGAGATGACGATCTAGATTATCTTTTGTTTTTGGATTGCTGACATTGTTCGCACCGGCGGTCATCAGACATTTTCAGGTAATCAACGATTAAGTTCCTAATGAAATAAGTTCATTTACTAGCTTTTGATTACATTAGTTCACGTGTCCCAATTGCGGAGCTGAAGACTGTCTTTGCTCAAGCTATACTCATCTAGCACGCAAGTATCACAAGACTGTCACCACATGCGAGATAGTACATGTCCGCACACTGGCGTTCCCAATTTTTTTTTTTTTCGTTTGAGTCCGTATTGACGATTTGGTACTTAACAAAAGAATTTTTGCATATGACTCATTGTCGGAAGAAATAAACACGTATGTGAGAAGATATTTTTAACGGGGCGTAGTGATATTATATCAAAGTCAATTTTCGTCTCAGCCTTTTCTTGAACTGTACGGCACATTTTGTGTGAATTGTGAACCATGTCCAAGCTGAATTTGCGTGGATTCATTTGTCTCGCTTTTTTTCTTTTTTGACTCGTACATACAATATATTTTTCTCCTAGTTTGCTTATGCGCTTGTATGTATTGAGCAATTGCTCGACTAATGGCGACGCCGGTCACCTTGCAAAGGAAGATTGAATAGTAAATATTCGTGCTGGGGCCTGTCGAGAAGCGTTTCATTACAAGAATCATGTTTACATTATTCCATGTCATAAAACCAGACACGTACAAGTTACTCAGAAAAAGTAATTTAGCCACGCTGCTGAGTGCCAGGCAAAGAATTAACTGAGTAGGGTGCTAAATACGGCATTTCAACAAGTTCTTTAGTCGAATACTAATTACAGTCGAGCGCCTCCACAGCGAACGACTCTATAACGAAATGGCCTGTATAACGAAGGAATAACTCCGTCTAGGTTCTACTGTGCTGTGAGGTGCGTGACATATGCAACGAAGTTTGATTACAGCGAATGATTTTGGTATAACAAATTATTTCAGTGGTCTGCAAGTGCTGCGTTATGAAGGCGTTCTGTTGTACTTAAAAAGTAACTCTTTACGTGAAAATTACTTTCAAGTTAATTGTAAGTCATTTATTCCTGGAGGACAACCCTCAACTCCAGCATGTCTGGTTTTATGACACGGATAATGTAAACAGTTGCCGTCGCCCTAAAATAAAGTAGCTTCGAGTACCGTGGTCGTAGTTCTGAAGACTGAAGAAATTGCATATTAAGATTTATATTTTTATTGGTGAGTATTTAATACTTTAAGACGGATAAATGCGTAGGTGACTGACGTGTGATTTAGTTCCTAGTGTTTTTTCTTTTTTTTTTAGTCTACAGTTAAAGATTTTTTTTCTTTTTTGGCTTATTGCTCCCCGGAACACTCCATGTACCGTACACCATCGTTAATGTTCTATGATGCTCTACAAAGTACAAATTTTAGGTGGAGGTTTACCGTTACTTGAAGGTCCATCATAATGTAATTCCCATGCATAAGCTTTCTGTTGTCCTGCCAATGCTTTTTATGATAGAGAACTTAACCGAAGGTGCATGGTAGTCGGGCCACAAACACGGTTCACTTGTCATGATGCCACAAGTGCCTTACAAGTAACTTACTTTACGAGTAAACCTAACTATCGAAATATAATTAAGTTATAGTACTAATTACTGACTCAGAGAAGTAATTACAAGTTACCAAATTACTCACAAAAGTGATTAAGTTGTAGTAACTTACTTAGAATACTCAGGTTATGTGGAAGCCGGTGGTGGGGTGACCATCCCTGCAAACATCGACAGGGGTGGTCACATCCTTCACTTTCATGGCCATGGACGCCACAGTGGTCACAGAACGCGTCTGTGCATTGCGCATGGTGATGACCGCTGGAGCCACACTGACGACGCACACGTTGTAAATCGCGGTAGTCGAACATCATCGCACGGCCCGATATTCGTATACGCAGTTGGGAACGGGATTCACGGTGCTTATTTTCCATCTGAACAAAACGTGGGCCTGTGAGACTCGCCTGCCGTTTCGCATGATATCATTGATTACGGACAGAACCTTGCCGTATGGTGACAGAGCCTGGACAAGAACTTCGTTAGGAGCGGAGGGCGGCAAGAAATAATTGGCAGTTTCTCCCGAAGGCCGCTGCATCGACAGGGATGGCAAGGTTGGACTTTGTGCTTGGACTCTTCCGATGGTGTTCAAAGTATACGCGGGTGCGACACCTTAGCGTGACGCAGCACTTAAGTAAACTCTTGCTGGATGGAAGTAGCAGCACCATGTCAACTACACGAAATGTCTGGCAATGCTGGTGTGATGAAGAGCGCCGCCACTGGTGTTGGAGACGTCACACATCGAGAGCGCACGAGGTGAGACACGCGCGAAACCGTCGGCGTTCGGAAAATGCGCCAGGCGTCTACACGCGCTGGCTTGCGTGCGGTAAATTGTTAATAATGTGCATTTCTGGCCTCTAGAGGCACGCGCGTGTGGCGTCTCCTTCCCAAGTAAAGCCTTAAAAGTAAAAAAAAAAATCCGTAAACTTGTACGATTAATTTGGCACTTGGCAGGAGTTGTTTCTGCGGCTCAAAGAATGACAACAGAGATAGTGGAACGTTGCTGCAACGTAGCGAAAATGGAACAGCGGCAGTGCAAAGATGGCCGTCCCCTGATCGCCGTGCATCGCGTTAGAGCAGCGATGTGTGATTTGTGTTTTAAGGACTGAAGGCGTTAAACCTGTTGAAATTCATCGTAGAATGAAAGCGCAGATGATTTGTGTATTTTCCTGCAGACGGTCTGTGTGCGGAGCCCAGCGTTTAAGAGCGGCATATCCTCTGTGGAGGACGCCCCGTGACCGGGCCAGGCACACCACGCACTGAAGGACGAAAACACTGCACCAAACCGTCAGCACGAAAAGCCATGCTGACGCTAGTATGGGATGCAAAGGTGGTTATTCTGCACCATTTAGTGGAATGAAGAGTAACTTTGACCAGCAATTCTGATGCAGATCTCCTGAACAATCAACTCCGCCCCGCGATATGTAGTAAGCGACGAGGATCTCTTAAATTGTTTGAGCACGCCAATGCCAGATCCCATGCTGCTCTTTCAGTGGTTGCTGTATAATGCGGGACATGGAATCTGATTGTTCTATACACCCACCATATTCGCTCGACCTCGCCCTTAGTGATTTTCATGCGTTCGAACCTAAAGCAGAGATGGAGGACAAGCATTCCCGAAGGGGTAAAATCCGCTGTACAACACAGCATAGTAGAATCTCACAGGCTGTGTGGTAAAATATTAAAATGTCCTGAGAACCTACGTGCTTTGTTGCACGCTACTACATTTTCATCAGAAAGCGTCCATGAGGTTCGAAAGCGTCCATGAGGTTCGAGGCACTTTGGATTCCTAATTTTGTACGTGAGATACGATTCTTTTTTTCTTTTCACCATTCAATTCCGGCTGGGTGCGCGGCCTCCATACCGTTGTGGCATTTTTGGGAACTAGACTCGTATTACCTCATTCCTGGCCATTCACGGCTTCGCTGTCTTTGATGTATCACCAGTAGCTCGTATGTTCATACATATATGAAAAATATTTTTCTAGAAGTAATACTTTCTTCAGTAACAACCTTTTTGCTTATGGGAATGTCGCTTTGAATCGGTCTTACCGCATTGGCTCTATTAAAAAAAGAAGCTTTTGCATATATTCGCATTCCAAACATGCAAATGATGCGGAGTTGAATGCTCCGAAGATAACCGCCTCCATCGCTCAAAACTAACGCAGACTGTATAGCTCGTTGGGCGGTGTCTTTGCACATATAGCTGCCACGCTGTATACACGTTCCGAGTTGGCTCTGTTGCACGCGATTCTCAATTCGTTTGCTCTCGCAGCGTGCACCACCGATCCTCCTCACCGCAATAAACATTCGCCCCCTAACCGCTTGCGGCCATTATTATCTCTCGACCAAACAGCAGCGCCATGCAAGCCAATCCGAAGCGTCCCAACACGCTTTGAACGCATTTGCGTTTTCTTTCTTTCTTTTTTTGCTTGCGAGTGCGTGTGTGTGTGTGCTTGAATCCACTCGATCGTTTGTTACCGCGATCGCGGTCCCCCCGATCATTCTACGTGCCCGCGCACGCGTACTGCAGCTGTACCGGATGAAAATTGAACTCGATCGCGAGGAGGGAAAGGCACGAGCGAAGCAGAGGCGGGGTCTCCATCTTCCCGCAGGATGGATGGCGCTCTCGCAGTGAGGAATTCTCCTCCACCGCCATCCCTGGCCAATAACTGTAATGTGCTCTGGGACCTGGAAAGGCGCAGCTGGGGCCCACAATGAGTCCGGACCCAAGGGCCCATTTCTCATCTCCGTGGGGTTTCCAAGGGGGCGGTGCGCCGTTTAAAAGGAACAAATGAAAAGAAACCAAGTAAGAAAGAAAAACGTGCTCCTCGAGGATTGAGCGAGGAGGTCTTATGCAAGATACTAAACAAGGGAGAGGGGGTAACGGGGCATGCGTGGCCAGTTCTGCACACATAGTATAAAGAGAGGGCTGCAGGGACGGTGGTTCGCGGAGTTCTAACCACGGCGTTCGCAAGCGTGACCATGGATCGCTCGGTGCGTACGCACAAGCGTGTCTATCTGCCGCTTACGAGAGGAGAGAGGGGCGATTCGTGCACCGTGAATGTGCGGAGTGAGCGTTGCACCCCGTGTGGGAGATAGACACGCTCGCTCATGGTGCGTCGTGGGATCTCCGCGGGCGCATCCCTCGCGGGAGTGTACTGTTGTGTATAGGGACGCGTGTTTGAGCTCGCGTGTGCGGAACGGACCGGGGGTGGCATCTTGAAGGGTTTTAATTTGCATACGCTTGTCCTGTTGGGGAACGGGGGGGTCCTTAATTTATGGGTTGCCCCGGCTGGCGCGCGCGGTGTGGAATCCGTCGATTTGCGATGCCGCGAGCAGGCTGCAGCCGTTGGTCCTGAGTCACTGTCGGGAGATTCGCCACACTTTTGGCGAATGGACAGAAACGAACACTTGAGGGCTACTTCAACAACGGTGGAAGCCATCAAATGTGTAGAAGTATACGCAGTCTCACGTGCAGAATGGTTTTGTTTCAGTTTATTTGTTGCAGTTGTGCTATCGGTACAAGGTATTGCAGATATACTGGTGGGCTATGTATGGTTTGTTAACCATGATGTAATACGGCAGCGCACTTTAAAACACAGGACGTAACACATTGAACAGCACTCGTGCTTGTTCGGGGTCTTACGGCCTTGTTTTGAAGCACGCTGCCGTATTCCAGTATTGTAGATATTCGCTACATTTTAAAAACGTGTCTAATGTGCTGCTAAAGTAAACTGTGAGATACCGCAAGCTTGATTGCGCTGGTAGGCATATGTAATATACGTGTCATCAATCCCATCTCAAATCAGGTTCCCATGTCCAGGTAACGTATCAAGCTGTCAGCAGCTGAACAGTGAGTGAAACAGAGTACTCTTTTCTCCATTGTATCGCCCGGTTCGCCCTGGACAGTAGATATACGCGTATTTCTACGCCCACACCAACGTGAGCACGTGGGGGGGGGGGGGGGGGGGGGGGGGGCTTGCCGGACTGGAGCTAAGAAATAAGGACGTAGGTGATACCAATCAACATTTCAACACGTAATTAGGCTGCTTAGCCTGAAAACTACGCAAACACAAGAAAAACAGCCCACAGGACAAGCACCAACTAACAAATGAACTTTATTTGACAACAATTAATCAGCCCTGAATTACAACCAGGTCGCATGTATACGATCATACCAAAGCACTTGCCAACAAATAAATTTCACACTTATAAGGGACTCACGCGCATATGTACCGTAGTTTTGCATGACACAGACGTCCCCACAAACTCAAATTCCTTCTTATACCGGTACCTCATTGCCACTGCTGTGCGCCCAAAGAAAGGCTTACAGTAACAGGAATTACATTGAGCAGACAGATGTGAGCACGGAACACCCTTGAAGTTATTATTGTGCTGTCGCAACTAATCATGTAAACCTGTCAACAAGAAAGTGGTATTTTATTTAGGCACAAACAAATAAAACAATCACACACATCACAATGGCCCTTACCAATGGTGTTGACAGCCTTTCTATCAATCGACGCACAATATTTTAATTTTTTTCTACTAAGGTAAAAACAACACCGAAATCGAAACCCTCTCCAATCTTTGTGGATCGATGTGAAAGACAGTTCACGTATCATACATATATGGGACATCACAGGCACCGTTCTGCACGTCTTATTCTCAGCAACACAAACCAATAGCAAAAAAAAAAAAGGAGAGTGCTTTCACGTGTTCACCGAGCCCTAGAAAGCCAACGAAAATAGAAAAGAAAAATAACATCACTGACTCGTGTGAATTACCCACCCATAAGGAGGTTCGCATGTAATGGTGTTTCTAAAGCATTGATAAGTACTGAACTGTCGCGCTCTTTTCTTTATTTATGCGATGAACAATTCTGTAAAGAAGGATGTGGTTCCGTGTAGTTTAACTCTGAACGATGAGCGATAGTTAATTTCAAGAGTATAGGTCTTTTCACCCGTTTGTGATGAGTTGCAAGCAAGGCATTAGAGGGTGTTGAATACTGTAAGCTGAATACTATGTTTCTTCATCCTGCACGATCTTTGAGAGTTTTGTGTTCCTGGGACATGCCAGCCAACGAGTATTGATCAGCATTTTCATACGTAGCACGACCTAATCAAAAGGTCATACGTGAAACACTGTCAGCTATAATGGTAACGGAAGAATCATCAATCCTTCTACAATTGCAGCGTATATGAAGCGTTCCCGACTTTTATTTGTCAGCCACATTTATTTAATATAATCTAATTAACCATGCTCCTGCACAGTAGTCGGCCTTCTATATCGTAGAAAAAAGTAAGGCGACGGGTTTTGATAATTATTTAGGAGAAGCCAGTTTCTGCTTTCGCTTGGAAACGCTGATTTGACAACAACTGCTCTGCAGTAGCGCCAAGTTGACAAGTGTGAACATTCTAAATGGTTCTTTCTTCTCTATTTGTTTCTTTTCGCGCGCATCATACCAGAAACAAACTGAGCAATATACAAGCGAGAAGTAAGCAAGGCAAATCGGAACAGGAAGCGACTGCAGCAAAGCGCTTTCACTTGTTTCCCCGCACTCGAGGTGCTTGTTTTCGCGTTCGCGCCGGATGATTTAGTTACACTTCCTGAGCCGCCGGGACTCCGGGCTAACGTTCTTCCTCGCAACCAGTTCGTACACGGTAAATAAAGGAGAGGAAGCTCCTTATAAATCTCGGTCCCGAAGTTTTCTCTTCGCCGCTATACGCGATTGCCTCCGACGGTTGCGAACATTTCTCCGCGGAAGTCCCTGTCTATTTCTTCTCCGATGCCTCCGAATGCCGCAATATTTCTTGTCGGGACAGCGTCTGCGACTCCGAGATAGGGACGAGACTTCCACAGCATGCGCCTTCACTTCCTTCCATTACTCTCGCTTGCTGCTACTTCTCTATGTTCTGCGTTTTGCGTTCTTCCATCGCGTAATGTTCTTTTTCTCGTTTTTTTTTTTTTCGTTTTCGTCATCACCCTGAATAAGAAGAAAAACCCGAACTTACTCGTTCGGAGGCAGCAAGCAGGCAACCACGGCACTATCATGCACGCTGCCGCAAACCCGACATGCCATCCCAGCCTTACCCCCTCAACCCCACCCAACCTCCCATCTCCCTTTCACTCCACAACGCCTGCTTCTCTTCGCTTCTGTCAATTTTCTCTATTTTTCGTTAGCGAACGAACTCGTGCTCGTTGATGCGCGCGCCGTTGAGCATGTTTCACTCTCACGAGAAAGCGTCCCGCGAGCCCGGCTTTGTCGCTTATTGCGTCTCCGCGCTGTGGCTTCACCCAGTTTTTATGACAGTTTCTGAAGAGAAGATGCGCGGTTTGAGTGGACGCATGTGGCCGCATCAGTTCATTTACGTTCTTTATTTTTTTGCATTTTTCTTTAGTTCACTCTGTGTCATACCATACGCAGTCCATGGGCTCATCCTATCTATTATAATTGCGTTATTCTTGCAGATAGGATAGGCTGCAACAAGCTGACAGTTTGCGTCTCTGATCTCACTCTTACAAAGTACAAGGAGGAGGGATTTCATTTTGATCTCACGCAGAATCGACGGAACGCAATGAAACAAAGCTACAGCAGTTCCACATCCAACGTGTTTTTGCCTTTCGCTTCGTTGACATTGTACGACCAGCGGAGAGGGGACGAGCAGGGGGGGAAGAGGGGAGCGAATCAGCGACGGGGAGCATCAGCGGCGAGAAGGACTTTGTATACACAAAGATAGCCGCGACGTCCACGAGCGCAAAGTCCTCTGCTGTACACCGGGGGATCGAATTGAGCCGGCCATAATGAAGACGGATGGAGATTTATCGTGATCTAACCCCAAGCCGAGCCAAGCGGACCGGCGGCTCTCCGTCTCCCGCTCGGCGCTTCCTTCTCGTTCTTCGGCCTTTTTCCTCCGAGTGGGGCGCCGCACTTCGCTGCGGCTCACTGCTTGGCGCATGCGCGAAAGGGGAAGAAGGAAGCAGCCGGCATGCCCCGGGATCTCTGCGGCGCCTCCGAGCCATATATCGAGCGAGGCAGGGGTTGGGGGGGAAAAAGCGCAGCCGAAAGGAGAAAAACAGCGGGAGCGTGGAGCAAGGCAGTAGACTTGTTTCGTTTTTACCGACCATCCTCCTGCATGGGATGACCAAGATTAGGGCGACCGGAGAACAGCGGCGCGGGAACGCTCCCGCTAAGAAGTACGCCCTTCTGCCCCCCCCCCCCTCCCTCCCTGCATCAGCGTCTCCTCCCTACGCGCCCCTTTTCTCCCTTCACATTGCTCGCTCCCTTCAGTTTCTCCCCTGTCCTCTCCCCCTCTCTTTCACTGCTGCGCGATTTCTTCCCTTCCCCCTCCCCGAGGCCATTTTATGCCGCAGGATCTCCCTCTTGCATTGCTGTCGCTATATCCCCTCACAGAGAGAGAGGAAGAGGTTTGAGCGGGCCTCCCGCTGTGCTCACTGCCTTCCCCGCTATACGTTCCTTTCCCCGCTCTCTCCTGTCTCGCTGCGCTAATGGCGGACTAGTTCCGTGAATTTGGGGCTCCATATTGCGCTCGTCGTTATTACTGCTCGTCGCCGTCGTCGTCGTGTCATATCACATCCGTTCATTCCGCGGCAATTCCCGCTGGCAGCTTCGGTTTGGTGCCGGCAGGCGCCGTTCTCCGCTGCATCGGCCTTCGCCGCCATCGAACCGCAGAATTACGACTCGCGCTCAGGGCTCCTTTTTTTTGGCGTTCTCGCTCTTCTTTCTTTGCGTACGATCTTCCGAAGGAATGATGTGGGCTATTGTTTGCACTGGCAGGCGCCATTAGGAGTTAGTTTCGCGTGGCGAATAAGTGACAGTGATTCACTGCAATAGATAACAGCCTTGTTACCACACTCAGCCTGCAAGTTTCTTTGCGTCTGCTAGGAATAAGCACTTTTCTAGATGACTAGCCTCGGTCGTGGAATCTGATATCGTTCCATAAAACTCGTCCGTCTCCGATTGCGCCGCCATAGATTTATGGCCACAGAGCTAAATGCTTCTTCAGTCATCGTTTCGATTATAGACGCATCCGCGTTAACACAGATGTCAATTCAAAGTACACATTCCTATGGTGATAGCGCCCGTTTGGAACACCGATATATGTGACCGCGCCGGGCTATAAACTTAAGCAGCATTCATAAGTGGCACCTTATACTTGACAGCTGTGTTTGGCCATGATCATATGTCAACTTCCAACCTTTCGCCGTGTTTTCTGGCGCCGCGAATTTAGCGCACTGTATCTCGGTTACGCAACAATATCTAATATTTGAACTAAGTTAGTGTACGTAAAGAACAATCCGTTCATTTAAAAGTGGTGAGCTTACTATCAAGAGTGTTCAAGAGAGTGTCCTACAGAAAGATGCGTTGTAAGATCAGGAAGCAGGAGGAGGAGGAGAAGGAAAAGAAAGAACCAAAGAAAGAAGACAGGGATATTTACCAGAAATGCGTCTGAATGGCTACCCTACTCTGGGGGACGGGAAAGAGGAAAATTGAGATTAAACAAGTTAATCTAGTCCTGGTGGTAGATTACGGCCACAATACTATATTAGAAGACCGAGTGTGTCGAAGTCTACAAATCAGACACTTGAGAAATAAAACAATAGGACAACAGGGGCACTACAAGATAAGCGACAGTGATAGGGTATAAGCGACAAAAGTCACTGGCTGGTTAACCCCGTGGGATGCGCAGCACAGAATTAAAAAAACAACTAAACTTTGGAAATTAAGATTGTCCCCACGTGCATGTTAATTACTACCTAAGCGCTGTCGAACATTAGATCTATAATGTTGTAATGCTTGGTATAGTCATTAACGAAAGTATTGAGAATGTCATAGTGAGGGCGACCACGTCTTTACCAAAAAGAAAGACAATTGGGATACTTTTTATCAAATCCGGCGATAGCGGGGACACCACCATATATATAATATAAGCCCAAGAAAGTTCTATTGCGCACTTATCCGATGGACTTTAATGATGAAATGCACCAGTATACCAATACACGAACAAGAACCTGTGTGCTCTGCCATAGAAAACCATTGTATTTTCATAATGAAAATAACAAACGTAGATCGATGTAGCCAGACGACAGAAAGATACTTGAAGGCTAGGTGTGTGCGGGAGGGGTGCGGGAGGGCATACGTAAAATGAGCTAATATTTACACTAAAAACCAGCCGTCACTTTAACGGTCATGTTTTTATCATTTCGGACACGCGATCGGCGTCATTCCGACAAGACGGGAAAAAAAACCTCGCTCGTGATAATAATGCGATTCGATTGGCTGCCGTATGCAGTACGTCATGGTATACGCCTTACAAGAGCTCTTTGACAATTTGACAGCCAAACGATTGGAAATAGAGCTGTCAAGAGATTTCCCGTCATTTACTGTAATATTTTTACAGTGTGCATCCTGCATCGGACGCAGTATCTTACGCAATGGGTTAAGCAAATGCAACATGTTAACTAGTTTGGAAGTCATTATAGACAAGATTCACTATCTATAGAACCGTAGCTCAAATGTTAGTGTGCGGCATGAGGGCGTAGCTGGACAGGTAGGTGAATAATTTGCCTGGAAATGCAGCTAGCGATAAGAAAATTTCTTCTACCTGGGGTTTTACGTGCCAAAACCAGTTCTGATTATGAGGCACGCCGTAGTGGAGGGCTCCGGATTAATTATGACCACCTGGGGTTCTTTAACGTGCACTACAACGCAAGCACACGGGCGTTTTTGCATTTCGCCTCCATCGAAATGCGGCCGCCGCGGCCGGGATTCGATCCCGCGACCTCGTGCTCAGCAGCGCAACGCCTTAGCTGACTGAGCCACCCCTGCGGGTGATAAGAAAATTTAGTGCGATGAAGCTAAGATGTAACTTCGTAGCGCGTGAACGAAGGATGAGACAGAAGGGAAACGACATACACAAGCGCTAACTTCCAACTAAATGTTTATTTCTGATACAATACAATTTATACATCAAAATCAATGCGCATGAGCTAATTTTCGGCCCTCTATGCGATTGTAATAAAGAAGAGATCGTGCATGGTAAGACAAAAGATATTGCACTGCGGTTCGCAGACTCGATAGCGACAGTATCTTAAGTGCGAGGAGAAGCCACTTTCTTCCTATTTTTCGATTGGCTACTGCACCAACTGATGTCACACTGCAGCAGAAAGCCTCGCTGGCACATGACTATGTTGCACGATGAGCTGCTCATTAAGAAAGACAGAAATGTGTATAACTATGCCGCAACAAATTTTATTACAACTTTTTGTTTAGAAATAATAAAGCATCCACACATTCCCTTGGTGTGGCGTAACACAGAGCTCTGAGTATAATATAGTGGCAGCACCATTTGGTTAACTGGTTACAGGCGGAAGCATGTTTTCATTCTTAGCCTCACTGAACACTCCTTTTAGTGCAAAGTCTCAAAATCTGTACCTGCCACTTCAAGAACTCAAAGAAAGAGGTATATATAGTGCCCCCTGCGTCGTGAGTACTTCCTTGCAGTTTAGGGGTTTAAAAGCATATGTAGCGCCAGCGGACAAGGACAGAAGCGAGACGACACCACAATGCGCTAACTTCAACAAGGAATGCCGTTTAGGGATACTGCACGGAGCATATAAGAAAGCGAAGTGTTCGCAACGATTGTCGCTACAGCCGCGCCCCATCACTAGCCTTCGCAGCTGGCGACTCTCTTCACCTTTGAGATATACGCGCAGTGCCTTCGGCTCTGAAAAAAAAAAAAAAACACCTTGTGAGAGCGTCCGTCCGACGACTCTGCAAAAGAGGGCTCTTTCCAGCAAAGACTGCAGCTCCCCGCTCGCTCGCCGGCTACGTGATGTAGTCGCATCGCTTCTGGGGGAAAAGAGCGCGGCCTCCCGTTTTCGGGTGTCGTTGCACCCTCAGGATGCGGCCATGCAGTCGAAAGGACGCAGGCAATGCACGCTCTCGCATACGCTCTCGGCACTCTCAAAGACTGCTGCGCTCGTCTCGTCTCTCCGGAATGGCTCGCAACGAGCTCTCAGATGCTTGCGAGCAACGCACGCACACACGAACGCTTTCTGGCGTGCCGGCAAGCCTGCAGCGGCCGTAGCCGTGTTTATATGGACAGCGCGGAGAGCGCTGGTCGCATGATTCGGCTGAATCGATATGTCCATAACGGTAATGCGCCATTGGTATGTAGACTGCGTCCTCGGCGCGCGAGTTTTTGGGCGCCTCCCCCCCCCCCTTTTTTTTTCCCTCCCCTTTTCACCCTCGCTTTCCACTGCACCGCTTCCCTCGTGGCACGAGCAATACACGGCCAAGGAGGTGCGCAGTAGATATCTTTTACGCGAGCATTGGCGAAAGGGAAGAATGGCGCTGCGCCCGACAGCCGCTGCTGCCGCTTCGGGAAAAAAGGCTCGATATATGCTCTCGGAGCGGAATCGTGCTCCTTTGCACGTCGTGTTCTCGGAACACGTTATAGGTTTCGGCTGTGTTTGACGGCTTGCGCAGAGGTTGGAGTGGACAGTGAGTGAGCTGTGACTTGCTCATTACTTTACTATACCTACCAGAATATTCGCAGGTACAATCAATCCGCGGGCCGCATGTGTTTGTGCATGTGTGCGCGTGCTAGGAATAGGTGGATGAGTGCAGTGCACTTCCTGATCCCCCTGACCAATGTGCTGCACTGCACGAGCATTGTCGCTTCTACTCTGAAGAATTAGTTGAGACGTACCACAAGTACCTGCGTATATTACGAGCCTCTCAGTCCAGACAAATGCATATTGCTGTCTTCCCGTTTCTTTCTTAATAGCTATGGAACATGCACCATTCAGGTAGAGAACGCCGCTGTGTAAACCGAAATTTTGCTTTACAATCCTGGATCGACATTTTCCGTCACAGGTTCCCGTGAGCAACGATGACACAGTTCCTTTTGCAGATATGTTCTGTCCTTCTCACAGGCTTGGGCTCTTCATTGCATTGACGTCAATGCAGCCCTAGTCTGACAGATTCCTCTGCACCTGATTGGGGACAGAGTCAAGCACACCAGAGGAAAAAAGAAAACGAAGACTAATCGTTCTCAACTATATTACACGTATATGCGATGAAACACTTCAGCGGTATATTGCTATATGCTTGCAAGTACTTTGAGCCTCACGGACCTCTCAGTGATCCTGATTTCTCTCGGCATGTTCGCATGGTTTACCGTGTAGCATCCACTCCTCGCGCACGCAGACTCCCTCCCGTGGTCTCCCCGCCGAACGCCAACGGCGGCGGTGGTTGGGTTCCTTGCCATCCACATGCTCCCCATAGCTTCGCGCGCTGCCGGAGCAGGAAGAGCCACACTACGACGATCGATATTGCGTTGGCCGCCGAATCCTTTCTGCAGCTCAGAAGCGCGGTCGCGCCGGAGCACGCCGTTGGGCCTCCCGGTCGCCTTCAAGTGCGTCGCCTTGTTTTTTTTTTTCATTTCCACGTTTGTTGCTATAGTCTCTGAGAACGGCGTCGATTGGCCCGTTTCAAGACAGTTCCCACTCACCTAACCTCTCCGCCCTCTCTGCTATCTCTCTCCCCATTTATTTTTCCGAGTATCCCCCGCTCCTCCCACCCTGCCGTCGCAATAGAAACACAACAGAAACGGACAGAGAGACAGTCAGCAACAATCTTCATTCCAGGCACACGTGGCCTGCCCTTCGTGTGTATTCCGGTATAGGGCGCGCGAAGCAGTGTGGGGGCACCCGTTCGGCATATCTATCCGCTGGACTTGGTTTGCCGATTGCGGCTCAAAGTTCTTTTGTGCGCTTCCACAGGCCCGCCAGCGAGTTTCCTGTGTAGGCGCTCTCGATTTCCTAAGCGCAATAAGCTTTTCTTCATAGAGTTGAAGCCGCCTATAGATGTGCGGTCCACCCTTAGTCGTATAT
This sequence comes from Dermacentor silvarum, assembly GCF_013339745.2. NCBI lineage: Eukaryota > Metazoa > Arthropoda > Arachnida > Ixodida > Ixodidae > Dermacentor > Dermacentor silvarum. Next base: position 68,953,953 of record NC_051159.1, on the reverse strand, counting down.
GTGTAAGAGCTGCCATGGAGTATAGGAGCGTGAGAAAAAAGAGAGAATGGCTGTCGCAACCTCGCTTTTCTCGCGCAAGAAACGCAGCTTGATTCACTGGCACTCAGGCGTGCGTCATGAAATAAAGCACTGCCCACGTTCATTGAAACTTTCATGCCGACAACTTGGACACGTATTCACAGGCCTTAAGAGATGTTGTTTAAGAGAGAGAGTACAAACGTATGAGGGGCCATCCGTTGCTAACGACAGCGGTTGACATGAGATGTCGACTGTCATATAGCGTGTCACATTTCTTGATTCGACATGATAACTTACGATTTTTTTTTGTAGATATGGACCCCGATTGTTCATTTCCATTTTTATTAATATTCCTACATTTCGATTAGACATAATTATTCACCCTGTGCTTTGTTTTGATTCGTTCCATATTTCCTTGACATTTAGTTAAAAATACGGTCGCGCGTCGACACCGCAAGAAGCGGATTAATGAAACACTGGGAAAGAACAGGGTAAAGAGACGGCATGTTTATATTTTGGCCATCATCAAGGCGACCCAGTTACCGCCAGCATAACCACGTGTCTCAACCAGTGACCTTGACTAATTATGACTAACTTCACCATTCTGTCAGAAACAGCATCATTCACGATACGTCAGGAGCAGCCGAGTCAGCTTCCCTGTTAATAAAGCTCAGTTTAACAAAGAAAAAAGTCCCTCATTGGCCGATATATGGGGTAGCGGTAATCAGTTTAATACATAGTGCTGTTAAATCCGTGCAAGGTGCTGTGAGAAAGCAATACTCTACGTTTCTTCGTCAACATATCGCTATAAACCGCAAAGATTTCACCGGTTTCCTTGATTTGACAAATTTGTGTATTACCAAATATGATAAAAACGAACAAGCTTTAGGCGAATGTCAATAGCTCTACTTTATCACGTGAATTTTGGAACGCTACTGCGCGACCACGGCTTATTTCGTAAGCAAGCTTGCCTGCAGCAACGTGGTGCAGTGCAAAAAAGCAAACTTGGCTTGGCAAGAGCGAAGTGAATGTGATCCAGGGTAAATGTATTAGAGATGCCTTGAGCAAGCCACCATTTCTTATGATTTATGTTAGCAGCGTATAAAGAGTTGGAAAACGAGCGTGCTGAAAGGACAGACTAAACTACATTGAGGTTAACTATAAAGGGTTAATTAACGCATTGTCCTTACCCCAATACGTCTCATACTATTTCCGCTGAAACTTGCACCGTGACTCGCATGGACAGTAAAACGTCAAAACTTCTGGGTGCCAGATACTGTTGCTAAACTATACAATACATAGCCCCCCTCCGCTAGGTTCATTGTTATAGCGTCGTATGTATTACGAGTATTGAAGTATGGTCTCATTGAAAAAAAAAAAAAAAAAGAAGGGGGGGGGGGGGGGTTGACTTTGTAGCCATTTCTTATCACTCCATATATGTGGTTTTTATGCATTGGGAGCGTTAGTGTTACTTTTGATGGGCGTGGGAAGGGTATATCATATATTAGCTCCAACAAATGTTATCCTACGGCGCCCGCATACATTGTTAGGATTTGTTAAATTGGATCTGTAATCAAGTGCTTGTCTTGTGACACGCTTTGCTGATACCGTAATTTACTAATGATAACGTTTGTTGGACGCAACTGTACTTAGGACTATTTCGACAGCTTTATAATCGCGTTGATAACTTAGAGGGAGGTATATTTAGTTCGGTGAAAAATGCCAACAGATGATGTGGAGCGCGACCCAGATGCGATTATTCGTATAGCCTTTCTCTCAAGACTGCAGGTTATGGTGGCTTGTGATGTGTATGTAAATCCCCACGATTGAATTCAGCATGTAAGATGACAGTGAAACCCATTGAAGTATATTACACCAAGTAATTCTCTGAAAATGATGTCGTGCTCCAATTAACGTACATATCAGCCGAAAGTAAGCTTTTCACAGAGCTCAGCTATGTGAAGTTACCAATCTGGAAGAGCGAAAAATCTAGTGCTATGCCGAGGTACTTGTACATCTCGACACTTTCAATGCTGGTCCCTCCTATATTCAAAGTGCTTATTTGATCACGGCGTTTCCTGTGGAAGAAAATATATTATAGGATGTGTTCCTTGTGTTTATACCCGTGTACAGTGCATTGGGTGCAGGTTAGAGAAATCCAGGTGGTCATAATTAACCCGGAGTCCCCACAACGGCATGCCTCATAATAAAATGGCGGTTTTGTCGCGTAAAACCCCAGAATTCCTGTTGTTTATTGTTGGACGAGATACGTGGTCGCAAGGAATGCATTTTTAATAAATTTTTACTGACACTCTTCGTGGCGCTCGCGATGTGAACAAAGAGTAGAAATACTGGGTCATACACGCCAGACATACGGTTTAGACGAAAAGATTCTGCCGCTATGAATCCACAAGATGTTCCTCAAGATTTACATTCTTCTTTAAAATACACAGTCGTCCGATGAGAACGAAACGCCTTAAAGGTGTCCGATGTTATTAATCAGCAAAACTGTTTACTCTTAATTTATCCTGAACGGAAGCATTTTTCTTGCAGTCTCACGAAATCCTTGTGAATTAAAAAATAAAATAGATGCCTCGTAAAGCGTGGAACACGTGATAGTCGAGCCACAACAGCGCTGCACAGCCTGTAATGACCCTACAAGTACCCCTTAACTGCTCAAGCCAGCCCGGCTCGTCTGGCGCGTCCTCAGCCAAATCCGGGCACACTCTTTAAAGGGCATAAAACTGTCGTGACCTGATAAAACAATGAAGTGCTCGTATGCAGGAGCCGTGGCATCTTATAAACATATATATACTCCGCGTATACTCTATATAAGGCCGCATCGGTGATAGGCTCGGGAAGCGTATGTCTGCGGAACTAAAACAATCTGCGTGCTTGTGTGCGTGTATAGTTTCTTTACGTACACACACCCCCGTATAATGGGGTGCACAAAACAGTGCTACCGGTCAAGAAGGAAAGAAGAAAAAAAAAGAAAATGGAAGGAGATAGAAGTTGACCGAGCACGGCGGGGCGCGGAACTGGCTTGTAATAACCGCCGATGTGGCAGGCCATAAAACACGGCACTTTAAGTCACTTTCATTGCTCATCTGGAACCGGTGTCGCATTAATGGCCCTATCTTGGCACGCCTGGGTAGCGAAAAGCGTCGAAGACGGCGCTGTTACAGACATGGGAACCCGAAAAAAAAAACGAAGAAAGAAAAGAATAGGAAACTATAGCAGAGGGCACTAGCGGAAGCTAAGTGCCACCGCAGGAAAGAAAGAAGTAACGCAGGGTAAAAGAAGTGCGACGAAACGGTGATATAACGGCCATGACACTTCGGCAACGGCTTCCGATTTCACCGTCGCTTCAGCGAGCCATCGCGTGCCCCTTCCAGTCGCCCACGTATGCCTTCATTTTCTTTTCTAATTTTAGCTTTACTTTCTCACTGTCGTCTGCTCTTATTTCTTACCAATTTTGAAAAACTGGCTATTTGTGTCCGTGATTATGTGCTCTCAGTGTACCAATATACACGCCCTTTTGTGCATCGTTGATGCTCGTAGTATCTCCCAAATGATACTGCCTGAAGGACACCTTACTAAATACCCCCTCGTTGTTATACATACCGTGATCGCTCAGTTGCTACAAGCCATCCTGATAAGGAGAATCATACACCGCGAGTTCGATTCATAATCACGGCGGCCACCGCACTCTATCAAGGATACGATCTGTATGAACGTTAGCGCATTAAGTTTACAATGTGCTCGACGTTGTACTCGCAAAGATATGTCTCGCACAGGCACGATGTGGCTTCCTCGCAACATACCGTTTCATTAATAAACTTCGGGTCATATACCACGTATATAAATGAAGGATAATCAGAAGAACTTGGTACGTTCGCCACTTGCAGTGACCCCGTTTTTTAAGCAATAATTAAGATTTGCACCAATTCGAGCTTTGTCGGATCTTTGTATGGATTTATGCAAAAGCGTAAAGTTTTCGTTGAGAACTAACTTCGTGTGTTTATTAGAATGATGCTGTATTGCGATCGAACGTGTACGCTTGTTAATTATTTCTTACGGAATAGAACTGCCGAAGTGACAGATCGATGTTTTTTTTTTTCCTCTTTCGTTGCCTGTTTCGGTTAGGTATAAAATAGAAGAAAATAGAGCAAATGACTGCATACCGTGAGTCGGCATGGAACCTACAACATGCACATGTCTCGTAAAGCGCTCTAGCAGCCATGTAGCGTGCATTGTCACAGAAACGAAGAAAACTGAATTTCCCTTATGTCTCCTTCGGTTTCGTTGTCTGTCTACTCAACGTGGTCGTTAATTAAAAACGTCGGCCCCTATGTTCACGTGATTCTTCTCCCTCCCGTCCCTTCTTTGTACGGTCAGGTTTTCTTTATCATAAGCGCAGTTCCTCGATATGAAGGACAACCAAGTGGCCTCCTTCACTGCATTCCTCGAATATCAAGCTCGTGCACAGTACGTTCCGCTGTAGGTTCGGTGGCATTCTCCCACGGGTTTTATGACCCCGGCGTTCCGAGACTACAGCCTTCGAGATGCGCGTCATAGCACCAACTGTATATGACAGCAACGTTTTGCTAGCAGTGTAAAAATGTGGTGCTTCCAGTGCTTCGGTGCAAAGTTATGAGCTTAACGTGCACTTTCTTCAGCTAACATTTGACAGAACCCAAACAAAATAAATTTATCATCTACCTCTCTCCTATCTATTCTATACTGTATACCTCAACCAAACCAGGCCGTAATGTTTTGGCTTACTTATACATTTACATTGTATACATATGTGCTCCACTGGTATGCCTTTTTCTGCGGCTCTTACTGTCTTACCATGTGCAGTTCGGTCAGCACTTAGACTCCTCAGGAAATTATATTTTTAGAAGTGAGCCATTGAAAGAAGCCTTAAAGGAGTATTGACACATGTATTTGAATTTTTATAATTTACACCACACGCTTCTCACACATCGAACGATTATACTTATCAGGTATGAATGTTCAGGTAATACTTTTCAGATACTATTTTAATTTCATAATAATGCTGGTCTCCCGATGCCAGACCTGGTGTCAACGAAATTCTCGCGACGTTATGACACAGGGCATATTTTGCTGAATTCGTGTATCAACAATGTCAACTGCACGCTAATAAAGAAGTAATATTAACTAGAGAGTTGCGTGCCTTACCCAGCCGCAGGGAATCGATGAGCTGTGAAGTAAGAGTGACTAATAAATTTTTGTCTAAATATTGTCTCTGATAAGCTGTAATAAACTTGGTGACAAAAAAAAATTCGCAGAGAGTCATAGCTAGGGGGGAAGGGAAGAGCCTAATATTCTGTACAGTACGAGCTTTTCAGCAGGAATTAAGACTTGCCTTCGACAAGCGAAGACAAGTCCTCAACTCGAGACGCTGGCACTGTACTGAGTCTTCCCTTCTGTTTTTCCAGACGCTTGTGACAGCGGAGGTTCCTCTGCGACTGACTCTGTGAATGACTGACTCTATTATTTTTCATTTCTCTCCTTATCTATTCTTCCCCTTTCCCCCTCCCCAAGTGTAAGGTAGCCAACCGGGCACGTCCTTGGTTAACCTCCATACCTTTTCCTCTTCGTTTCTCTTTCTCTCTTCCCTTCTGTCGTTGTTCTTCATTTCCCTTGACTCAAGATTTCATATTGAAACTGTTATTTCGCATACATCGGGTCATTTAGTACTTATGCCACTGTTACAGTTTCTACAAACAATGTGAGACTCATCAGTGTAACTTGGGTAGCATAGACGATCGGCCTTTTGCCTACACGAAGGTCCTGGGAGCCGGGCTTCACAGTTCTTCAGTCCAGAAAGCCACACGTGCTCTCCTATAGAGTAATTGAAGGGGCGACAGACTTCAGTGCCTGGATGTAGACATGCTGTGCCTTTCTGTTGTCTGATTGATCTTGATTGATTGAATTCCCGTCTTCTCTCTCTCTTTCACTCTCCCATAACCCTCTACACGTGTAGGGTAGCAAACTGGACAAACGTCTAGTCAACCTCCCTATCTTTCCTTCCGTCGCTCTTGATCTCTCTAATATGCAAGCCTCGTCGCTTTTGTTTCATCGGACATTCAACCGCGATATTGAAAGCGTTACCAGTTGCTGCTGAACATCCCTCTAAATTAAGTTTCGCTCTTTTATTACTTTTGCTTTATGTAGGAACAGAGTTAATTCAGGAGTTACCACTACTACTAAGAAAAACTATAGTGTTTAGATCATTCTAATGGACCTTACCTTCGCAAGCATTCAGCAGAAACAGACTCTATAGCGATGAGGACGTCGTCTCTGCGAACGTAAGGAAGAAACCAGAAGAAAAAGTTCCACAAACATGCAAAATTTGGAAATCGAACCCACGACCTCTCGGTCCGCGACGATAGATCGCCGAGCGTTTAACCCATTGCGCCACAAACGCATTTGCAGAGAGCTACACAGACGCGCCTTATATATCTAACACTCCTCCGTGTACCCGCGCTCTTGCTCGGGGCGGTGCCGCCGCCTACGAGCAGAAAAGAGAAGTACTGCATTATGACACTAACGCGCACCGACAGTGAACGCTTCGGTGGTCTCAGCACTACGACGCCTCGATGCCAGCATTCGAAGGGACGCTGGCATCAAGAAGGACTACCAACGCCACCTAGGTGGCGTTCACCGTACTCAGCACAGCGGAGCGCGGCCTCCGCAATTAGCTCTGAAAATGTTTCTGAAGTTGATCGCGGAGGCTGCAATTACGACGCGCTGTACGCGCTGATTTGACTCGGTGACGATTCAGTTACGTGCTTTGTCTTGCGCGTTGTATTAGTGTGTCAGTTACGTGCTTCATCTTTCGCGTTGTGCTAGCGTGTGCAGCGTAGTGCAGCTTCCATATGCACGACGGTTGCTCATGCGGTTGCGAAATCTTGTAGTATAGTAGTAGTAGTAGTAGTAGTAGTAGTAGTAGTAATACTAATTGTTGTAGTAGTATTACGAGTATAGTAGGGTAGTAGTAGTAGTAGAATTTATTTATAGAAAGGCAGAGTTTAGCCCAAGATTGTGGGCTCGAACCTGCTACCTTACATTGGGGAAGGGATCAAATGAAACAGAAAAGGGATGGAAGAGGATGATGTCAAGAATATTAGTGCGATGATGCTAGTCGTCTACACATATAGCAGCATACTTAGAGTCTTGAGTTTCGTAGCTAAAATGTTTGTAGATATACGCAAGCAAACATGCGGAGCCCAAGAATATGAACCTGTGTGAGTTTTATGAGCAGTCTTGCTCCAACAACAGTTAAAAGCCCGAAACTGGGTTTGCTCTAACTGTCCGAACCATTACGTCATCGACTTAAAGTGATCGTCATCAGGACAGCGCCTCACCGCCAACTGCACCCTCATATGGCAAAAAAAAAAGAAAGAAAAAGAACAGAGAGAGAGCGCGGAACTCTATGTCCTCCACTACCGGTGGGAATCTAGATGATGCCCTTGTGGTAATGTGCAGTTTCGAGCCGCATGCCCGCACTATACCCTCTTCCCTTTCCTATCCTCTCACCCACCTATCCCTCCTGCATGGGAAGCTGCGCTGTCCAACTAGTACCTTGAAGATCAGGGGCGGGTTATACGGCGGGCTAAGACATCGCGCGGCTAACACCTTCCTTGATTGAGGACTCCACCCACTTGGGCCTGCTACCCGACCTCATTTCTATAAGCTTTCTCTCTATTTCTGTCCCTATTTCTCCCTAACCCTTTACCCCACTTTTAGAGTAGCAGGCCAGAAACAAGCTTCTCCGGCTGCCCTCTCCACCTTTCGTTTAATAAAAGTGTTTTCCATTCACAGTTTTTCAGTTTGGAAAAAGTTCGCGGGGTTTTGTGCATCACACGGACTCTGGAGTGGCGGCGCCTGCGCATGTATTTCGGAGGCAACAACAGGCAAGCTGTAGGGAAGGAAGCCGACGTATTTTATGCTTCGAAAAAGAAAGGTTGTTCTTGAGAGGATGGCGTGTGCGCTGTGAAAACTTGGTGCTGTCACATTAAATGAGTTCGGAGCTGGATAAATCGGTAAGTGTATGCAGAGAGCTTTTTCGAAATAAGTTTACGGAAATAAAGGCATTTTACTTACCGAGCGCCTGCTCAATTCACGCTTGCCGGAATGGAGCGCCCGAGTACACGAACTAGTTAAAATGAAGAATATAATGACAGGACCTCTTCCGGCCTATATCAGTCAACATTTTATTAACGCATTTCTTGTCAAGTGACTCTGACCTCTGAAGTTAAGAGTTACAGACGCTAAGCCATGTTCGATATTTCTACATGTTTACTTAGCTAAACAATGCTAACGATATGGGAGGCAAGAACTGCCGACTCCTATATGACAATCACTGTACACGCCCTGTACAAGAAGCTGAAATAGAGCATTCATAATAACTATCACACCGGCTCAACAACAGTGTTGTGAAACTATTATGGGCGAAAATAGAAGAGATAGAAAAGAAGCCTGCGGAGGCATGCATGGCTTTAAAAGCACAATTTTATTCACACACAGAGAGAGATAGGTAGAGAGCGGAGCTTTTTTGATGAATCCTTGAGAGGTTTCCTAGCTACACGCCTATAGCAAGATACTACACTACACAGATAATAGATGAAATTTTATTCATGTTAGTATAGTGCGGCTGTGTTGCACTTCGTTTAGCTGTTGAAAATCAGATTGCTTAACAATACATTTCATAAAGCCTAGCCGACGGCAGAGATGTCCTCAGCTAGCGCATAGGTGACATGAACTGAATGTAAAAAATGTCATCGGGCATGCTTAACAAGTCGTGAGGGCGCTGATTACTTCCCTATTGGCGGCATACGTCTTCCTCTGTACAAGCCACTTCGCCTTGATAATGCTGCCAATGTGGCTTCTACAAATTTTTACGCTTATTTTCTCGCATAAACTACGGTCACCATAAACTTACCTCATGGCAAATCACACGTTAGAAATCCTATTTTTTCAATAACAAAACAGGGGAATATTTAACAAACGGTGCACGGTTTACCATGCAACGATGGTAAGTGGAGAAATACAATTCTGCTTATGTCCTACGCAAGCCGCCATTTATTATGCGCACGTATGCCCCCCCCCCCCCCTCCCTCCCCTAAGGAGCACCTTATGCAATGCAAAATCATTTGCGTGTGTAAAATTATTACAATTTAATTATCACTACATTTATTTAACAAAATTAAGGTAAATTATTTGATGTGATGCTGTCGACAATCTGCACACCTGTTGCCATTTTTCGTATGTTTGAACTTGAACATTTCACAATTGATTTGTATTCAAGTGGAAATGATATGTATATGGCTTTATAGAATAATAGAATATTGCATAATTTTATAGAATACTGATACTTACTTCATAAAACAGGAAATGCAAGGCTGAATGATGATTATGCTGACTCTTGTCACCGAATATACAGGCCGAGATGTACACACGGTTTGAATCGATACGCAAATTGATGAAAAAGGGAAGTCCTTGCCTGGAACCAACTCTTCGACAAAAGGACTGGGAAGTGGAAATCAGGCACCTCCGACAGTGTTTTATGTGCTTTATATCTGTGCTTGACTGTCGACGAATATATACTTACCGACAGAAACGTCACCTACGAGTAATTCACGAGCTCATTGCACGATTCAAATTTCACGATAGTGAATGACGGAACCAGGCTTCGAACATCGAAGTGACGGTAAACGAACTGCGGCAGACATGATACCGCGTCGGGGCAAAAGCAATCGGACCGAGAGCAAGGTGCGTTGCTGCCAGCCATTCTTTTAATTCCTTGAGGAGACGTTTAGCCACATCGGGAGAGGCATCGGGATCAAGCTCGCAGTGACATGATCAGCTCGGGGCGAGCTGAGCGGTAAATCACGGCGCGAAGGGGCGCGAAGACGACAGAGGCGGCTGCAGCAGCGATGCTTCAAGGTCGGCGTGTATACGCAGCGGGCTTCTGCGACGCTGAAGAAGCGGCCGCGTGGGCCCGCGAAGAGAGAGCAAGTTGCGCGTGCTTCGAGAGAGTGCAAGAAAAAGAGCAGCAAAACCGCGGCGGCGGCGGCGGCAAACGCAGCCGGCAGCGGGCGCCGCGTGGAAGCCCGCCAAAGGGAGCGGGGAGGGGGGGCCGTTGTCACTCAGGTGGCGGCGAGTTGCGCCGCGTTGCCGCGGGGAGGCGCCCGCGGCGGCAGGGACGCGAGGGCGAGGAGGCGGCCGCCGAGGGGCGTGGGGGCGCCCTGATTGGCCACGGCGGCCAACCTTCCGGGCCCCGCAAAGCTGGAGTCTCGGCGAGCGCCCCGGCCATGGGCGATTTTAATCCAACACCTTGACGAGGAGCGTAAAAAAAGACAAATTGCCAATCCATCCCCCATGTCGGAAGACGCAGCGAGGGCGGCCGCCAGATGATGAACTCGTACTTCGAGCAGAGCGGCTTCTACAACGGCCAGGGGGGCAGCGCGGCGGAACAGGCCTACCGGTTCCCCCAGGGCCTGCTCGTGCCGCCGTACCCGCAGTCCACGGCCGCTGCGGCCGCCGCAGCCGCCGCGGTCGCGGCCCGCGCCGCGTCTTCGCACGACGCCGCGGCCGCCGGAACACCCGCCTCGTACGACGCCGCCGCCGGATCGGCGGCCGCCGCAGCCGCGGCCGCGGCAGCCTGCAAGCTGTACCCGAGCGACGCTGGGGGCGCCTTCAAGACCGAGTGCCTGGTCAAGGACCAGAACGGCTTCGGCAGCGCCGTCAAGGACATGGCCGCCTCGTGGCCCTCCAGTTCGCTGTCGCGAGCCGCCACCGACCCGATGAGGCCCTTCGACGCGTCGGCCGCGGCGCCCAGGGTCTCGGACGCCTGGACCTCCTGCTGCCAGAGCACCACCGCCGCCGCGGCCGCGGTCGCGCAGGCGCCCACCAACGCCTTCTACCCGTGGATGGCAATCGCAGGTTGGTGTGCGCTGTGTGTGTGTGCTGCCGCTGTCCGCTGCGTCTATAATAGCTGCATCGCCTCTGAGATACGCGCTGACAAAATGAGTCGCTGACCAATAACTGCTATCAGGCAGGCGTCGTCGAGCAAAACCCATGTTGCTTCAGAGAACTCGGAGTACGGCTGCCTACTCAGGCGTATCGTATTAGGCGGTGTATGCTCGGTTGCACGTGTTGTGTAATGCACTTCCCCTGTGAATGCGTTTCATTGGCTTCCTTTCTCGTGTATACAGCATATTGTTCTTAGCTACGCAGTACAATTGGGAATTCACATAGTGCGCGATATCTGGGCTTTCTGTTCTGTGCATGTGTGCTGCGATAAGACCCCAGCACCAATGTGACGCTTCTTTTAGTTCTCGTTCCAGTTGGTTTGTTTACTGTCCAGACCGAAAGTTTCATTCGTCCTCTTAAAGCCGTCCAATTCATCATTCAACTAAATGTGCGTTTTCGTGCCGCGTCGTTTTGCCGTTTTCGAGAAACATAGATGCGCGTTTGTTTTGAGCCACTTATAGTCAAACGCCGTCCAATCGATGTGCAGATGTCTTCCCCGATCACAAGGCATTTTGATGTTCGGCACGGTTTCGGTTGAATCTCAATGGTGTGGTAAGTCAAGCAGTACCCCGCCACAATGGTGTTTGACAAGTGTTTGCTTCTTAAGATAGAGTGTCGATTACATACCAGTAATGTTAGCTGAAACAGTGTATTCCGAGGGTCTGTCAGCTAGAACGTTGAATGGAAGATGAAGTGCATCACGGCAAAATGTTAGCGACCATAAAGGGAACATCGCTACTCGCAATATTTACCTAGCTAGCACAGACATGCAAGATCAGTCACGGCGCTGTCTTGTCCGGTGGAATATATTTGACGGAATGGGAAACCGTTGATCAGGGTCATACAGTCTGTTTATTTGTCGCGATGGAAGTACAATCACATACATCACGTAAAGAGGATGAGACTGCCCTGAAGTGTGCAGGCCGACGCCGAACAATGCTCAATCACCCCCTTTTGCGCCGCTGTTTGTACAGGCCCCCCTTGTGCTCAGCTTTGTTAACTCCCGAAGAAGAGGAAGTGTATCCCCATCTTCATTATGACCTTTCCAGCAGCGACTCAGCGCGCGGTCGCAAACGCGGACACACACACCAACACACCGAAAAAGGCGTCCGCCTCTCGTCTGAATGGTGCCGCGCGGTGGGCTCGTGAAAAGTGGCGGTCCCACCGAAAAGGCCGCCGCCACTTTGTGCGACGGAGGGAGGGCACCATCAGCAGTGCGGTGGACGGCCGAGGCCACACAGGAACCGCGGCATCAGCTTGGCTTCGCGGAGGCGTGAAGAGAGGGGGGGCATTTGCTGTAGCAGGAGTTGAAGGCAGGAGGGCAGGGGAGGGTAAGGGGGGGTTAGCCTCGAGGGGCTGCGGAGGGGCACCATTGTGGGGTGCACCGGGGGCTCAATCGAAAAGCTGCCGTCTAGGTATACGACAAGCGCAACCGCTCACCCCCGCGTAAGGCACCGCTGATACCGTCTATCGCACATCTGCGTGCTTTGGTCTATATGGCGACCATCATGGGACGAGATGGCTTATGGGGCCGTTTGCAAATTTGCGAAGGGTTTATGAGACCATCGGCGCTTCTTTCTTTTGACGCCCCTGTCGACGCCGTGGCCATGGGGCTGACCCTCCCTGAGTGTCGGGAACCCTCCTTGCATTGGCCCCACAAGCCTCGCCACTCGATGCGCACGCCAGGTCACCACTGGTTCTCGATCTGTGACGTATTGGAATGGGCTGCCATCGGCACCCATGCTAGATGGCAGTTAGAGCCACGTTTGTCAAGCTTTGTTCGTATGGGGGCTCCTGTGCGTGTACATATACGCGGTGCTGTATATTCTATTGTGTGGTTTTCATGAGCGGGCTTTTGGCAGCACTAACGGCGTTTGGTGCTTTTTAACGGCGTTCCGATCGTTGTGGTTTGGATTAGGCGCAGGAAACCGTAAAATGCCACACCGATTCTCTGGCGAGTGCCAGAGAAAGTTACTGTGAGTACTGGCGAGCTCTAACTGAAGTTAGCTAGCTAAGTAGTATTAGTGGGTAATTACTAATTTTCTCTAAACTGAAAAGCTTCCTGTGGTCCCCCAGTTGCCTGTCGCCGAATGAAGTCTTTTCCAAGACACACACGTCCGCATAATTGCCCATTGTGTATCTCATTACACAACACTGCTTACACTGCGCGCCTTTGTATTATGCACAAGAACATGTAATATAACTAGTCCACGTTTTTATACATCCAGCCCTGAATTCCTACAAGCGCTAAATAGAATGTTGCTGATATTTGTAACGGAGCTTCTTCAATGGGCACTCGTATTAAGTACGAATTTATCTGCCTTGTCTGGCGTTGAATCAATTGAATAACCGTTGTCAGTGGTCTTTGGATTACTTGACTTCTATTCGCCTCGCTTGTAAGGAGCTGCGGGTTTTTTATTGTTTCTGATGCCATCAGTCATTCTGAATCCCTTCACAGGGAAATCGATAAATTGCGTTTATTCCCATTTATGTCGGCAGGATCAACGCCTATGATACTGTACTGGTTGCCTTACGGCGACCGTTGATAAATCTGCAGTATAATGTGAAATGGAGTTGTTTAAGGCTTCTTCCCATTAGGCCTCAATTTGTATGCATTTTCAGCGTTTAGTAGTGAGAGGCAAAGTACAAAGGCATACACCAAAACTCTAAAGTGTCTGCGGAAATTCGTCTATATCCTATAGAGAAAGCTGGGTCCGGTCGAAATGGGTCTGTAGGCAACTTCAGCGCTGTTCCTTTAACGAAAAACGAAAATGAACGGGACAGGCGGGCCGCGAATGGCACATGAACTGGATGCGTCCACCTATCGTGGCAATAAAAGTCGTTCAAGTTGCATAATCTCTTTCGCCGGGTATACCGACGGACCAGGTCCCCTACATTCTTCAGCTGTATCACTTTCTCTCACTTGGGCTTTCTTTATATTTTTTTTATATTTTTTCACTTTGTAGTTGCTAAACTCGAGAGTAGGTATTTCAGATGTTTCCCCAAGTTATGGGTCCTCTATTTCTCTCTACGCTAGCGACAGCGTCGGACGCGAAAAGGAAGAATTAAAAGAGTGAGGCGCGTGCGCTTCGAATACAGATCGAGACGTGACAGAGGAGAGTTCATGGCGATTCCAGCACTGTTATCGGTCCAGAAAGGGGAGGGAGAGAAGGTAGGAAGAAACGGTGAGGAGACAGGCGACGGTAATCAGTGAGCTTGACATGTGAACTTTGGCTGGGTCGAATTTCTCGATGGCGAAATGCACCTCCCCCCCTCCCTCCCCCAACCTCCGCGCACCCCATTACCACTACTCTTGTGGCCGATTCCCTCACTGTATGTAGATGCATACTATATCGTCTGTGACGCCTCGTCACCATCAGACCGGCTCTTTGAGCGTTGGGAACGAGTTTTGCGCGCACAGGCAGCAGCGATATCTTACTGCCGTGGGTGTCACATGGCAGCAAGTTTCAGCCATTCAAACCTTTTCAAAATGCGCGTTGCAGCGCTGGAACTGTCCTTAAGTGCAGATGCCAGCCTATCGCGATTGTGAACATAATATTATCGAAGGCGGTCGGCCAATGGCCAACAGCACTTAAGAACAATAAACTTTGTGAATTCCGCCCGGGAGCGAAGACGGCAGTTTTATTTATTTATTTTTGGACATGGAAGCGCGAGATGCGTAACCTGCTTATTCGTTGCTCGAGACTGTTCTATAATTTCTCAAGACTGCTGACCAGACGAGACAGGGACGCAAGTGAACACCAGGCGGCGGAGAAGCGCGTGTTCGTATTATCACGCTCATGATACGATGACATCATCCATGTCGTTACTTCCAGTGCCAGGATTTCGTGACGCCAAATGCCGTAGCTATACATAGCACTTGCGACTGTCACTATACTGTAGGCCCTGCTATATGTTCCCGTGGTATACAACGTGAGATAGTGCTTGTATTGACGGTCAGCGTGGATCGCCTTTTACGCCAGTGTTTGCAAATTGTTCTCCTATTTTGCAAGCAGAGGGAGTTGTAAGTGCGCTGCGGACTTTGTACCTGCACGTTTGCGGCGCTTGTAGGCGTATCTCTAGCGTATCGCGCATGTTTTAGAGCAAACCGGAACGCATGTGCACATGAAATGCATGCTATTGGTTCAATGAATGCGTTTTTCGCGTCTTGCTTACTCTTGTGCCAAAAGTCCTGCTAATACTCATTGGAATAATACATTTACGTGCATGTAGTCCAATCGTGGAAGAAGTTCCTTAGAAAGTTGGCTTTATTTCGTTGATGTCCAATTCGTTCGTGAGATTATGGATGCTTAATGCACACGTTCAGTCTTCTTTCATCGAAAAGGTTCCCCTTAGCCATTTCAAGGCATTGAAGTTAGTGAAAATAATGTGGAACAAAAAGACGTGAAGATCATAGCTATCCATGAGCATTGAGAAAAAGAAGAAAGACATTCGAACTTAAGCAGTGCTCGATAATAGGAAATTTCGCAATGCACATATGTTAATAACTAGCCGAAGAGGTCACGACAGGGACAGCAGTCTACGCACTCCTTACCATGTGACTCACGACGCCGCTCCTAGGTGGCACGAGGGGCCCAAACACGTGATTCGCTACTGCCAATGGTAATGCGCGAACGCTGCGGGCGTTCCTGTTGGGGACGCTCATGTTGTAGGAGGGACGCGGATAACATGGGCGTTATGTTAATGATTTATGGGCACTGATTTCTTGAAGATCAGTGGACATCTATGTTATTCAAATGATGGAAATCTATGTCGCTGAATGTCTACTTAAGGACCATAGGACATTATTGTTGCTTGCTCATCATCGTTATTAGCTTATGCTCACTGCCATTAGCTTATAAGGTCTGTGATGTGAGAAAGAAAAAGAGTGAGAAGGGGGCTGGGACGTGAAGTTCGAAGAAAGCAAGGAGTTCAAGTCAACTGTAATGATCACGAAGAGCATAGTTCCATAATCAGAGCTCGAAAACGAACTTTCTCTAGATAGCAGCGCATCTTTAGGTTAGCACGAAACTGCGTGGCGCCTATAGCTCACGCCTTTCGCCGGATTTGTGTAGAAGGGTATGAGGTAAAATGCTACTGGGTGAGACAGATTATGCAAGAATATGTCGATGAAGCACAATGGGCCGTTTAGGTCAGATATACGTACGCAACAGCAATCTTTAAGAGCATGTCTGAGGGGGCGAGACATGCTTGTAAGAACCTGCCGTAGCACGTAATCGGATTTCATGAGATATCTAAAAGAGAGCTGCATTATTTTTATACCCACATTACGCCGGACTATTTTATTCGCGCCCGCCCTCATTGGCTCTACAGAGCGATGCCGCGCCCACGTTGATCAGGACCGACCAATAGGCACGGCGCAGGATAAGAATGGAGTCGAATCAGTCGGAGAGTCCCAGTAGATTATGCGCGCTAGACTTTCGTTCTTCCTAAATCACGTGGTCATTATCACAGCGATTTAAAACTCTGGCGACGCTCTATACCTGTGGCAAAGAGTTCCGTTAGCTGCCGCTTGTTTTCAATTAACCAAAAAGGCGACCCCGCGTGGGCAACACATGACGTGGACGCCGCCGCGCTCCCTCTATTTTTTACGGCCGGAGTCACTCGCTAACAAAGGCTCTCTGCAGATAGCCTGTTTTTGTTCTCTCCGAAGTCAAGCTTGCAGTCGTCGTCGGCGCGACGTTCTACCTTTTTTCTCTTTATATCTTTCTTCGCACGCACCTCGGCCGCTGCGCGCTGTACGTTCTCGCGTCGCCGAGCCCCTAAATCAGAGCGATGTGCTCCAGCCACACTCGCTCGCTCTCCTCGTTTTCGCGTAGCCCGAGTCGCCGTCTTCGTCGGCGTGTTCTGTGTATTCGCCCCGAGTCGCTTCTTGACTCTACAAAACGCTTTGACTGCGCGCGTGCACTAACTAGGCTCGCGAGTTCTATTATACAGTGGTTGCCGGATCGTGTATGTATATGCACGTTGCTCGTATAACATGTCCGGTTTACGGAGACTGTCACTTAAACGGTGTCGGGGTTCTTTACGACGGTGTGAGTGGAAATGACTTTTTCTTAGTTCGGCTCTCCGTTTTGTGTACCGTGTCATGTCCGCGTGTTGCGCTCGCGAATGTGCGTATTACTCTACATTTGAGATGTTATTTGTTTATTGCGTGTAAGAACGAGTGTGTTCGAGTGGTTATGGTCCTGCGAAGATCCAGATGTTCGTCCCTTCCTACTAAGATGAACGAGGGCGCTCGTGAGTTTTATCTGCGAGAAACGCCAGCAATCCTTGTCTGACGTCGACACGTTTAAGTGAACGCGTTGGTGCGACAGGGGAGCGTGCATCTTATCTATACCAAGCGCTTGGTTCTTGAACTGTGTTCGTATATGGTTCCCAGAGGCCATTAAAGAAGAGCTTATTTTATTCCTAGCTGATTAACTGCATGTTGTCTGAAAACTTACTGGCCGTAAATTCATCGAGTAAGCTAATTAGACGAGGCGGCTCCTTGAGCTATCGTCTCCTGACAAGCCGAGTTCGTTGCTATAGGTGTTTCTCTTAAGTTGTCGCCGACTGTTTTGGGTTCTCATTATAAGAGGATTATGGCCCAAGTTGCCAGGATAACTTTTTCGCAACAATGTTGTTACTTTTACGATACATTATATTCCTATAAATTGCTGCCGTCACAAAAAGTAATCAGTGCTGTCGCGTTTTCGGCTCAAGCGATCAGTATACGTATATGTATATGTACATGTATATGTATATATATTTGTTAAGAACGCGCTGTTCCGAAAGCGGCATCTCCTGTACAACGTCCTCGTATAGCAGGAAAGTATATTGAGCTTGTGGGATAAACTATTGTGAAAATAATTCAGCTAAATCAAGCTGAAAGTCATGTTCGAGTGACTGAAGAAACATCACTTGCGCGACACATTTCCAAAGTAAGTCGGTCACATGAGGCTACAAGATGGAGTTCTTTTTGTAGCAGGCATTAATGATTGCATGCGACGAAAGTTTTTGGAAAAGAAGAACGGCGTATGTAGTGATGTGTGAGGTTCTGAGGACAGAAGGAGTGCGGGTGACACTAGCAATTGCCCCGTACTCAACTAAATCTTCGATAGTCCTTGTACTCGCCGATGTGTGTGCGTTGACTCTTTCAAGGGAATACACTCCGTTTGCTTGTGCTTCAAGGGAGCAAACGCACCCCGTCGGGGAGTGGAAGTCTCATAGATGGAAGTTAGTGTGGGAAAAATGCTTACTCCGCCCGAAGGAGTCGCCAGCCACTCCCATTGCTGCCACAGTTCACGCGCATGGTGTTTGATGCGACGGCGTGGAATCGCTAGCAACTTCGATTTAAAACTGTTTGATTAAGGCGGTGAGCTGCTGACATGGCATCCGACCCTTCATGGACGTGGTTAGCTTAACGATTTGGGATACGTCGCGGCAACAAAAGCTGGAAAGTCTGCTATCACTCAGCGTACAGTGTTAGTTCAGAGTGGCGCCGGGCCCGACAAGAATCTAACGTAACGCAATATCCTGGCTTTGTCCCTCAAAACAATGCGACGTAACTCATCAATCATATACGTATTCGATGTATAGTTGTAACAAGAATCAGTGTATGCGAGATTATTAGTTCAAAGCCTTCCGTGAGACTTAGAAGCGCGTGCAAGGCAGTCACTGTGGTATGGTAGTTGCGGAACGCTCTAAATAAGCGTACATCCGTTAAGTATAACTACAGGTGTGCAACTCCAGCAGGGGTTTCTAGCTTGTCAGTGTCACGTTACACGCCCAGGTGCAGGTAACAGTTATGAATGTTCAGTGTCTTTGTAGAAAACGCGAGCATTGGCTTGCAGCCAGCTGCTGCAGCTGCGCATCATTCCCACGCATGCGCAACTATATATATACTATAGACGATGACAAGTGGGCGAAATGAAAGTGGAGTTAGCTCGGCAGTCATGAAAATGCAAAACCGGAACAAAGCTAATGTGAATGAAGTCGACCACGCCGTTCAATTAGTTCCTTTCAGTCCGAAATTGAATGCAAGGCTTAGGATACGAAATCGTGAACAACGTGGGCTGTTACGATGAGCACAACCATTTATTTCTCAGGATCTTCTAAGTCACATTATTTTAACATTGCGCAGAATTTTTTCACAAATTGTGTACGAGAATGTTGGCCGCGCACGTGTGCCGAAGGATGATGCTGGCAGAAGAGTACAGTACGCAGATTGTTGGCCTTTGTTTCAGTTTTCTTTTATGCCTTGTTTCGCACGTGGACACGTTCTATCACGATTTGGCATAACTTCTTTGTGCCCTCAAGTTCTTTCCATTTACAAGCGGCGTCGCTTAAATCTCCGTTCTGTGGAGGGATTGGTAGTTTAAGTGCTTCGACGGGTCCCAAATCACACCTACAGCACATCGCTCTCCCACTTGTTAAGACAGCTTTCCCGCAGTGAGGTTGGCTCAACGAAATGGCGGCGTAGCCAATTTTTCAATTAGTGGTCGTGTGCTCAGCTACTGTATTGCTTTAGCAAGAACATCTTAACATTGGCTCACCCAGCGAAATCACGCGCAATAGTGAAACGCTCCATACCACAGAATTTCCACTTCCGGAGCCGCGATTAGTGGGAAAAGTGCAATGTGGAGAAGGTGCACTCGTCAAATTGAAAGAGGGGTAGGTTATGTAAATGGAACCACGGATTGATGCCGTGGTCATTCACGTGTGCATATATACTATGATCCCTGCACAGCCGTTTCAAGCGATTTATATCTTCTCCTGATACATACGCAAAAAAAAAAAAAAAAATAGGGGCAGTTTCTAGTATACGCAATAGGAACAAAACCTTTACGTAAAAAATTAAAAAATACGCCCTGTTATTACGGTTACGGTGAGGCAAAATGACAAGGCAACCATTAGTGGATTCACATTCAGCGCGTTATCGGGCCTTTGAAAGCGCGGCAGATTTTTTTCTAGTGCGAGCAAGCGTGTTCGCGATATATCTTGTAGTGTGTTTGAACTCTTAGCTCATAAGTTCATGCCATCTGGTGAAATGGAAAGGAACCAGCTAACCTTAAACGGCTGCCTTTGGGCTTCGAATTTGTATGCTCTCATAATTGCACGAGATCCGAAAGCGCATGCACGTGCTCCCTGTATTCTGTTTAGCTCGGGCAAGTAACTGTTGTCGCTGCAGGACGCGTCTCAGTTTGAGATCTATGACAGCTACGAGTATACAGTGTGATATATACCATTGTCAGGCTCCAGCTACGCGAAGCACTGCCCTTTAGGAAACGTTTATTAAGCAGTTACAGACTGCACTGCCTAAAATGAGGCAAAATGATATGTTGAAAACGTAAGCAATGATGTAAAATCGAGACTGGAGCTGAAAAAGCTCTCAGGATGAACATTAGACTAAATTGCGGGCTCTTCGAAGACCTGCTGGTGCGTGTGACGTCGCAGTTACTAATACGTTTTCTAAGCACAGTCAGCTCAAGTTTCTTGTCCTTCACTGGCTGGTTCCAAGAGGATACAGGCATCCGACCATTCAGATTAGTTACAGGAATATGCAGTTTCTTATCCCAGAAGTCAACTCGTGTCTTGTTTCTGAATCCGCTGTATGTCTAGTCGTCGTATTAGACTTTTCTGCTTCCTTACCTCGACGTGGGGTCCACACAAATCGATATCAGGTAGAAGTATACGGGCATTAGAATGTCTACTTCGTTCAAAAGAGCCGGCTTTGGTCGAATTATCGAAGGCGTCGGATATCGTCTTTCTGACGCCTGCTAAGCGCACCCTCGATATGCAGAGCAACAATAATAAACGACACGGGAGCCTTTATAGACTGCAACTGTTCAGAGACGGCATGCGTGCGTGTTGGCAGTTTCGTGGTTTCAGTCTGCCAAAAAAAGAAAGAAAAAAAAGAAGGAAGAAAAGAAAGAAGAAATCACGGCAGACATCGTTAGCATGCAAAGCGAGGCGAAAGCAGGTGGTTCAGGGCTTCGATAGTGGCGCCCTCCTACGGCGTGCAACACCTGCACGCGCGCAGCGTGGAACGCCGATCCGCACTTGGCGTTTTGCAGCTGCGGCGCGGTAAGCGCTTCCAAGCGCGGCGACAGGGAGCTGAGCTTGCGGTGCAACGAAACGTAAGCTGCAATTAGAACGTGGCATAAGATACAGAGAGAGAGGAAGAGAAAGCTTGGTGGTTGGTGTCATGCTACTTCCTATATGGAAATTCGAGTGGTCGTCTGTCCTAGGCCAGATCATTTTATTGCATTTTTTCCTGTTTGGTTTTGTCTTAAAGTTCGTCGACCGGCAGGAGGGGGATGGGTAAGCAAAGCATTCTTCGAAGTATATAGTGTAGGAAGTGTGGCTTCCGTTATGTGACGATTTGTATAATTCAGAACGCGTTTTTTTCTTCTTTCTTTCTTTTTTTTTTTTGAGACATTTGGAAGGGTATTTTTCTCCCTTGCAAGAAAAAAAGAAAAGAACACCTGCTTCTGGTTGAAATTGTGCTTTGCATATTTAATGTTTTCGAGAGTGCACGATGCGTTCTAACGTCGTATACCCCGAGTGATGTAATGCTTATACATCAAAGAGGATTAAATACAGCCCCCACTAGGACGCCTGGCGAAAAGCACATGCACAGGTACATTTTGTATAATGCCTTCGTATGCACTGCCTTTGGCGCCATCGTGAATCACCGGCACTCCCAGTGTTTTTTTTTTTTTTCTTACTTTTCACATAACGCGGTAATGAACTTATAACATCGACTACAAGGGAAGCAAGTGATGAGAGCGTCACACATTCTGTCGATCTTTGAATGAATATGCAATTCATTGTTGATTTTGTTTATATTATCTTCTTGTATATATTCTGTACCTTCATTCAGTCCCTGCGTTTGTAAATAAATAAATAAATAAATAAATAAATAAATAAATAAATAAATAAATAAAAATTTTATCTTTCTTGCATTGCAGAATGCTTGCACTGTTCTGCGCAGAATGTGTCACACAACCCTGTGATCACTGCGCTCGCATCGGCTCTCCAATCACGTTCCTTCGACAAGGCGTGAAGCCAGCGCGGCAATAATCGACGAAGTATGCGCGTTAACTCCGTCGAAGAGCTTCTTAGCGCGCCGATATACGATGCGTGGAAGAGGCGCATATACATGTATATGCGCCGGCGAATGTAGCTATACACACGATCGAAGACGCCTGCGCTATACTCTATAGAACTTGCGGGACGATTGCGCCGGCGGCGCAACTTAAAAGCCACAAACCTTGTTTACTGCCTTCATGTAACCACTGGAACGGCACGGCGGAAGAAATAAAAGAAAGAGGGGGAGGGAGAAAGAACAGCGCTCGCGCTTCTTTATGCAACGGGCGAAGGAGGCGCAGTCGTTCATAACGCTCGCGCGGATTAAGCGAGCGAGCGCAGTGGAACGCGCCACCACGGCACGAGATACGGCAGTGACGGCGATCTGCATACGCATGCACGCGATGGACTCACGGCGGCGGGCGCGTCCGTGCTCTTCCTTGTGCTGGTGCCCCCGGCGGCCGCATCATAATGGCGAACGCTTCCAGCATACGAGAAGCGAACGTGGCGTCCTCACGCGGATTACGGCGAAGTTACGAAAGAGAAGACGAAGAAAGGAGAGTTCAGGGGGGGGACAGGCTCGTGGACAGGTATAGAGGAGAGTCAAAAGAAAGCTCTCCATTGGGGTGGCTCGGGTAATCGCAGATTCTCTTTTCTTCTTCTTTCTTTTTTTTTTTTTTTGTTGCGTTAGAAGGACAAAATTTGAATACTCAAACTGCGCAATCTTGCAGGCTGGAGTAACACCGCCTTATCGTTTCTCTAGTGCACTCTAGCGTTTCCTTAGTACCGGCGCGTCCGATACTGCGCATGCGCCGAAATATGGCTCACTGATGCCTGTAATATACGAATGAGTGCGCGCGCGCGCGCGGTAGTTATAGTATACGCACGCGAACTGCGTCCGCGATAGAGTGTATATAGGTATACGGTTTGGAGAAACATGCGCGCCGAATCAAATAAAGAGACAAGCTGGGAGAGAAGAAGGCTCGTGCGTGCGCGGTGTTGCAGATGTACGAAGAAAGGGAAATTGCGATGAGGAGGGAGAAGCAGGAGGATATTCTTCTTTGGACTTCTTGACCTCGCGTGACCTTTCCATAAATCAGGTCGACGTGGACGAGAATGTTGAGCTCCACGCAGGGTGGGTTGTAGGGCGAGCTCGCACTATAGCGAAGGGTCCATCGCGGAGCGTCGGTGGTGGCCCCCTTGATTCAGACCGGATTCGCGCGCTGTCTCTTCCTTCTCCTGATTCGCGGTGGCAGCGAAAGGGCAAGGAAGGGGGGGGGGGGGGGGGGGGTCTAGAAGAAGTCTCGACTCGCCTTTTGGCGAGGTCCTTTGTACGCTGACGCGGCCGTGCCGTCGCGAACAGTGCCAACAACTGTTAGGGCTGCGCGCGGGGGGAGCGCCGACGGTGGCGCCAGAAAGCGGTGCCCTCTTGTTTTTTCTCCGCGCGATGCCTCGCCTGTGTTCCCCCGCCTGTCGCTTGAATAGCCTCCTTCATGTGTATATGTACGCGCCGCGTATACCCTCGGTGCGAGCGCGGAAAGAGCGCCGCCCTAGCGTGCGGTGCGCGCAACCGGACTGCAATGCAGACTTGCGTCTCGGCGGTTGCACGTTGGCATGCACGCGATTTCGCGCTGAGCTGAGCTGTTGCACTTGCGTCCGGGTCGGCGGGTAGATTCGAGTAGTTTTTTTATGCGCCGCAAATCTCTCGTTACTCTCCTCCGAAACGACGCGGGGTTGTCAGGAAGTTGTTGGCTTAACGTTACAAAATTGCACTGCTGATCGTTTCGGAGAGGGTTCTCGAGGTTTGAATGCCTTCGCTTTCTTTCTCGAAGGAAGCACTGTCGCGTCCATTTACTTGTCAAACGCGAAGCCAGTGGCAGCTTCGGAGGTGTTCGTTGGGGAAGCACCATTATATGTCTTAAGGAAATGTATGTATGTCTGGGACATTTGTAAAGCTGCCATGGTAACTGGGTCATCTATAAACTACCCTCATACTCCGTTCTTATTTGAGTTCGCTAAAAGTGGTCTAAAATAATAAAAAAGGCATAAAGCTATGCGCATTCATTTAGCAAACATGGATTAGGGTGTATATATCGTTTGAAGTAATGACTACACGAATCTCTCACATTGGATGTAGCCGGGGGTCTTACGGCTTTTCATCGACCAAAGTGATGCGCTGGTGAGTGAGTATTATTTCTGTACTAAGCAGCAGTAATGTGCGAATCAGCTTTCACAATACATAAGCGAACGGGGAATACATACCGATTATGTATTGGAACGCGAGATAACGGTGCAAAACATAGAAGGTGTTCGCTAGTTTCTGCAAACGATGTTACCAGATTGTTGCATCTACCAATAACGTTCCGCGTGAATTCAACACGGCATCACCTAAACGCGGCATGTCACTTTTCTCATTTCGCAGACGCACTTCCCCGCGTTGCACACCTGCTCACTAATTGCCTTCTTTATAGGCGTTAAAACGCGGGAGGAATGCGAACTGCACAATGCTGCCGCTTCTTATTCGCGCGTGACGTAATAACGGATGCAAGCAGCTATATATACATACCTATAAGTTCATTTTCAAAGCTGGCCACGCCACCAGCCAAACCGCTTTGCGGGAAGTTGCCTCGCAGGTAGAAAAATGGCGTACACTATAACCGAGCATAACGTGAGCATGGCGACACACTGTGTCGATCACACCTGAGAATTACCGCTGTACCTACAGGCGTAATCTATTTCTGTCGCTTGAAATTGCCTGTGTGCCGAAAAAGACATATTGCTTTCTGCATGCTGCTTGCGCTACTTCGCGTGTCACATCTGCATGCTATCTCACTGCACTACATTAAAAAAAGAAGTCATGTGCATTACATTTATTCTCATTATTTCTCATTACGTGCGCCAAAGTCTTTCACAGAATCCTCTGAATGAACGCGACTTCTGCATACTGTCAGCCTGGGGCACCATTGAGTTACGCTCGTCTTTATTAATCCTTCTTGGGAAGAAGTTCCCACGTGCTATATTCTGTTTAGGCGGTGCTTTGTCGGTGCATTCACGAAGACCTGGGCGTTTATATACTTACGGCGTTCTACACCACGTAGTCTTTGTCACCGCGTATAACTTCGGTATTTAGACGATCACGCCTGCGAGCGGTGGAAAGTCTAGTGGAATAAGAACGAATGCGTGTGTATATAGATCATCTATACACGTCACGTCACGCGTTGTACTTGTATACCTTCCACTGGGCAGATGGAGACCAAACGGACTGAACGAAGGCGCGCCTATTTTACGTCGCTAACGGCGCTCCAACATGGCGGCCACGTTGACGTCAGTGCAAGCCATCTATATACGCAATAAGGGGAATTTCGTACGCCCATAGTATATAGATAGCGCTCGCATGCAGCCTGTCCGAGGATCCTCAGAGGGCGGAATATCGCAGCTAGAGTATAAGGTTTAGCTCGGGCACAGCTGCAGCCTCTATCTATATACGTGGGCAGGAGGCATCCGCACGCTATACTGCTACGCACTGGACACGGCTCGGCGTATCACACCGGCACACACAACCGGCCGGGCGATCGAGTGCAGTTTTGGCGAAAGGGCTGCTGCCTGCGGCTCGTGCTCAATTTGTTGCTGCTTTTCCGGGAGGCAATTTACGACGATGAGCGCGCGTCGCTGTTCCAGGCGTGGTCCTTTCTTTTTGCTCTCCCCCCACTCTCTCTCTCTCTATCGCTGATGCGCCGCCACGTGCTGGCTGGACCTTTGAACACTCGTACATCTCGCGCCGATGGAAGATGTCGAGAGACAGCGGGAGGTACCATTCGTCCAACCGCACCTTGTAGTGATGCCTAATGTTCCTGGATCTGCTGGCTTTCTGGATTTTTGTTTTTAAAGCCTATACCGAGTCTTTAGGAATGCCTGGCGCGTTCACATCGTACACGTATGCACTGCTGAAAAGATAATGCGTGGTATATACGCATATATTGTGGGCAAGTTAGAATCAGCTATAGCGCAAGACAGGGGTAATTGGAGATCGCAGGCCTTCGTCTTGCAGTGGACATAAAAATAGGCTGATGATGATGATGATGATGATGATCTTGTGGGTGCGCCGTTTTGCTCGGGAACGTTTTAGTGGCCTTCGCAAGGTTTCGAACGACCCTCTTTCTTGGAACGAGCGAAAACCTCGGTTTCTCCAATGTACCATGTGTGGATGATTGATAAGCTAGAAAATGCGCATAAGCGCGACACAGGCGGACACGCCATCCTGAAGTTCCCGCGTTGGGGCTCAAGATGACGTCGTGATGTCATACGTATATTCAAAAGCCTACGTTAGGGACACCTTAATAGGTCGTTGATGAACAAAAATTCTGGTCCATTCTAAAGAAGCTAATGAATAAATTTAGGGACGTTTCTGTAACGCTTTCTGTGCAAGAGCAGCCTTTCAGTGAAGTCTGGGACATCATATGCTGAAGCATTGGCGCTGCGCGCAAAATTCACAGGCAAATTTATTTTCAGTCCCTGCAATAGTTATACAGAACTGTCCTGTTATCCTGGGCCACATGAACTACGTGCTTCGCCTTCGTGCTTGTATGCACACTCGGTGACAGCTAGGGCAGCAAGCTTAAGGTTTCAAGCGGCGGCCTTGACTTTTGAGCCTTCATAAACGTGAAAATATTTTGCGTAGAAGTGCAAAAAACATAGAAAGTATTCAAGAACGTTCCTTGATGCGACTTTTCTCAGCCGTAAGCTGGAGAGCATACGACTTTGAGCAGCACGAATGCCATGCTATACGCTCATTGAGAAAACATGGGCAGCAGTATTTTACGCACGGGTGCATATATAGGTGTGTAGGATATTTTCTACGCGTTGTAATTAATTCGCACTGCATGCGACCGGGGTGCTCTGGGGTCCTTCTAATTTATCGGCGCCATAGGAAAGTGGGTGTGGCCTACGGCGCGCAATTAAGCTATACGCAAGTGGACGGCAGCGCTGCCGCGTAATATTGCGGGCCAAGCGGGTAGACCAAGCCCTTCATCAGGACGGGCCAAGCCTACAATTTACTGCGTTAATCCGCACACTCCCGTGCTTTAATTAGGCGGTTGCGCCGGCGGGTGAGCATAAATTGTCAGCGAAGCGTATATACACACAGTTTTTTGGCATCTTCCACCGAGAACGTGCGGCTTGAACTTTGCTTTTAAGCTTTGACTTTGATAACGTCTTGGCTTGGAGCTTTAAAAGCGCGCGCTAGGGATTTAATATCTGACAGCGCATGTAATTTGGAGGCAAACCTGGTCTACTTCTGCTAAGTTTAGATTAAAGGTTGTAATTTTCGGTGCCTACGGCGCTATAGCGTCTTTTGTGCAATACGTGGAGGCGCAGGATTTTCTTACGAGTCGCTAAATTCTTACTTTAGTACTTGTCTTGTGGGTTATAGTTCGTGTTCACAGTGCTAAGTAGGATAAAAAAAACTCATAGAAATACGTACGATGGAGCACCCACAAACTTGACTGGTCCTACTTAGCTTATTTATATAGCTACTATACGACTTCACACCGAGTAGCTCGTTCCAAGTGAAACAAATACAGGTTATATAGGTTTATGCTCGTTCACGATCAGAATTCACAGCATGAGTGGAGATCTTCCCTCCGTAGTCCGCGTAAACGTTTACGAAGATAAAGCTTTGCTTCATATGTCATAGGATTGAAAACTGAATGTGTTGACATATGTCAAGGGTTTTGTTATATATGAGAGTGTATGAGATTGCATGCACCCAATTTCGTGTGGCTATATCTGTGTTAGCTTGTGACGTATATATAGGTGAAAGAAAAGAAGCTGCATTTGGAGACGCGAAAAGCAAGGTGCGCTTACCCGGAAATTTTGCATATTGAGGTGTGCAGCCTGTTGTCGTCCGGAGGAAACGGCGTTCGTCAAACGTGGGGAAGCATTACTGTTAGTCCTGTTCAGTGGCGAAAGTGATTGTGCGTACGGTTGTTCTTTCAGCCCGTGCCGAACGCTATAAGTTGGGCTTAAGTGTCTGTTTGCAAAAGTACACTAACATATAAGCGGAGTCGGTAATTGAATTCGTATGCATAAGCGAGTAAGTGAGTGAATAAACTTGCTGTGAGTGAGAATTCGAAAGAATAACTTTTGACGTTTCCGCAACAATCGAGCATCTATACGCTGACCTGCCGTCACGGGTTATTGCGCATATACTGTGCAAACTGCATGCTCGATGGAGTCGTAGTTTGTCATGATGCAACATCCGCACACATCGCTGTCGCTCGGAAACTGCGCTCAAGACGTAACTCGTTTTTACTAGATGCCGAGTTGCGCTATACACACTATGAGTGTCTCCACTTTCCACATTATACAGTCTTCTTTTTTTTTCTGTTTTTTTTTTTCGTTCTCGGAAGGTCTTTGCGAGCGTCACGATGCGTTATCGCTTCCCGTATGGCAATTATGCCGAAATAATAACAGCGAATAAACAAAGCTGAGCCGTGGATACGCGGTATAGGCCCGTAAAGCCTCGAGCCGCGCTTAAAATGGGGGGATGGGGGATGCAACTTTTGACCGATGCCTCGCTCGTCACAGTGTGCTTACCCGGCAAGCGCGTCCACTCGTGTAGGGGTGGGGGGAGGCGTAAACAGCGCACTGGGTGCCCGCAGCCGCGGTGTCGCCATAACGCACTTCCCGCCGCACGAGGGAGCTCACCCCCCGGGCCCGTTCTGCCTTTTTTTTTTTTTTTTTTTCCTGGCGCTGCAGCAGCCGCGCCTGCGCTTAAACGGCCTGCGCCATTTGGGTTATCTCCTCGACAGCGCTTCCGTTGCGCTGTTTCGACCACGAAAATGGCGCCATTTTCGGCAGGGCGCGTACAACATGAGCGCGGAGCCTGTAACAAAACCATGCACGGAGACGCAGTAAAAGCGTTTTCAGCACATTCCTGCTTTGTGGACGAGCTTTTCGCGAGGTCATATATATACCGCCACCCGCGGTTTCGCCATGCATATTCGCGGCGTACTTATAATGCGCGCTTTCGCGAGTGAGTTGGTGAAGGCAATATATAGGGCAAAACAGCGCGTAAAGCGGACGCATGCAAAGGGAGATGAACACCAAGCGCAAGCACTCATTATATTGCCCGTTTGGGCTGTTTATATTTCAAGGGTGCGATAGAAAGTGAAATTAAGGAACACCGCAGTCGCAAGGTCAGCGCGATTCCTTTCCATGCCATAATAGCGACGGCTGTGATTGGTGCGAAAAGAATATGCGTCTCACAACCCCCCCCCCCCCCCTTTTTTTTTTTCTACGTCTTGAACATAGTATCTCTCTTTCGTGGTCCCGTTTACACGAGTATTATACACTGGCCGGCCCACACATAGGTATTATTGCGGCATTGTCGTAAACGATGAGCATGTAAGTGCGCGTTATAGCCACATGGACGGATCATTATGTCCACCATCTCTTAGTGTATGGTAGCTATAACTGGACTTTCTGTTCTCTTAACCTCCGCGCCTCTCTCCTTTCTCTCGTATGTCTCTCTCTCTCACCTTTGACCAACAATATTCGGAACTCTACGAGTTACCAAGCGTGTCGCATCGATAATCATCGCTATTCTTAGTCACTGGACGAATACTGATGACTCCACTTCACATCAGCTCTTGACTTTCTCTCCTATTCATCTTATCTTCCCCTTTCCCCTCCTTACAGTGCAGGGTAGGCCAAGTGAGCTCAGTCCTGGTTAACCTCCTTGCCTTTCGTTTACCCTTTTCTCTCTCTGCCTCCAAATAGGGACGTATTTTCGGATGATCACTTTCAGCGATACTATCGCCTTCGCGTGACGTAGTGCTCAACCAGCCAATCAGTGCGCGTATGATGACCGAGGCGATAGTATCGCCGAAAGTGATTGTCCCAGAATACGTCCCCTGATGACTGAAACATCGTGAGACGCATTCGATAGTCACACGAGCCGGATTCACAATAGCCTTCGCCTTTGCGGTCGGTACTTCTGATTGCCTTTTTTGATGGTCGTCCTGCATGTTAAGAAGGCTTGCCGTTTGTGTAAGCGGATCGGACATTCCCAAACTGCTCCTACTTTAAATTGCCTATTCAGCGAGCCTCTTCACACTGCAGGTTGCGGCATACATCAGCTCGCGTAAAGCTTCGATGCTGGCTGCTTTCATCATTCTCGACGAACCGGCGAAAGTCGGGTGCGCCATTCTCTACGCGAAGCCAGGGTCCTATGATCAATCTCTCCTCGTTCTTCGTAAGCGCTTCCCCCCTTCCCTCCCCAACGGTCTTGCACCTCCTGGTCGAGAGGCGGCGTCAGCTCACTCGACATCATTGCAACCCGTCTCTTTCACGCTCCATCTTCTATCGCTCGTACAGACAGGCTGTTTCGCGTGCGCTCACTGGTCGCGTCTCTCTCTCTCTCTCTCTCTCTGTCTCTGTCGCTTATTTTCGTTTGCCCCCGTCCGGTCCCCAGCGCGGGGGGGCCGCTCTGGCTGCATTCTTCGCTTAATTGGTAAAGCGGCGCGGATAAGAACGAAGCCAGTGACGGATGGCCGTGCGCCCTCCCTGCCTTTCGCATTAGATGCGCGCTCTCCGAGAATGGACCGGCGGTGGGTGGCTGCGGGGCGAACCGGAGGGAGGCAAGCAGCGATGCTATCGCTCACTCTCTTTCTCTGCGCGGCGCGAATCACGAGGGACCCGGGGCGAACAATGTATTAAATAACTCGCGTAAATCGCCGAAGCTCGTTGGTTCCTGTCATCCTGGAGGGCTTGCGTACACGAGTACGGCCATTCTCTCTCCCCATTTTTTTCTTTCTTTCCCCCCCCCCCCCCCCCCGTTTTTTTCCGCCGTGTTTCTCCTATACGCTGGAACGGCCGCCTCCAAGCTCTCAGACATACTTCACGCTGCGATGACAACCCCTTGCGCGAGCCCTCCCCTAGAGTTTCTCTCTCTGTCTCTCTTTGTATCCATTGTTCTGACTCTCTCTCTCTCTCTCCATTTCCCATGTATTGGAGTGAACACGCAGATGAGTTCTTCTTTTTTTTTTTTTTTTTTTTGTCTGTGCGCCTGTTTATGTTATTAAATGTCGTCGCTCCCTAGCGCACTGCAACGAGTGCAGTCAGCACTGTGTAGTATAGTAAGGAACGAGTGCGCGCATAATGCATTTACCGCGCGCCCGGCCGCCTATGCATATACAGTCACGCAGAGATGACTTGGACCTCCAGCGTTGCCATTTCTCTCTTTGCGTTCCAGCCCCCACTTGGTATGTTTTATGCGTGTATGACTGGCTGGCAGCTCGGTGGTGCCCCCCTTGATAAGCGCTTCTGTGAATCGGCGTGCCGCGTATTCTTCTTTTTCTCTGGCTCGCTCGCTTCGCTGTCTACCCTGCTGGCCTGGTGAAGAAGGGACTGTCTTTACCAGACAGTCCACGGGAGAGGAAAGCGTGGACGCGTACGGGGTCGTTGGGACGCGCGAGGCAGGTCGTTACGGCGAGCGATAAGCATCTCAACGGCGTCGTGCTCGTGTTGCGACACCTCGTTATACGGCCTCTCGGCGATGCCGATACGGAATCGGCGATCTTTACTTTTCTTTCTTTAAATCTTGTTTGCTTTCTTTTCCTCGCGCACCGACGCGTTTTTGTACGCGCCGTCGGACACCCGACTCGGTCACTGCTCGTAGAGGCCGTTTCCGATCGGCTTAAGGCTTTCCGCCCTGTTCCGTTTCGCGCTGTGCAGTGTAAGGTTTGGTCAGATGAAAGATAGCGGAACTTGTTATGGAGACTCAAGGGCGAATGGGGAAATTTCGTAAAGCCTCGAGGGTGAAGTGAGTTAAAATGTCGCTGCTGCTCCTTCGAATGCGTGTTTCAGATTATCTGGTGGCATTTGGAAACGTGCGGTGTAAGAAGGTGTGGAAAATATTGCAGGGACCGGTATATAAGCAGCACGGTGAATCCCTAGTTGCAGAAATTGGGTGGGGGATGTGGCTGACGAGGCCAACAGGTACAAAGAAACGACGAACCATTGCGTTTGCGACTCTCATTTTCGTTTTTATCGCAACTGTTCTCTCACTCGAACCATGTTGCTCAGAGACGGTCGTTAAATTTCTTCAAAGGAAACAACTCGGCTTCATTACCAGCCGCCGCAATATTTTTTCGGCGCCATATTGTTGCTTCGATTGCCTACGACTTCTTTGTTACAGCTTATGTTGTGACGTTTATGTGCTTTGCGCAAAACCCTGGCGAAACTGCACGAAACTGCACGTCAGGAGTAACATTGCTACTACGAAATTCTCTCTGCGGACCATATCTTCTGCACACTATACTGCATGGGCCTTGTAGGAAGAGAAAAGAGCTCCCGCTCGATCACGTTTGAATCGCCCACATTGAAGAACGTGACGAAGGGATAGGAAAAAGAAAAGCGTAGAAGAAAAGCGGTTCAGCATCTCTGCTGACCAGGCATCACGTCGAAGCGGTTTATTTCTCCGATTGGGGCTCGGGCGCGGCGCGCTGAATCGGCAACTTCTCGACGTGTTCGTGCGGAATTAACGCAGAGAAACTGTTCAGTCGAGCCAAACCGCCCGATTGGTGCGTCGCGCAAAATAAGCAAGCGAGAAAGTGACTTCGCGGGGAGCCCTTGAGGAGGAGGAGGAAAGGGGGGGAGGGTAGTGCGCGGTAATGGGGCAAAGCGAGGCGTATCGTCAGTATAGCAGCCGCCCGAGTGCGATGTGGGTGACAGGAGAAGGGAATAAGACGCACGGCTCAAAACTGCGGCCCATTCCGGCGAGTCTCCCGAAGGAGTCATTTCGGGAAGCCTAAATAGATTTTTTTTCCTCTCCACAATGGTCATCCCGGCGTCCCAAAACGGTCCGGATTGGCAGTGAGCTAGGCCACTCATCATTCCAAAAGAAAGCCGGCTCCGGGTTCGAATGCACGCCGCCGATCGAAGTTGCACGCCCCTATAGATACATAAAGGTTTTTTTTTTCCGACCGCACGTCCAAGTGGCCATAAGGAGGAGGAGGAGGAGAATAGATTTAGAACGAGAG
The DNA here is from genome assembly GCF_013339745.2 of Dermacentor silvarum. Classification (NCBI taxonomy): domain Eukaryota; kingdom Metazoa; phylum Arthropoda; class Arachnida; order Ixodida; family Ixodidae; genus Dermacentor; species Dermacentor silvarum. The sequence goes on along the minus strand of NC_051159.1, from coordinate 68,920,732 downwards.
AGAGAGACAGGGAGAAGCTATATAGAATAGCTCTGGGCGTACGGACACTCTCGAATCGGGCCTCGCGCTTTTCGACCAGCTCTCTTATTTTTGTGTGCCGTCCCTCGCTCCCCTTTTTGCTCCTTAATTTCCTTCCACTTGGAAGCCCGCACACAGAGAATCTGGCTTCGCTCTCTTAATACTCGGCTGGGGCCTGGGAAGGAGGGTTGTAGAAGGGAGATCTACAGTTTCCCTCGGCCATAGCGCCAGCCGTTCGTCATTGTTGGTCACAGCTGTCACTGACTTGTGCCGACCGCCCCTACGGCAGCGAAGCAGGGTGCAGCGATCCCTGCTTCCCTCACTCCCTGAAGCTGCCTCTCCCTCTTTCTCTCAGTGCCGCGTTTCCCTCTCCTCCTCGAGCTCTGTTTTCCCAGCCTTAGATTAGCGTGTGTAGCCTTCTCCTTTTATTTCCCTCCGCCTGCCTTTCCAGGCTCCCCTTCTTTACAACTTGTTCTTGCATTTTTCCTCGGGCATCCCTCTAGTTTCTGTTCCGCTTCCCTCGAGACTCCCCCCTCCGTGCCGTGTGCAGCGAGCGTTGGTATCCCCTTCCCGCCGAGCCTTCTTTCGCTCGCGCTCCTTTCTTCTTGGGTCGGTGTTGCGCTCCGGGGCTTGGTAAGAAACAGGGAGAAAATGGGGAACTACGGCGCAGGCAAGCGAGTACGAAGACGACGACGAAGAGGAAGGAACAGCAAAATCGATAACGCCCACGAACAATAGCGGCACGTACGTGCTTTAAGGGACTTTGCTCGGGCTCGATGGGTGCCGCTGGGAAGCGTGCAGAGAAAGGAAGTGGAAGAGGGTGTTGGATGGCGGAGAGGGGAGGGCGCACGTAGAACGGGAGAACCCAGGGCCCGGCCATTCTGAATGGCCGACACCCGAGGGGGGGAAAGACGCAAGCCGTCGCCTTCCTGCCCGCGCCCGCCCTAACAGAATGGGGGGGAAAGAGAGGGGGGGGGGGGGGGTCGGAACGCCAACCATTTTCGGGCTCGAAACAAGCGGCCAATGGGGTAACGTCGTTCGGCGAAATGTTTCCAGACTATGGGCGACGTTAAGATGGCGATGGCGAAATCGCGAGAGCAAAAAAAAAAAAAAAAAAAAAAAAAGAAAGAAAGAAAGCCAGGAGGCCGGAGGCTTCAGTCGGCGTCGTTCAGCACAACAAAGAAACTCTCTCTGGTTCTATAGCTCTGAGCGGCTGGCGAGACGTAGACACATAGCGCCCCGTGGCCGCATTGGTCCCGGGGCCTAGCTGCCCGCTGGGCTTATACGCGTACGTCGCGCGGCGCAAATGGCAAACAGAAGTTTTTGTTCGCTTTCGTTCTCACGGTGTCATGAAACCAGCAAACTTTCCCGGAGCTTAAACGTGCGACTCTCTTTATATAGTCTATATGTACCGTCAACGCTGCGCGCCAGCAAGATCGTTGCCGTAGGGCTCCGCTCATTTTTGGATGCGTATATACTGAACGATTCGAGGCAAGCCGCAAGCCGTGATATTGTGACATTGCGGGCGCGCTTAAAGCACCTTTCTCGTTACGCAGTTGCGTGCTTCTTTTGAAACGTTGTTCTAAACATAGCCCGCGATCGTGTAAAGGCGGGGAAATATGTATGCTTAGCACATTTTCGTCCCAAAAGGGGCAATAAACGCACTATTGTTGAATATGTGCGTATACCAGTAATGCGCTAACTCCCGGACGCATGAACTATAACCGGCCTGATTCAATCACGTAAGCACCAGCCATATGATAAAGTAGCGATAAGCTCGTGCATTGGTTGGAATAATGCGTAGTCATCTCCAGCTTTCATCGTGCACAGCCACTCGGCGCTCCCGCTTCTGTCAACGTTGTGTCGTCTGATTCTCAAGTCAGTAAAGCAAACGTGTAATCCTAACCATCTGCCATAAACTTCCGAAATCACCTGCTGTCGTCTCATATTACATGCTTGAAAACGTAAGGCGTGCGTAGCAGGATAAACATAAGAAAAACCTGACATGAAAGTGCATGACCTGCGATATCGTGGAATGCAAAGAAAATTGTCTAATGGATGTTTAGCGTTTACGCCCTTCCTTTACACTAATTTAGAGAGAGAGAGAGAGAGAAACTACGAGGGAAAGGTAGGGAGGTTAACCAAGGACGTGCCCGGTTGGCTGCCCTACACTTGGGGAGGGGGAAAGGGAAAGAATAGATAATGAGAGAAAATTAAAAAATAATAGAGTCAGTCATTCGCGTAGCACCTAATAAATCTATGGAGTGTGCGAGAACATCATTCGTGTATGCGCTAAAGCCACGTCGCGATATGTCAATATGAGGTATAGGGGAGACGTAATTGCGCACACCAAGACATCCACATAAGACGACACACAAGTGTAAGCGCTATCAACCAAACTAGAAATATAGTTTAAAAGAAATATTTTATCGGCCATTTCATTCGCATGTATGTAGGGGAGACACGATGTCTCGCCTACATGATGTCTAAGAACGATGTCATTTCTACTCTGCACGTTTATCAACTAGACTCACAAGTAGTTCATTTCAACGCTGCATTAAGGCTCGGCCGTGGCTTTACGAGTCTTCTAGCTTCTTTCCTGATGCGATCAAGTTATACATATACCCTCGCGAGGCGGATCAGTGTTCGAGCCGTGCATTTCTATCCGCTATAAATATGAGGAACGCCTATCGTAACACCTGCGCGGCGTCATTGTATATACGGCGCTCGTGTATTTTACCGGACGCGGACTGCGGCCTTGCACGTTTGTCGATGGGCTTTTTGGGCAACGCGAAAGGAAGCAATAGCTCAGCGCCGGAAAGTCTCGTTGTTTCCGGTAAGTGAAAGTCCCATCTGCGCATTGTGGGATTTTGCTGCACATCCATCAGAACGCCTCGCGTTGAATCGCGTTCTTATATAGCGTGGCCTGGCCGTCATCTCTCCGATAGCAGTAGATTGATTTACCATCGTATTCGCTTCTATTCGCGCGCCGTATGGACTGTTAAGCGATAGCTGGAGAACTACACACTGAACGCGTCAGCTCTTCTTGAGTGCGATCTCTTCGCGAACGCGGTACACGTCTCACGGTCTCACGCCATGTGTGAGCGCGTGCACCGAGCGGGTAAGTATATGCCGGAGTTTTGTTTTAAAAGCCGTTAAAACAGCTGGGTCAGCATATACATGGTCATGTGGCGCCTTATTGTTTGGATGCGATTGCGGTTTTGGATGTGTTTCTTCGTTTGTTTGTTTCAATAATGCGGACGATTAACTTACTCAGGGCGAGATTTCACCACGTTTTGACCTTGCACACTTATCTTCCGTCTTATCGGACCGTCGAAAATACTCGGATTTTAGGTCTCGTTTGTGCAGTGAACCACGTGTTGAAATTTGAGCGCGAGTGCTGCATGGTCGGGTGCGATCGTGTAGTTTCCTGTGCCGTCGATGTCTGATTTTCGCACCGAAATTTCAACGTGAATACGTGTCAGCTCGCTCAGTTTACTCATCGGCAACCACGTGCTTCGTTGTGTGGCGTTAGGTTGTGGATATGCCTGATGAAAACTGCACCTGACCGAGTGTCCGAGTGAATCGAGTGTTCTTACGAACTTGTCGCTCGACTCCGTACTCGCTATGCTTTCTGCTACCCTTAACGCGAATGCAGCATTAAGCTGCTGCTCCTGAGAGACACGTTATGAGGAGGCATATATATATATATATATATATATATATATATATATATATATATATATATATATATATATATATATATATATACAGGGTGTTTCAGCGCATACTTTCAAAAATTCTTGAAGGTTGCCTGTGGCACATAGCACAATTCTGGTTGATAAACTGGTCTACTCGAAGAGGCGGACATTACCTGCACAAGAAATTGAAATGTATGATGGAATAATTAACAGAAATTCACTAATTAAGTCTTTAACTAATTACCTGATGGCCCATATTGCAATTTACAAATTGTAGCCGTGGAGTTCGCAAGGCGGATCCTACTTGGAACGCATTCTCGGGATGACACCAGTTTTGAGATAATAATTCCCGAACTTTGCGGAGAAATGCATTGGCGTTCCAGTTAGGTTCTTAACAAAACGTCGCTTTATGCATTGAAGCACAAAATTAACTGGAACGCCAATGCATTTCTTCGCAAAGTTCGGGAATTAATAACTCGAAACTAGTGTCACCCTGAGAATTAATTTTAAGTGGATCCGCCTTGCGAACTGCACGGCTACAATTTGTAAATTGCAATATGGGCCCTCAGGTAATTAGTTAAAATGTAATTAGTGGATTTTTGTTAATTAGTCGATTATGCATTTAAATTTCTTGTGCAAGTAATGTTCGCCTCTTCGAGTAGACCACCTCATTAACTAGAATTAGGCTATCTGCCACAAGCAATCTTAAATAAATTTTGAAAGTGTTCGCTAAAACACCCTGTATATAGAGTGCCAATCGAACGAAAATACTTCGAGGAACAAATAAGCCAGTTCGGGTGCTTGTACGGGGTTGTAGTTTTCTGCCTTGTACTGTCCAAATTGCATTCAACAAGCATCTTGATCACGACCTATACCAACCAGCCCAATATCAGGCCCCTCTTGGGATGTTGAGCAAATGCGCGAGGACTACAAATATTATGGAAACGTATGAAGTCCCTTTAGAACAGAAAAAAGTAGCATAGCATTCGAAAGAGAAGAGTATACCGTGCAATAACTCTAGACACATCTATCGTGGCCTAGTGAGTACTAATCTTTATGTGCTTGCAGCGATGGTACTTGTGGGAAAAACGCACTTTCATGCGCAACTGCATACATGACACGATTCATTCTGGAACATTAATACGGCGTTCTTCCTAGTATTCTTACAGAAGTAATATTGAATTCATACGAAATTAATCTCAGCTTACTTAGATTATTATAGGAGAAGCACATGTGAAACATATTTAATTGTTTGTTGTGCATGCAAAAAACATTTCGGTCCTGTTAGCTACACTTGAAAATGCAGGAAGCTTCCAATATTCAAGCGGGATAAGTTATCTTCGCGCTTACGAATTGATCTGAACGTTGTTATTCTTTTTCCCTGTCTCTACACCATGCGAAAATATACTTTTCTAGGTAACGCAATTCATTATCCGTAATTTATTTCGCTGTTTTGTGTGTTTGGAGTAACGAACGCAGGGGAACGTTGATGACAATTCACGAAGAGCACGTCAGAAACAGACTGGTGGAAACAGTAATGACTGGTGTTACTGGAAGCGTTATTTTGTTTGCGGTGTCCAAAACTAAATACTCTGTCACGAAGCGTGCAGCACCGCTTGGCTCAATATCTTCGATATACTTTACTGGCGTTTTACGAGCTCGAGCAAGAACGCAATTATCCACGTCGATAGAAGCACATTTAACATCTGCAACCATGCCCATATCAACATTTGTATGACGCTCCAGCAGTTCGCAATATAAACTACGACAATTGCTGGGGGAACACTTTTCGGTGACCCTCTGCCCTAATGTGAATTATTGACAACTAACTTGTGTTGCATTATAAAAGCAGGTGGAGTGCGGATGGTGTGCTTACATGCATTTAGCTATAGTTCCTTCTATGTGAAATATTTGAATCGCATTTCATATATAGTCCGGCAACACGAAACTGTGAGTAGCAAGCTAACTGGGCCCATATTCACAAGAACGTTCTTACGCCAGAAGTCTTCATACGAGCCTTTCTCTGCTAATCATCGTGCTGGACAAACTAGATATTTGTGAAGCGTACTGCTGAAGAGAACTTACGAACCGTGGCTTGGTAGATTCGGCACACTGCGTGCATGGGACGTCTCATATATGACAACGCGAATAAAACATCAACAACAATAACAACAAAATATTTAAAAGAAAAAAGGTTGCAAACACGAACCAGTTGCTCGCGTATGCCAGTTGCCCTTTGGTCAATGTGGGATAGCCAGTGACTTTTTCTTTCTTTTACCTTTGTCCTATGCGCATAAGGTGGCTTGAAATTAATTTACAAAGAGACAGGAAAAAAGCTGATGCAGTGTGTTTTCTTTTGTATAGCTAAAACAAGATATTGTGGTTCAATTTGGCGTTACTACGTTGTTCTCAGAAAGGGGAAAAAATATGGAGCGACAGGATGGAAACCACGGTACAATAAAACGTCCTTCCCATGTATCTATATCTAAATAAATAAGAAAAGAACAGAACAATAAAAAGATCCTATTGCACCCAATGCTGGGCGATGCATAAAACACCAATTCTTAATCGTGATTCCGAACGGCTTAATGTCCTTAAATTGGGACGGGATACCTGAGCAAGGTAAAACCGCGTGCCACCGTTCTGAAATCATCTGTAGCTGCAGTCTATTAAAACGATGTCAACGTGTCAACATCACTGCTTTTCAAAACAAAGTCCTACGCACCAAATTTATAGTGAGGCGGAATGCTTCGAGGAATCCGCGCGATCAGAAATATGTCTACTCAGGTATGCAAGTTATCAGGTTCAAGTCAACAATGTTATCTGTTTTAAGAGCTGCATTTCTGAAGAAACAACATACAGAGAGAGCTTTCCACGTCAAGACGTAGTATACAGTGACACAAGATGATGACATAATGTCTTTCTGTGCGAGTGAGCGTGCATTCGATGCCTGCTGACGGTATTTCATAAAATGCCAACAGACTGACCCCGAGACAGTCAATGGCGTGCAAGTATATTTTCACCCTCTCGGAACTCCAGAAAGTATCGTTATATGCAATTCGAACAGTTTCCTTCATTCAAGTAAAAATGTATCATAAAAGGTTATTATCTACCGTGAATTCCAACAGTGGCCGGTATCCCCATGAAAATCAATACTGTTGCAGTTTGTGACATGCGAGTTTATCTCAATAAAGGAAGATTAGTATCCCAAAAAGACACCTGCAGTGTTTTACGCTTTGAATTTCTACAAGGCCGGCGAGAGAATGAGCTGATGAGTAAGCAGTACTTGAGTAACTCGGGAATTGTAGAAGTGATTTATCCTGTTGTATAACAGGACACATCATATTAGATTAAGTGTGTGGCCAGCTCCGCTTCCAAACACGTCCTCCCGGCCCGGCAAACAAGTGCAATTTCTAGTTTGGTGATTATACCGTCGACATGCCATAGACGAATCGTTTTAGCGCTAGAAATATCGTTTATAAGGTTTTGCGTTAAACTGTAGCTTCACGTTCCGCACATCACGCGTCTCTGCGTTAAACGTTATGTTGACAACGCTGCTGTTGAAATCTGTGGTAGAAAGATGTGTTACGGTGAGCGCACATTACAGCATTTTGTTTTTCTTACACGTGTTCTGTACATCGCTGTTCAAAACAACACACCAAGGAATCGCCCTTCACTCGTATTGCCAGCAACTCCGGGAGCGCAGTGTGCGACTTTATATATCGAGAACACTGGTTACAGTTGAATGCCATATTCTATTCTCCAATATTCAATATCCACATCGTACATCGCGCACTGCACATTATAAAGTGAGACGTTTCATTGGCAGCCCGAAGTTTACGAACCGGAGGCGCATATGTTTCCTCGCAGAAGCCATAAAAATGCAGGCAAGCTCTCCCGCTATTCACACACAAAACGGGTCGAGGACTTTCTATAGAGCACGCACACACACACACATATGCAGAAACACCAAAGAGCTTCAATGGCCATTAAATGCGTCACCATTTTCCAATACAAGGGCATTAAAATGTTTTAGACGATCTGCACGCGCCTTCACTCGATTCGCATTCTGCGGCCCCCTTTATTCTACGCCGTGTAGTTCACGCGTTCGCCCGCTTTCTTTCTTCTTTCCTTTTTTTTTACATAACCTGGAAAGATACGTGCAGGATCGGGAGGCCATAAAGGGCCGTTTTATGGGTTGTTGCGGCTCTATCAAGCCACCCAAGTGTATATACAGGCTCAGTGGGGACAGACGAAACCCAATAAGAAACATCGCAACAAGAAAGGTGTGTGTGTGTGGCACCCTCGTTGGTGTACTCGCTGCTGCTGCAGGCTCGTGTTGCCCTTGAGGCAATAAAGTTTACAACATTGCGATTCGATGGCTTGTTTTTCTCGCCTCTTCAAACTCGTCGCGCGTGCAGGTTCGGTTATTTGCGGTCTCTAAGGGGGTCGCTCGTGGGTCCGGAATGCTGACGTGGATACGGCCATTTCCGCTGTCCCGGGTCGCTGCAGCGAATGGCCAATATCGCTCCGTAATGGTCGAGCGAGTACTATACGTGTGCGGCGCGGGACGTGGCCTTGTGAAGTCGTCTTCGATTTTTAATAGTTTATTTGTATCGATGGTTACCTACGCCGAGGTCGTGCGTCCGCCAGAAGATTATTTCGTACGAGAATGTGTGGCTTATAGCGTTGTACGGCGCGCCGAAATTTTCAAATGGAAAATGCTTGTCCTTCTGCTTATTGAAGCGATAACGTATACGTTATTTGTTTCGCTCGAGACTTGTACCTGTATACTGACCTTCCCCAGGAAATGAAAATAATCATGTCCAAATGTCTGCTATGCTTGTTTCGTAACATTCAGTAGTGTAATTTCAGTGCACAATGTGCTATAGGGATGCGCAACATTTGCCAGTCGCACTTTCTTTCGGAATGGGTTTCTTTCGCGGCTTCCAGTGATATTGTTTTAATATTGTTTCACTGATAGACGCAGCGTAGCTTAATTCTCTTCCTGTCAATTGCCTTCCTACGATTTATCCGAAGTAGTTTAAGCTTGCCTCACAGGCTCAGCAACCCCACCCCGCCTTCCATCCCAAGCACCAGCTCATATCACCATTATATCTATATAACACTGTTTACGAGAAGCGATTCAGCCTTCCTTGGAGCTCAATGTGCTGTATAGCGCGCGCCGCATGCAACGTCTAGCTCTTCATAGAGCATCGCGCGATACGCGCGCTCCGACGCATCTGTGGCGGCTGCGGCTTCGCAAGGGGTTTATTTTTGAGGACTACTTAGGCGAGGCTGATAGCCCCGGACTTCAAAGTTACCGAGCAGCATCTGGGAGCGGTGTGTTTATTGTCCGCTCAACAGTCTGGGTGAGTCGGTGCACTTGAGCCGCTGCTCGCCTTCCGTATACAGCGCAGGCGTTCGAGGTCCTGGGCTTCCTCGAAAAATAAAACAAAATAAAAACCATTTGCATGCGCGCCGCCGCCTCTACGTTATAGTTTGTTTGAATATAGCGCCACCCGCCATCGGCCACGTACTTTGTTTTGCCCATGTCTCGCTTCTGCGCCCTGTCTTCGCGTCCTTTAAGTGTGTATACTGTCATTGGGTTCGCTTACCGTCAGTTAAGTTCGTAGCAAACTGTCGCTCCGTGTTTTGTTTGTAATTTTACAATGTATGCGATACACGCTGCGGCAGTGACGTGAAACCGGATAATTTGTGAGCAATAGAAGCTGAATCCGCAATAATTTTCGATCGTAACAACTGTCTTGAGGTTTTCAGTCCGCCTTCGCTAATAGCAAGTTCATTGTCACGTTGGCTAACTGCGTATTCTTACGCATTGATTTATCGACGACTGCAATGTGCGACCCTTGACGATTGCCTATTTCCAAGGGGGTGCGCTTCCCGACGTGACCAGGCCCATCGAGCCCTGCTAACTTTTATGAAGGACACTGACTTGGCCTCCCGTTTATAGACATTATTTGTACTTTGTTTTGTTCTGTCTGTGTCTCCGTCATTTCTTCATCTCCTCTTTTCTTTCCTCATGTTTAATTTCCTCTACTTCCTCCTCCTGAAAGAGTAGGCAGGCGTTGTGCCCCTCTCGGTGGCAGTTGTCAGCTTGCTCCCTCCCTATTTCCTTCGTGTCCTTGTTCTTTGCCTGCCGGCCTGCCTTGTGTTATATGTGTACAAACCAAATAATAATAATAATAATAATAATAATAATAATAATAATAATAATAATAATAATAATAATAATAATAATAATAATAATAATAATAATAATAATAATAATAATATCGACGTACAAACAAATAAGTACGAACTATTAAAATTATTGTACGAACCAACTAACCAATTTTTTATACGGTAGGATAAGAGAAAGAGTCCGAATGAGCAAAGGTTTATAAACCGTGGTCGAGTGTATGTTTTATGACGTGCACTTCACAAACACGACCGTGAATCCAGTGTGATGGATTGACGGTCGCGCTTTCAGTGCCTGATGCCAATTTCCCAGTTTAGGTTACCGCTCATAATACTGTACTGTATGTCGATGGTTCTACACTCGAAAATGCTGGACGACGGCCTCTTTAGTGGAGTTTGTGAAGATAAAAGGGAAATTGTAGCGTAGAAAGCACTGACGTGCGAAGTTATGTATGCAAGAGACATTTCTGTCAGCCACCTTTTGCAACATACAGTTGTAAATAAACGAAGCTATAAGTATGCATGATATTAAGCAGTAGTATTTCGCTAACTAATAGTATAGTATGATTCTGTTCAGTAATAATGCGCTCATGCGCGGCAGTGTTTTCCTTGAGAAATAAAGAAGGCTAAATATGATCGGAAACATGAGATGCAGAGTTCGATTTCGGTGTCTGTAAGCAGTGCTCTGTTATTCTTGTCTGGATAGAGAGAAACGAACGAGCCAAGTTCGTGTCTGTTTTCCTGAATCATTTCATGATTTCATGCGTGTACAGAGGAAAATATCGGCGAAACCAGTAAATATTATTTGTAGTGACTGCCACAGGGAAGAAAATGTTTCTAAAGAATTGTTAATTTTGTAAAAATTCTTATTCTCCACTTTCTATGTGGTTTTGGTGTCGTAATAGTAACTCTTGTTTCTCCTGCTGTAGACAGAAAAAGATTTGTTGTGAGCAGTTATGTTGTTGTTACTTTTTAGGCGTTAGTTTAGAACACAGGTAGTACGTCTGGTGCACCTTTTGCACGGAAGTCTTCAGAAGCTTGTTTAAGCCCAAATCGGAGTGATAAGAATTAAATATTGCTATCAGTGCTGCTAAATAAATGTCTGTTGTGTCTGTATGTGATTATAGTGGAATGGCGACCTAACTTTCTCTTTCTTTGGTTTCAGGGTTGAACAGCTACATCGCACGTGAGTACACTGTCCACTGCATTCTAAGCCTATCACCGGCGTTTTTTTATCAGTGTGGTCCTTAAAATAAGTGCTTGATCGGGAGCGCCGAAGTAAACCTACGAAAGCACCAAAATTTGAAGCTAATAGTAAGGCAGCAACAGCCTGAAATATTGCTTCTAGATACCGTACGCTGTTCCAGCGTTCACCCGAATTTGATTGTGTCTAGTACACGAAAAGGCGTCAACAGCTAAACTTACTTCCGAGCATGAGCATGAGATACAAGTTCCAAGGCTTGAAGTGATTGCTCAGGATGCCTGTAAGATTTACTGCCTGCATGTTTTAACGTCAACTTAGGTATTGCACATAGGATTACTGTTACAGGAAGTAGTAAGGAAGCTAGCGCATCGTGGCCACAAATAATAAACTATGTACTCATTCCTGTTTGTGTATTTGTACTTTTTGAGCAGACTGTTTCTTTCAGAAGTCTTACACTACTTTTTGAATAAGTTTATGGTCCACACCATAGATCCCTGACGAACTTTCTCGAAGACAATTATATATGTGTATATATAATATATACAGTATAAGGTGCATCGCCCGTTTATGCAGCATGACCAAGTGCTGAAATTAAAGAAAAAGTGTGTGTGTGTGGTAGGGGGGGGGGGGGGGGGGGGTAGTCTTACGCTCAAGTGGATCAACAAAATCTATGCATTCATTCCCGAAAAATGCTAGACACAAAAATACACAAGAGTTCATAATTGATAAAATAACGATCCTTTCCTCGCGTTTCTTGAAAGTGCCAAGTGTATCTCAGAAATACACACTTGGCACTTCAGACACTTGACGCACATTAGCGTAAGTTTGTTAGCGTTAGTGTCAGCAAGAAAAAATGCATAACACTACATACTTCGAATATCAACGCGAGGTTCCGTTTGCGCAGCAGTGTTTCAGGCAAGCAGCGCACGTTTCTTGTTGTATGCATGTAGCTAGCTCGTCTTTAATACGTAACATTCTTCAAAAGAAGCCGCAAATCACAGTAGAAAACGCTAATATTGAAATTCTGCTGGAATAAACACTGCATGCTGAAATAAAGGGGATCTAACTGGCGCTGTTGAAGAAACGTTGAAACGTATTTAAACTGTTTTTAAGTAAGCACCACTGTAGCAGTGGCTATTCATTTAACAAATGCCAAGTGTTATTGCCCTCTATTTTATTTACTTCATTAAAACTCTCCGTATATGTCATTTTCTGACAGTTCAACATGTTCCAAATTAATTACTGCACTCAGATGAACGCTCTCGGAACGACGGACTTTTTGAAATGTTATAATGTCATGAATAGAAATGATGAATTCACTTCAAGAGAACGGTATATATTCACTGTTATGTCTATTGAATTCGGAGACATTTTCAGCCCGTAAATTACTGACTAAGCGGTCTGACATTCTTCTCTTGAAACTTTACGCGTTAATGAGGATAGTTACAGTTTGGTGCCTCGTAGCGATGCGAAATATGTGTGAAACATAAATCTCGCCTTCTTATAAGTGAGCTGCTTATTCTAAAAAAAAGCTTATGAGTTAAAATATCTGAGGTCTTTTAAGACAAACGTTCTGCGACATTTCTTCCTTTTGCTGGGTGATATATGACCGTATACACAGAAAAACGAATATGAGGCGTAAATATACACCAAAGACGGGTTCACCAAGCCTTATTTTTTATGACGCTTACATTTGTTTTGCTGTTACATCAAGGAACTAACTTGACGAAATAACGAGGTCGCGCTGAAAATGCCTTATAGGGCGATAAGGGAATTGAAAAATCCGTTCATTATTTCACTGCTATACTAAACACTTGGCAACGTATTACGATAGACATTTTAGTTTTCGAGAAATATATACTACAGTCACTCTATTAAATAAAGTGCAGATCCCATGCGATGAAGGAACTTCGAGTGACCGTTTTGAATTATTCAATCACCGACATCACCCGTCCTCCACCGAAGAAAGAAAAAAAAAAGGGATAAATCTTTTCTGTACGTTACGTGCGCGCATAGTAAAGTATGCATGAAGTAAGCGTATCAGGTCAACTAATTTTACTCAAGTTGGCCCTGTTATGATTGCTGTTGAAGCACTGTTGATCTGAACTGGCTGCGAAGGACAGCAAACCACATCAGAAACTTCTTATGGGCTGATGCTGCAGCTGTGTATTGCGAGATTTATTATTCTTATGAAAAAATTGTGCACATTTTTGCTTTTCAAGCTTTTTCTCCTCTAAACTGTGGAGCTCAGGGCCCTACAAACTCTCGTAATTGCAGACTACGGAATTTCAATCAGTTAAATTATGAGTTTACGCACAGTCTCAAAAAAGACAGTGCCGACATTATTCCAGTGCGTGCATGGATTCTTGTAGATTTGCTTTTACGTCTGGCTTAGTTGAGCGTAACATATTGACATCGCAATTATTGTGAAAGCTCGAGATATGTCCCTATCGATAATGACCGTTTGAAAGCCGCCTAGCATCAAGGTTAAATGCAGGTTGCGTGTCGTTACGTCCGTAGGAAAGACGAAGATACAATGATTAACGTGTTATACAGTGACAGTAAAGCGTGCTTACACGCTCAAGTAATGCGACCGTGACAAAGAAATAAATAAAAGCGTATGCTTCTATAGGACAAGCGAAAAGCTGAGCTTTGTGGAGTCAACCGATGCTGAAACACTTCGACTTCGAGGACATTCCATACCGACCATGCTGCTATATAGCGGCAAAAGTCATCCCATTCACGATGGGCGAAACATTCTGAAAATCACACACACACACACCACCCCCCGAAAATGAAGAAACGTTGTTCTTCTTACCGTTTTACGTGTACCGCGATGTGCGTATCCAAAATATCCCGAAGGAACCGCGCATGTCTTCGTACATAGCTTTCACTTTTGCATCGAGAGCAACGAGACTGACTCTTCGACATCGTCGGCTAGTCGCGTCTCGACGGATGTTTCCGTTCGGTTTCTCTTTAGTTTTTATTTTTTCTTTCTCGTTTCTCCCAAGTTTTATTTGACGCAGCCAATAGACCCCCAAATGTCACTCAAAGCTGAGGTTTTTCGAAAAAGAAGTTCTATTCGAAGGGCTTCGTTCGTTCTGCTTCCACCGCTCGAAAGAAAGAGGGGAAAGCAAAAAGAATAGAAGGAAGGAGGAAAAACTAGAGAAAAGGTAAAAAAGGAAGAAGGAAGGCCATGCTGAAAGGCGTCTGTAAAAAAGCCCCCCCCCCCCCCCCCCCCCCTCTGTACTAGGACTCGCTGGTTATAAACGCGTAAATTGTGCGAGGGCGTGCGCGTTACCCGGTTCATGTCGTACGCGCGCTGTTTACATCTGCAATCTCTCCAGTGACGTCGACGACGTCGTTTCCGAGCGAATGGCCAATCACGAGGGCCAGAGGTGTTTCCTCTCTAGTCAGTCGCTGCGTTCCAGCCTGGCTGTTATTCCTTTCTCGCCTCCTCTCTTTTTTTTTTCTCCTTCTTTCTCTCTTTCCCTTCCACTCAGAGCTTCTCGCTCGTCAGCACGCATTCTGACTTTGCTGGGAAGGGTGGAAAGGGCAGCATGTCAAGGAACAAAGCCTGCAGCCTTCACGTTCCTGCGAGGGCGAATGAAAAAAAAAGGAAGAAAACAGACACGGGTGATAGGGCCTTAATGGAAGCTTAGAGACGAAGATACTCATGCACTCGCTTGCCTGCTTCCTCGCGTACGCTCTCGCGTCGAAGGCACATTGGCGGCTCTTTGTTCTGGAGTGTGTCTTTCAGTGAGATGGCAGCGATTAGGCGGCAAAGAAAGCGCTTGCTTTTCTTTAGAGTCAAATCGGTGATGTGCATCCGTGCTTTGAGTATATGCCGCCCCTGGTTGAGTGACCAAAAGTCTGACTTTCGGACGTCCGGCGTGATAAGGATGTAGCCTTTTGTTTAGGTTTGCGACACTTTGACTCCTATCTGATATAGTAGGCGGAGTCGTTGGTAAGACGTGTTGCTTGTTAGCCCGGACGGCATCCCTGCATGGTATATTTAATCGGTGGTTTCGTTCATTTTTAAGATCCGCGTCATCCTTTGCAAGTTATAGAGTATAAAGTAAATGTCAGAAGTCATGTGTAACACTCACTGTGCTGGCAGCCTCAGTAATTTACGTACTCCACCTCTAAACTTTGACAACCCTAGCATTCGTTATTCTAGCGCCAAGCAAGCGTAGCATATGTTTTGACGTTTCCCTGTTGTGAAAGATACTGCACACGTCAATGTTCTTGCGGTACATATCAGAATAAAAAAGCTGACCTGTTGAATATCACTTTTGTGTTTTGTCCAGTAGTGCAGGACTTTCCGCAGAAGAATAAACAAAGCTTGCTTAGGTTCCAACGCCTCCCGCGCGCTTAGTAGGCTATACGTATGCCGAAACGTTCTTCACAACTTTCATCAATGTTAAGCTGCGTACGGGGCATATCGCTACGGCACGCATCTTTCGCAACCTGGCTTTGGCAATACGCTCTTCTTGAGAACTTACAAAAGAAAGGACTCTCGCATGCGTGTCCGCAATACCTTGTGTTTACGGAAGGATCCGCTAAAGCCGGCAAGGAAGCTTCACGCGTGCTCCTTACATTTCTACAAGAAACATTGATCTGTTCGGCAGGTGTTAAATACCCCAACGACACTGCAAGAGAACCTCACGCGGAGCAATTGCCGGCCTCGATCGCCAGGCTAAACTCGCGCCTAAAGCTGCAACACACTAGTACCATACTGGCTTTGGTAATCTAACCGCAGCTCTTGGAATGCTGCGGTATAAATGTACGCGCTTATACAAAGAAAGAAACCAGAAGAAAAAGTTCCACAAACATGCAAAATTTGGAAATCGAACCCACGACCTCTCGGTCCGCGACGATAGATCGCCGAGCGTTTAACCCATTGCGCCACAAACGCATTTGCAGAGAGCTACACAGACGCGCCTTATATATCTAACACTCCTCCGTGTACCCGCGCTCTTGCTCGGGGCGGTGCCGCCGCCTACGAGCAGAAAAGAGAAGTACTGCATTATGACACTAAAGCCCGGGATACATGGAGCGAACTTTCTCGACGAACTTCACGCGTCAAGTAACGACGCGGCGACACGACGCAGGATGTTTGCTGTGTTGCAATACATGCGGCGAACGCCGCCGCGCGTTGGCCGCCGTGTTGGCGGCGGTCCCGGCCGCCCGCTTCGAACTGAATTTGGCGTTGTCCTTGTAGAATTCACTTAGTTGGAAGCAAATGACTGCGTAAACGGCTTTCGCTTAGTCTCAGGCCGCTTCGACGACAGAGTATTATGGATAACCTTGAGTAGTTTTCGAGATCGCTTCTCGTTTCGAACGCGTCTAAGCCTAGCGAAAGAAATATCCGATGCCAGCGCCATCTATCGGGGAAGTCTGGAGATAGGCATGACGACAGCATGTGGCCTCTGAGATCAGAAGATTTCTGTTGAAGGTTATTGTAGAGAGCTTGCACTGCTTGTCTGTTTCCTCGCAGATCAGCGGATATGGGATGTACAAATACAACGCGATTCCTGAGAGATCATACTAGGAACTACTCAATCGGTGCAGAGACATGCAGACACGGCAACACCAACGCGATTGCAGACGACGCGAAAAGGCGCGCGCGCGCGAAACACCAGCATGCATTGCGACCGGAACTAGTGCCTCCTGATTGGCTGTCGTCCACCGCTGCGCGCTAGACGCTTCCGGCGGCGGCGTTCGCCCGACGAAAATGTTTGGACAGGCAGATCGGCTGCGGACGGCAAATTTCTTGACGCCGGCCGTCGGACGTTCGCCGCCCGACGAAGTTCTTCGCTCGGACGCCGGTTATTCGCTCCATGTATTCCGGCCTTAACGCGCACCGACAGTGAACGCTTCGGTGGTCTCAGCACTACGACGCCTCGATGCCAGCATTCGAAGGGACGCTGGCATCAAGAAGCACTACCAACGCCACCTAGGTGGCGTTCACCGTACTCAGCACAGCGCAGCGTGGCCTCCGCAATTAGCTCTGAAAATGTTTCTGAAGTTGATCGCGCAGGCTGCAATTACGACGCGCTGTACGCGCTGATTTGACTCGGTGACGATTCAGTTACGTGCTTTGTCTTGCGCGTTGTATTAGTGTCACATTATTCAGAACCGCACCAGCGGGTTGACATCATCAAAACGAGGACGTTCATTACAATCTCTGGAAACATGCTGAAACCATTTATGGTTGTTTCGCAAATTGCATCACAATCCTGAGCTACAGCATTTATTTATATCACACAGCTTTCCTAGCTTTCGTTTCGCACAGATCACTGTCCTAAGTTATAGGTATATCGCCACATCTGAAACACCGCACTGTTCCGTTCACTCATCCTGAACACGTCCAATGAGGGTAGCCGCTTCCCGCCCGATAGTTCTTCATTGATTATGAACTGTCGCATCGTTCTGGTCACATAACGTCTTCGTACAGTGAATATTTATGTCTGTGTTACTTGTTAGCCGTTTTTTTTTTAATTTAGATGATTTGATTGGTGGGTACATTTTCTTTCCAGCCCTACTAAACCTTTATTATTACTTATTGTGATATATGATAAGAAAAAGAGAAGACAGAAAGGATATTGAAGCCGTTTCAGTAACGGTTATTTTCTATACTTTTCATTACGTTTGGGTTTCGTCACTAGCTCGCACGAAACCGCGCACCCGCTATCGAAAAAAATCGGTAACTGAGTATACGATGTATGATAACAAAGGAATAGAATCCGTGGGCGAAGAACCACAATGCAGATATTAAACGGTACTGCGTGTTCCAAGTGGCGAGTCCGACTATACTTTGCGCCTATTTTCAATACGCCGGGCTTGTAGCGCCAGCTTTACATGTAACACACAGCAGTCCGCGCTGTTCACGAAACAAGTCGCTTCACAAAAGTCCTTGCCGGTCCTACAGCATGTCAACCGTCGGATGTGTTCCGCGTCCCAGCAAGGATGGCAGGTTCCTCGTCGCCTTCTCGAAAAGCAGATGATCCACGTCAGGAGCCTGGGCTGTTGTCTTTGCCTCGAGCATCTGCGAGAAAGTACAGATATCAATTGTTGATCGACAAGGACAGTCACATTGTGCACCTGACACAACGGAAGTGAAGGAGGCGAATCAAACGCTGTCGATTTGCATCGCATTTCTGATGTCACCGCTGTTGCTTGCTATAAAAGGCGAAGCTAAAGTGTCAGAATTGAATCCGGCAGTGAAACCAGCCCGTGTGCCTACATTGCTTGGCAGCGCTTCATGTTACATGGAACATTCGTGACGCTCGCTTAATGCATTTGACGAAATCGAAACGCCTTTCTTCTGGAACGTAAATAAAGATTAACTTTTCGGGTTTAACGTCCCAAACTGACGCACGAGCTATCAGAGATATACAGTTGGGGGCTAAAGATTAATTTCGACAACCTAGAGCTCTTTAACGTGAACCTAAGTATAAACAGACGAACGTGCCTGCATCCCACCCCCGAGATAACGGACGCAACCGCCAGAATCAGATGCCTTACAAGCTTGTCACGCAGACAAACTATGTCGAAGCCCAAGCATTTTATAAGCATACGTTGCTACGTGATGCAAATGCAGGGCCACAGTTTACAACCGTGTCGCCTCTATCACTGCTATTATATTATGTTTCAGTTGAAGGACACTTGCTTCTGAGGTATCTTCAGTTACGTACGCATTGTACAGCGAAGTTGTGAGCGCGACTAAAAGCGCTCCACAACGTTGTACGTGTTTTCCTGGTGTTCTATAAGAACTAAATGATGCACCCACCGGTTTTAGCTTTGCAGGGAATGAGAACACTGTAGGGATGATGTGAAGGCAAATATTGAATTTCGTGGGTAAATTAGGGGATAAATGAAAATTATTAACACTCATTTTCCTGCGGCTGTTCATATGTACACCCGCGAGCAAAAGTATACGGACCAGGACTTGCGCGATAAAGCTGATTTGCTCCTCTGCCTGTGAATGCAACTTGAAGTTAAAGACTGCAGTTCAAACTTGGCATTGCGAAATTTCCGGTACACTTGTCAATTTCAGTTTATGCATGCTAATGACGCAGAAATTCTGTTTTTTCGGTGACCCTGTGGTCCGTATACTTTTGCTCATGGGTGTACGAAACGCTTGCGAAGTTTCCCTGTTGCACAGCAAGAACCAAGGAAGGCCAAAACTTTGTATCTCGACATAATGGGGCCCATGTTACCGGTGATTTGCACAGAAAGTTTGTAGTGTGTACATCAATGAGGGGATTTGGAAATACTTGCTAAATGCTCTTTTTTTTTCCTCATTAGGGGCGTTATACTAAGCGCGTGCTTTGCGTGCACGGTATTCTGTGAAAACTGAATATGACACCGAGATAATTTCCGTATGGATGTGGGCATGTTATGGGTCACGTATGATCAAAGTTTAAACTGTGTATGTTAATTACAGTACCTTTAGGAAGTCGCTTGCAAGCATTCGAGAGCGTTATGTACAGCCGTTGTCAGCAATGTTTCACAATGTCTTGGGAGAACTAAATGCGGCACCCAGTTCAGATTTCGAGGGGATGGAGCATGCTAGAGGCAATGTGTGAACAAGTATTAAAGATTGTGGGCTCATAGCGGGTTTCGCAGATATATGTGCGGAAAACTCGTGTTCCCCCTACTTATAAAAGGCGCTATACGATGTCATATTATTACTGTGCGAAGCAATACGGGGACAGGGGAAGAAGCACACAACACACGTTTTCTTCCTTGTTTTTCTTCGCGCCGTAATAGGATGAATTCATACCGCCTCGCCCGGATTTCGATCCGTCTAAAGTTATGCGAAGCATGGCTACGGTTTTCTCAGTGTCCCGGGAAAAATATATTTGGCACCGAGTTAAAATTTGGTGAACATGAGGAGCACATTATTACCGATATGCATGTGGAGTTTAAAATACGTGAAATAATTAAGAGTTTAACAGTAAATTACTAGTTTCAGCTCTCGAAAAAGGTTATACAAGCTTTATACCCTGATTTTCTTGCGGTGTTCTTGGAGAACAAAATTTTATACTGGCTGTAAGTTTGCGAGAAATGGGCATCATGTTATCGGCCGTGTGCTGATGAAGTTTGAAAATGTGTGGTTTAACAACGCGCATTGGAAAATAATAATAAAACATCTCGAAAGATATACGTACAGCTTCGCTGGAAGCTTAGCTGTGCCTTTTTTTAATAATATGCCGCAATTTTACTTTGATACGCACCGATACGTCTTTCATTCTTTCTTATTTTCTGTTTGTATTAATGCATGCACCGTAACGTAAGGATATATGCCGAGGGGTGTAAGCGGCATGCTTGCAAGAAGGGGTAGTGATTCAATCAAAACAGGGATTCAGTCGGGAATTAGATGTTTCAAATGAGTTATTTCTTATCAAAACAGTTTAAGCTATATGTTACAAGCGCTCGGAGCCGGCTCTTGCGGCTTCGAAAGCGCAGATCGTGGGAACTCCATCAATAAGCAGTGATATCTTTATGCACGTTTTCTGCATTTCTTCGGATATGATATATACTACAATCTAGCGAGAAAGAATTAGATGTATGTGCGAGTAGTTTCCAGGATAACAGCGGCATGGTAAATCTTCTGTGACCTGTTAACTGTTCCTCAAAATTGTGAGCTACAAATTTTCTCCTTCGAAATGAATCTACAGAATGATACTTATCAAGTTGTTTCAACCACGAATTTTAGTGGCGAACGAAGAAAAAAAATGAGAGGAGCTTTGTCGGCTCTTGCCTCCTTAAGTAACTTGCTCTTGAGATTGGGATTGACACACAGAAAGGCTTGACTGTAAGTTGAAAAAGAAAAAAAGAAACGAGCAAGTGTTTAATTTAATTTCGTTTATTTATTCTCATCGCCGAAGCACCACACGGCGAGGAGTACGGTTTACAAAAATACATAAATATGAAACAAAACAGCAGTGTGTCCATAATACAGAAAAAAGTAACAATGAAACATCATTATTGCATTGCTCTATTCGAGATTTACATGTTGAAGCGTTCGTGTCTTCTGTAATGTTGATACAGGCGGACGCCGTCTGCACTCGGGCACTGAACTAGCAAAACTCAGCAGGCTGCGAAGATTGTGATGAACGGAAACACCAAAGCCCTGCATATTTATTATTACCACCAGGCATGTCTTCAGATATTACCTGAGTACAGCCACAGAACATTTTAGTCATCAATCTGAACACACTTCGACTGCGATGTATACTCTGAGCGTCATGTTTGGTTTCAGATATTCGTTAATCTGGCGCAGAATTCAAAGTAAGAATCTCAGAAAAAAAAGCTCACCAGATACAAAGTTACAGGAGAAAAGCAGATCAGACAAAAGCTCATGGGTATATTCGTAGGATATGTGGTCTTGTTTTTTGCAAAACCGTAAGAAAGACTCACAGGGCTGTAATCTGTAAAGTGTTCATTAACGTAATTCTGGCAAATCTGTTTTTAAATTACTGTTCTCTCGCTTGAAATTTCGTCTAGGTTTTTGTAATTTGTTGTGATTCATGAGCTTATGGACACCAAAAAGGTGACGTGGATGTAAAAACCAACGTTGCCCTTATGACTATAGAGCAGCGGAAGTGGCGCTGTATAGTAAAGCACGTTTCACATTGTACATTTTTAAAATTTAATACGCGTCTTTCTCTCTCACACACATTTAAACGTATCTCTCTATCGTACCGGCGATACGAGGTGGACAACAATTGTAAGCTCAGTTTATTTATCTTTACAGGTGAGCGAGTTGACTCTCTCGAACAAGCAGAAAACGAGCAAAACTTTCAGCAATTGCTGCTCGATATTGGATATCCTGATGTGCCCCCTGAAACATATTGTGCCCAATGGAGTAAGCTATATCAGGGGAAAAAGCTAAATCTGGCGTACCAGAACTACCGGCTTTTTTTATTGTTGGTACTTTAATTTGAGAAAACAGTATAAGAATTATTTTTTTCTGTTTCTCCCGTGAAGGATAGCAAACCGAACCACTTCATGGTTCCTGGTTCGGCTAATCTCATCCTTCTTTCCTTTCTCACTCCCATACTTCAGTGGTTTGCGAGGCTGTACTGCTGTACTTGCAGGAGACAGGGGCTGGCCAAAGCAATACTTTTATCGTCACTTTATGAATTTGGAGCGCTGGAAACTGCAAATACTGGGAGAGAAATCGGGTGTTCCATAGCAAGTATTCTAAATCTGATTGTCGAACATACGATGCTGCTAAACTGCCGTGTAGGTTCGCCTCTAAAGAATACAGTGCTGTTGTTACTTGTAAAAATGTCGGCATGAGCCGTTGAAACGGCTTCTCGTTATCGATTGGATTCGGCTGATTTCTAAGGGAAGAGATTCGAGCACACAGTTCGAGTATGTACGTACATATTGCTTGACCGCAGACTGTCAGTGTTATCAAAACGTTTGTCGGGAGGAATTTAGTTAACCAAGAAATGAAACCAAGGTCGTGAGATCACCGGAAGTTTTGCTGATTACTTCTTCCATACTGACCCATATGCTAAGCTAACTGATGCTGAAAACTTACCCGCTTTTATCTTCTGAAATCTCGTAAGCTGAACGCAATACAATTCGGAGACATCACGACAACCTGAAACCAAGTAATGACAATTTGCAGGTTTGGTGTAACATCCATCGACAACTGAAAGCAGTTATAGTTCGGGAACGTGTCAGGTATTTAATTAAAGAATGTATTTTGAAGGCGGATAGCAGATACTCTAAATGCATGACGAAGTTGTAGAATGGGACGTTCAGAAACGATATTAAAGAGGGATCACGTTAGTGCTGGACAGTCGCCGAATAATACATAAATCAGCTTTCTGCCTTGCGCAGGATAAAAGAAATTTCTTGGAGCTTTTTTCCGACAATTATTTTATCAAGCAATCTGGGAACACTTAGGCTTGTCGTAATCATCAGTCATCACCACCATCATCAGTCAACATCAACATCATCATCAACAACAATGGCAACAGCGTCGCTCGCTGCGTTCTGTATTTTCTCTTTGTGTACTTACTGATTATGCACCAATTTTTGCCTTCAAATATATCTGTAAGCGTTCCCATCATGACTTGCGAGTGCCTACTCTGTGCACCCCAACTCACCTGTATCGTCAGGATTTTTTTGTCGTAATCTGGATCCTAGGTAAACGTGCTTACCCGCCGCGGTAGCTCAGTCAGCTAAGGCGTTGCGCTGCTGAGCTCGAGATCGCGGGATCAAATCCCGGCCGCGGCGGCCGCATTTCGGTTGAGGCGAAATGCAAAAACGCCCGTGTGCTTGCGTTGTAGTGCACGTTAAAGAACCCCAGGTGGTCAAAATCAATCCGGAGCCCTCCACTACGGCGTGCCTCATAATCAGAACTGGTTTTGGCACGTAAAACCCCAGAAAGAAGAAGAAGAAGAAGAAGGTAAACGTGCTTCCTGCAAAGCTTAAGGAGGCTTACTATCAGCCACAAACTCTTCTAACCTTGCCGTGCAAGCGAAAATTGTTTTACTTGCTTGGACATTATTATTGACGCCTACCTTTAGATTTTGCCGGTGCAAGATTTTAATAACTTTTTATAAGCCATCTCCAGTGTTGCTCGACAGGACAATGTAATCTGCTAATTTACATATTGGTTGGGTAGTCGCTGCTAATTCTTATAACTAATTCTTCGCAGTCTGCCATTTTGAATACTTGCAAAGCATGCAGTGAATAACAGCAGATCTATTGGGTTTCCTTGCCTGAAACCTTTACTAATCGCTATTTTTCTTACTATTATTTTGAACGATTATGGTAGCTGTGGAGTCTCTGTAGATATTATCAGAGCCCTTATACTACCCAACATATTCACGTATGCATTATCGTTGCCTTGGCAACGTAACGACATGGTGAGTGCTGGCCCTTATCGTAACTCCTTTAAGTAATTTTATGAAGGCCGTATAGAGAAGGGCTGCTCAACTCAAAACCAGTCAGATCCCTAACCAACTTCTCGGGGAGCCACACGGGACGCACTTTAGTGGGAAACGTTGCATCCTTTGCTTGCGAAAAGGTAGTATGTTGTCATTCATTGCTGCTCTCAACACGTCTTGTTATCTCGCGTCAGTACTTGAAGGCCAGAAGCGGCTCGTATTCAGAGTCATCATAGAAAATGTGGGCTCATAGACGTAGGCGCTTTCGACGATAGACGCCAATTTAAAAGCATTGTTATATTAATACTTTCGTTAAGTACATTATAAGAATTTCCTGCAAAAAACACTGAGGAAGGAAGCAAGTGCACACAAAGACTCTGGACTATCAACTGTAAAGGACATGTAACGCTGTCGCATTCCTATACCTAAAACGCTCTCGACATGTTTTGACGCTTTTTCACGCACAAGTACATTTATCTTCGAATTATAAGACATCTGGCTCTGTATTCAGGTAAACGTCATTATGCTACAAAGGTTTGTTAGAGCATGCAGGTGCCAGGCAATCGAGTCAAATAGACGTAATAATGAGAGCGGCCGGTTAATCGCAAAGAGCACTTAGGAACAACAATTGTGTGAATTCGGCCCCTCACGTTATTTTTTTAAAAGACACCAGTGCCATTTCAAGTTTAAGATTTGATACGGATGGAAAAACTTTGCTAATTTCACCGTTAGAACGCTCGAGAAGTGGATGAATCTGTATCCTAGCACCACGGTATGATTCGGGTTAGCTGCATGTCAAGAAACTGACCCGCCTAGTTCTAGTCACTTTAGGACGAGCTCTTTGAATTATGTCGACGAAGAGCAACCAGTTATTTGCATCGGCCTGTAGTAGAAAGCATCAAACCAATGTCGCCAATGTTACTAAATGACCTTGACTGTGAAGCGTGCTCCCCATGTACCGCACTGTGATGAGCCGAAATGGCGTTGGTAACTTGACAAACTTGCTCGATGGTCGTGCGCTTTTCTTATCTGCTCCCAACAAGGTATATTACGCTCCCACGCCCTTTTTTATTTTAATGTGCCGGATGGCACGAATGATTCTTATCGTGTATGGTGTTTCGCGATCAAATTGTGCTGTGATTGCAGCACCAGCGCACCACAGTAGTAAACCCGTATGTTCTGCAGCCGTGATACAGAGGGCTTGGTTATATTCTACAAACTTATCAATTACCTGAAAAATCACATAGATGCGATGTCTTGTTGAGCCTTCCTTTCTAAAGGTGACCAGGTCCAGTGGTTGATTCGATCCCGTAAATCATATTAGAAACTGAAAAAAAGAAAAAGAAAAGAACGCCATGTGTTGGGTTTTATTACTTGTTATTGCAAGTACATTTCTTGAGTCGAGATGCATCGACAGAAAAAAAAGTGCACGAAGCCCTAAATGGTAGCGGGATCTGTTGTTTCTACATCGATGACTAAGCAATTAGTAATATGCCAGCAGCGTGTACAAAAATTATTGCAAAAAGTGAAGACAACAACATCGCAATTTTATACAGTGTAGAACAAACGGAACGAACAAGGCGACAGAAAGGCTGGGAGGCGCTGCTGGAGTGCTTTCCGTCGCCTTGTGTGTTCCGTTTGCGACGACGTGATGTCATTCCAATTAGCCCGTCAGTCTATCCTATAGCAACTTTGACTACAATTCTAAAAACAAAACGGAACTATACAGTCGCGCAATGGCGTGATCAGCTGCCTTTCCCGATTGTATAAAAAAAAGAAACACACGGAACAAATAACCTGCATCAGAAAATCTGTTAATTTTGAGCTGCCAATGAGGCCGAAATTTGTTCTTGTATAGAAATTTCCACCCAAAATATCAGTATCAGAAGCAAACAGCTACATCTTGAGATGTATGTAGGCACGAAGCATGCGTTTAAAGGGCACAAAATTATCTTTTTAAGCGGTATCGATAATGTGTTGTGATGATCAGATGACTAACGACTGTCCGCTTGTCATATAGTTAACGCGCGCCTTCGTCAGCAAAAGTATAGTTGCGGAATCACATTGTAATATTATTCGGGCTACTCGAATGTTTGTCGTTTGGGAAGTGGAGGAGCTCGTGATTTTCGTCTGGATGGTATATATTAAAGTGCGAAGGTCGCATTGAAATATTGAAGGGCTTCTGTTAATAAGAATCAATTGCGGTATGAAAAAGTTGAGTTTGGCTTAGTGGAGGCCATTGGTAGTAAACCGAAGACTTGATTCTGAATGTGTCTCGATTCTGAATAGAGAAATATGTTAGACCCCCTGTCCAAATTGCTTTTCAGTCATTTCATTTAGGAAGCAATTAAAGAAAAAGCGGGTCCCTGGTTGATTATTACAATTTTTGTCTTGTTTTTCGCTATCTTCAATGTTTTTCCTTTCCTTGAATTCATGTCAAGGACAAACTTTGTAATATTGTTTACCGTCTGAGAAAGAGGCTTAGACACTACACGAATAATATTTATGCGGGTGGTTAGCAAAGTATATTGTCCCGCTTCGCCCCTGGAGCTTTTAGGCTACAGTAACTCGCGTTTTTTAAAAGGCGTGGACATGAAAGTAAAAGGGAACGATTTGTTTTGCATATCAAGAGATGACAGTCATTGCACCTTTCCATATGTGGCAGAGACGAAAAATATAATAGTGATGGTGACATGTTACGCTGACTAGTTTCTACATAAGATATTGCAGCTGTTACACTAATATAATTATCGGCGCATTCGACTAGAAGTTCCTTGTCATCACGATTTATATAAAAAAAAAGAAAGATTTGCCTTTTCTCAATTTTCGGAGATTTAACAGTGATCTGCCCACACAGACACACACTGGTCTTTGTTTCTTCAGATCGATGGCCAGTGGCAAAACGTTTCTTCGAATTCGAAACTGGTCATTGCGTAGGCTAGTCGCCGATTTAGCTTCGTAAAAACCAAACGGCGGGAAAAAGCAACGCGCGGTACAACGAACTTGTTTTGCGCACCGTTGTAACAATGTTGAACTTGAACCAATCAACCAAACATCGTACGATTGAAGGTAAAAGCGTAAGTAAGAAAATTAATTTCGCATATGAGGCATGAGAAACAACGGTAATTTGTGTAAGAAATTTGAAAGTGCGTGTAAAGGGTCTCCTGAGAGAGCTTGGGTTTCTACAGACCCACGAGTTAGGAGCTATAACTTAGTACAACACATCAAAAATTTAAGAAAGAAAACCCTCGCTCACTTTTTTTTTCTATTTTAGAAGACTAAGATGCAAGCGTTGCGCGTAGGTGCACTAGAGAAGTCGTGTTTACAGATTAGGGCTTGGCCAGAAGCCGTAAGAAACTGGGTACGATGTATTGAATCAAAGGGTTATAAAGGCTATCTGCACCTGCAAAGTGATTCTGTCTCTTATGCTAACAATGCATAAGGACATAACGGTTGGCTGCTGTTATATATAGTGGGTGGGGATGCAATATATGCCAGAAGCCCAACAGGGGACACAAAACGTAGAAGTGCACTGCGTCTCTGTGACTATATGGAATTGTACTGTGGAACACGATGTCGCGGGTTCGATTTCCGCCGCTGTCGCGCATTGGATGCACTTCAAGAAACCCTAGGAGGGCATAATTTATCCGGAGTGCTCCATTATACGACGTCCCTCATAACACTTTGCGTATAGTTTTGTGACGTCAAACCCCATAACTTTATTTACGGAGTTCGTGCGGAGCGCTTCAACCAGTACGTAAGCCTAAAGTAATTTTTATGCGCTTTAGGATTATGTATGAATTAGGGCGATCGTAATCTTAACCGTTTTATTTTATTCCAAAGCTCATTCAGGCAGTTAGAGAGAGCAAATATCGGCATTATATGACGCGTAACCAAGTACATCACGCGGAATATCAAAGAATGTGTTTTTCTGACGTAGGAAAGTTAGGGTATATAGATTACAAAAAAAAAATGTTTTTTTTCGAGAACGACAAGAAAGAGAGAGAGAGAGAGAGATGAACGAGATGCGAAAGGCAGGGATGTTAACCGGAAGATAGATATCCAGTTTGGTACCTTGCGCTGGGGAAGGGGTTAGGGGAGGCAGAAAGATAAGGGAAAACTTACACACACATGCATAGAAATAGAGGTAAAGAGAAAGCGAACGACAATGTATCGGTACAGGCAGCATGCATAAAAGTATTTCGACTTGTCTTGTTGATAATTTGGGGAACGGCAACAGAGCTGCATTTGCTAGCACCACCGCAACTGTGCCGAATACCTGCCGGGAAAAAAAAAAAAAAAAAAAAACTCCCTATAAAGTGAGAAATCGCGTCTTGCCTGACTCGTCTCAGAAGCAGATAACGTAGTATCATGAGCTCAGTCTCGCACTTTCAACTAACTGCATGCGAGTGTACATTTATTCGTCTCGCATCTAACCCCGTAAGAAATATAAAACAAAATAAAGGTATGCACATTGCCGCAGGGATCCATCTCCCGCGCACGCGCACACACACAAGAATGCACGCGCACCGGGCGTTCCCTGCTTGCGAGAGAGAAAGAGAGAGAATCGGGAAAGGGGGGAATACACGCGTGTCCATAACATACACGAGCAGCGCCTATACGTGAAGCAACGTGCCGCTATAAAACTGCCACTCAGCGTCGTCATATATGAACGCCGCCCGCGCGATATCAACTCGGCGGCTGGGAAATTGCGGTGATCCGTACGGTTATCGATGTTTATGGAAATGGCGCCCGTTACGTCACCGCGCCTCGGAGCGCGCGCCGACATATATCCATCCACGTATAAGTGGAGGCACCGACAGCGTTCACTTATACACTCTCTATATATATACCATACAATACAACACGCGCAGCTTTTGTCAAAGACTTCGCCTCGCATGTTCTCGCGAGCATTTCCGCGCGCAGTGCGTGCGTGAATATGTGTATATTAAGCAGAATGCTCGCATTTCTCGTATATAGTATGCATCTTTTCCCTCCTCGAAGCCCGGGACGGCGGGTTGCGGGCGTGTATGTATGTATATATGAACACTATATATGCTCGCTGTATGCTCGCGCGGTATATAGAGGAAAGAAAGCCGCGCTCTGGGGGCCTCGAATCTCGGGGGCTTCGCAAGCCTTCGCCCGACCACGTCCGCAGATTTATCGGCGTCGTAACTTCCTCGACACGCGCTTTCGGAGCGCGTCGACGAGGCTCGCGAGGACCTTGCAGACAGAAGCTGAGCGCGCTCGCGCTAACGGCAAGAGACCTTCGCGGAATTGTTCTTTGGACCCGGGCGCGCGTCGGCTTGCGTTGGCTGCATGCAGGCTTCGTTGCCCGCGCTTTTGCCCGTGCGCGCGCGCTTATAGACATACATTCGTGGGACCTACGAAGAAGAAGGCGCGCGCAGCCCTGCGCTGCTCCTTTTTTTTTTTCTTATGCTTCCGTCGCGTAACAATTAACAAAATGACTATACCAGATACCCGCCGTGCGCGGTGATGCGTGTTGTGTTCGCGTCGTCGATGATGCGTGAGACGACGAGCAGCGGCGGCAATCTGGAGCGCCGCTTTCGTATTTTTTTTTTGTTTACTTCGCTCGCGCGCGGGTTATAAATCATCGCCAGGGCTCTCGGCTCTTCGCGGCTTCCGTTTTCTTCGCTTGCTGTTGAAAGTCTGCGTGCCTGTCATGTTTGTCGCATGAATACCGGTCGAGTCGCTTTCCTCTGTATACAGCTAGTTTTCCGCTGCCATGGGATGTGAATTTCATGGGATGTAAAAGAGCTAGTAGCGGATCCGCCCGTCTAAAGGCGAGTTTTACGCAGTTGCATTGACTCCTTCTGGAACTTTATTTATTAACGTTATCCATGAAACGTCTTGTACATCGCGGAGTATAGAAAAAAAAAACGAAAAAGAAAGAACTGTGGGGGTTGTATCTGCCGTGCTGAAGTTTATATAGAGATATATCGTCTTACGCATGTCATTTGCTTATGTATATAAGCGGTACAACTTGTAATAACTTTGTAGTTTGTGATGATCTGATCTTGAAGCTATTGAACCGTCCGATAGCTTTGAAAGTTGTCCTTTTGTTTGACACGGTTAATACTGCGCATTTTTCTGACTAGATGCTGGTGTTACACACCTTTTTGAAAGAGCTGGGGGTACTTAAATGTAAACGAGTCTGCATTTCGCGAGAAGGTCACCTCAGAGAAACGCGGTTAATGATTAAACGTCGTTATAGGTAATGTTTTTGCGACAGTCATGCTATTTCATCTTGCAATTTCGTCATCGCGGCGTCGCGCAGTCCCACGCTATATAACATCGCTAGCTTATTCTTTCTCGTGCGTGCGTGTAAGTCAAGGAGAAGTTCCGTACAATTTTCGGAGGCCTGTCTGATCAGTCACGCGGCCTTCGGCGACGCTTTAAATGGCAGCCTAGTGTTCCTATGCGCGAGAGCGCCGGGGCGTGCATGCACCGTTTATTGCCTTTCGCAATGCCGTCGCCGTGCTCGCGTCGTAGCAGATTTGACTGCGGCGCTCTGATTCGCAGAACTGCACGCGGCTGCCTGCCACCGCTGGGCCGCACTTTGGATACGCCTAGAGTGCGGAGGCCTTCACGCAGGCGCTGCTGCGCATGCAAGACCTCCTGCGCGCGCCATAGCGGCAGCGCTATACCGATGACGTTACGAACAGAATGAAGAAGAAGAAAGGGAAAACAAAAGAGAAAATAAGGGAGAAAACAGCGAGCGCGAGCGCATTCCCGGAGATCTGCAGTCGCCAAGCCGCCGCCGCCGCCGCAGGGAGAAATCAAAACACGCCAAAGGAGCGAGGAGTAAGGCGCGTATTTCGGGCAGAAATATGAAACAGCGGTGGCGGCGGCTGTCTCGCGGCGTTGAAGAAGAAAGGCGCCGCGCGCATCTCGCGCGCACTCGCACACCTCTTGCTCGCGCCGCTCGGTCGCCCCTATGGCTAAAGGCACGCGGGGCGAACGAAGCGAGCTTCGCAGCAGCCGAACAGCCAGCCGCGCAAGCGGCAGCAGCATCGCAGCAACAACAGCAGGAGCAGCAGCAGCAGCAGCAGCAGGCACGCGGGACGGCTCCCAGCTTCGAAACCCGGGATCCGAACCCCCACCCCTCCCAGCACACGCGCGCAAAAACAAACGAAAGAGCTGCTGCTGCGTGCGGGCAGCGCGGAGGTTTTTCCTCTGCTGTCGAAGAAAGAGAGTAGGGAGGAGGAAGGAGCGAGGAGGAGGTTGCGGGGGAGGTAGGTTTTAAGCCGCGGCTGCTGCGCTTCTCGAGCCGTCGCCGCGATGAGGAGGCCCCCGCGCGTGGTAGCCGCAGTTGGTGGAGAAGCTGCTTTGGGGGGAGCTGCTGCCTCTCTCTCGCGTGCGCACGCTTTCTTCTGACCGCGACGCCCGGTCGGCGCGCCGGCGGCAGCCTCGCTCGGTTTGCGTTGTAGCAGCTGGTGTCACGTTTGCGAAAAAAGCGGGCCACGAAGAAGAAGAAGAAGAAGAAGCTGTAGAGGGGAAGGCGGTCCCTCCCCTTTCTTCGTCCTTCTCTTCTATCTGTCCTTTTTCCTCTGTTTCCTTGGCTCCGCGCGCGCAGCGCAAGCCGCGGTGAATTAAATTTACGAGCGCCCGGCGTAGCGGCAGCCGACGCCGCGGTCCCTTGATGCGCGGTGCGGCGGCCTCCACGCCGCAGCGTCTCATCCTCAAAGCGGCGCGGCTCGGTGCCTCGTCCGATGCGAGCTTGCTGCTGCGTTGATCTCTCGAACGGCGGCTATGATGCCGCTCGAGCGAGCTTCCAAGAAGAGTGCGCGCGCGGGGCGAAGCTATAGGCCCCCTGTTTTCTTGATTGGTCCATCTCTTCCCCCTCTCCCATCCCCCTCTCTCCATCTTTCGCTATATGTTTATTAATTTCTCGGCTCGCATTATTTTAGGCATGATGTTGCCACAGCGAACGAAAGCATGTTAGGTGCTTGGGGATTGTGGGCAGTTACACAGCGGCCCGCTTGTACGCTGGAGTACTTGGATCTGCCTCTGCCGAATAGATGGTTCCTCGGAATCGGTACGCACATAGAGTGCAAGCTAACAGCGCCGGTACTACATATCCGCTAGGGGGTACTTCCACGAACATGACGCTGCATCTTTCATACTACGCGTGAGTTATTTGACAGTACTGTGAGAGAAGTGGGACGTGAAATGGGACAAACTGCTTGGTTCTTTCGTTATTTCTTTCGTTAACTGTTTAATTGCAAGACGGCAACGTAGATGTATTAGTGCATTTTTTTTCGCTGTATGAGACGAGCGTTGCACACGAAGTGTAGGACCCAATTTAGCATTCATTGCAGGGGATGTTGCAATACAGTCAGTGCTCGTATAGTAGAAGTGCTTCTGGCCTGTGGCGTGTGGGACTCACTGCGGTTCAATGTCATGATAATCTTGTTACTTTCATTGTGAAATGGAGGAACCGTTGCACATGTTGTTCTTGGCAAAAGGCATAAAGAGTAAGATGTTTTAACTTCTATTCTCAAGCTTAATCACTTTAACGACAAGGCTTGGGCGCAAAGATGTAGGCAGATTCAGCACGTCTCCCTTCGTAGACTCATCTTTAAGATAATCAGCCCGTTCATCAAAAGTTCACGTTGATAATTAACTTCTATAACTACGTACAGATGCGGTTCATTCTGCGAGAACTTCTTGTCACAAGTTATTCGCCAGTACATTTCGGCGCCTTTCACGTGGTCCAAGTAGTCAAAACTTTCCCTACGCATTGGTGTTTTGTTTTAGAAAAATGCTCGACATTCGCTGTATCCGCAAGCTTTTTAATGGCGCATATGATTTCTATAAGCAAACTAGCCTCTAAAGTTTTGTCAAGTTCTT
This sequence comes from Dermacentor silvarum, assembly GCF_013339745.2. Lineage (NCBI taxonomy): Eukaryota > Metazoa > Arthropoda > Arachnida > Ixodida > Ixodidae > Dermacentor > Dermacentor silvarum. The sequence continues at coordinate 68,887,811 of NC_051159.1, read as the reverse complement.
GGGCTATCGTTCAAAAATTTTTTTTTCGCATTCAGTAGAGCTGTCCGTAAGAGGCCAGTGTGGATAGCGAACATGTTATTGAAGAAAAACAGCTCCTAAGAGCTAAAAGTCTTCTCAAGTTCAGCACATGCGTCCCAATTCCCAACACATTTTGTTCGCAAGTCCTTTTTGCATTTGGCCAGGCGCCTTCGCTATTAATATATCCAGCTTATCTTGCTGCTGGACATATCATTAGCTAAGGTGACTGGCCAGTGGCAAAATTCACTTACGAAAGAAAGTTTTCGTGAATTCGGCCCCTGGTATGGGCTAGTTCAGTTAGTTAGGCTTACCAGGCGAAAGCCTGAGAATACGCACAGCTTTTGGAGGATGATGTACAGCTATTTCGCAGAACACACATCAGGTATACGTATTTGTAGAAAGCGCGTCTACCTAATTTGAGAATGTTAAAATTTAGTAAGTGCTGCATGGCCGTGCAGTCAGCAACGCACATGCGCTGAGATTATCGGGTATTTATATATGTTTTGACAACTTCTGAACTGATGTTTTGACAGAGATACAGAGGAATGTTCATTTTTGCTTTAAAAAACCTTCCTTCGCAGTCGTCGACTGAAAATAATTGTTTGATATATTTCGACTTTCACAAATCTTGTAAACCTTTAAGGGAAATCAGGCTTAATCTCAAACTTGAGTTCAGCAATGCCGCCTTTTATAAACACTTAATGCGCCTATATTCAATCAAAGTATATTAAGATAGCTGAGTCAGTGTAGTAAAGTCGCATGCAATTATAAATATTTTAACTTTAGAATGTTCAGCACCTCTTTCAAACAATTTCTCCAGGCAGTGAGGCTGTTGCTGCTGTCGTACTAGTTTTGGTTTTTGGTTACCAGCCGCGTATTTCAACACAAAAAACAATGCTTTGACACGAAGATGCTTTTCTTGAAAGACGTTTCAACGGTAAGTTGTGCCCGCCGCGGTGGTTCAGTCAGCTAAGGCCTTGCGCTGCTGAGCACGAGATCGCGGGATCGAATCCCGGCCGCAGCGGCCGCATTTCGATGGAGGCGAAATGCGAAAACGCCCGTGTGCTTGCGTTGTAGTGCACATTAAAGAACCCCAGGTGATTAACATTATTCCGGAGCCCTCCACTACGACGTGCCTCATAATCAGAACTGATTTTGGCACGTAAAACCCCAGAAAGAAGAAAGGGCAAGTTGTGTTGCTGGAAGACGCAAGCTGATTGCTTTAGGCTTAAGCGATCGGGCTATATGATGTAACGGAGGAATGCGTGGGAAAAGCTTTGTCGCATTCCCAGAAATTGTCTTTATCAACCCGTAAGCGTGTTTCAAGATATGGAACAGATACATTGCGGGAAACATGCTGTGCTCGCGATAAGAGAGCAGTGCTGCTCGAATAGACAGTGCTATACATACAGAAATATGATGCCCACTGGCGCTTAATTTTGGAAGTAAACTTTTGTGCTCTTTGTTTGCTTATTTTTTGCTGGTTTATTTGTTTGTTTGTTTTCTTGCTTGTTTGGTTGTCTGTTCACTTCGTCTTCGTTTATAAAATCTGATTTGACGTTTTCAAAATAAACAACTGTGAATTGAACGCTTGTGTATGTGTTGTATGCACAAGCCTTTGTGGAATGGTTTAGTCACACTTCTATTGTGAATTTCCCCTGTACGGATTGACCCCAGGATGGTCGTTTCGGTGTTACGTAATTTCAGCAAATGTGCATAAAATTCGAGTGAAGTTAACGTTACGACTTCAAGTAATACATGGGTTTTCCACTTACCGTTTTCAGTCATGCGATTCGTCGGCGATAATATACAAAAAGCAGATTTAATTCAGTTATTGTAGGCATAATGAAAATGGCTGGTTCCTCATAAGCTATAGCCATACGATATTATAATGTAAGCCTGATGAAACGTATTGTAGTGTAATATAATGAAATACTTGTTGAACTTCAATTAAGCTATTAAGTGCAAGTGCCTGGCTATTAAGGCTCGTTCTGTCATCTCAGCGCTCTTAGACGGCATAGAATTACTGCATATTAGAAGCTGCGTATTGCAAATATGTATTTCAGCTCGCGCCGTGTCCCCTCTGTTTCTTCTGTGTTATCCTTACTAAAACGTTTATCTCATTCCGTAAGACTTCATGTTCTTGCTGCGCTGTAAACAATTGAAATAACATCGTAGTATATCCCAGTTCACGTTCGATAAAAGCAGGTAATCTTCATGCGTAAAAAGGTTGCGAGCACTCCTCGCGACGTTATCCAAGTGCAAACTAGAGAAACTAAAAACATACCAGAATAGTTTCTTCAACTAGCCTTACTTCACCGCTTAGTGAAATACGCAGCGCAGCGGCAGACAAAAAGATGTTGTTATATCGTTTCGTTTCCTATATAGGGTGTTTACTATACCATGTTTATTATACATATATAGGATGCGGGTTATTAGAAATCTTTAGGAGAAGCTCCTGCTCTGCAGTGTACCCAAAGATTGCGATCACTACGACGACGATGGTGATGCTGATAACGATCACGGACCACGAATTATGTGTGTGTTCGTATGCGCGACAGTCATGAAATTTTGAAGCTCTGGTAACACAGCGGTCTGGGGCACCTATGCGCATATTTTTGAGTTATCAATTGTGCTGCGGCGCTCAGGTGCCATTAAAGTGTTTTTTATAAAAGAAATGGTGACCAGGGACGTAAGCAGAAGAAAACAGCCGCATTGCAACGAAAACCAATTTTGGGATAAGTCGGTATAGACGTCTGAGAATCGATTAGAAGTTCTTTGGGAATGAACCGTAGTCGTTCTGTCGCTTGAGCCAGTACTTTGCATAGGAGAGTGCTTTGCGTTTGGTTAACTTTGTATCGTGTCGGGAATGGCAATCTAAGGCGATGCACTACCAATGCGTTTTGTACAAGGCTGGCACGAACAATTTAGTAAGACTAACTGGTCCTAATGCTGCACTATAAACAGTTTAATGCTATCAAACGCTTATTTTGAAAATGTATTCGAAAATAACATATCTTTACACGCAATAGTTTTCATTTCGGAATAGCGAACATAATTGTGCAGTATTTTTTCCATAACGAAAGCATGATGTGGCGCACACCATGATGTAGTTGCGTTGCTGTACTCTTACAGTTCTTTAAGAACAATTTGACGCCTCAACCTGTGCTGGTAAACTCACATAAAATTTGTAATTTACTGTAGTAGAGGTCATTGGGATTTTACGCAAGAGATTAACAATGACAGCAAAGCATGCTACCATATGTAGTTTTCTACTCGCAACACTTCCACCATCATATTCATAAACAAGGTCACGTAATTCTGACTGGCAAGAAACACATTTGCATGTACTTATTATTGTTTGCATGATTCAACGAGCGCTTGAGGGGTTGCGCATCACGTGCACTGGCCTAAATACAAGCCTAACCACGACATTTATATTTCGCAGCTTACGAAGTTCTCAAGTTTGCTTGAAAAGTGTCGGGTACTTTGAGTTTGCATGCAAGAAATCAAGCTGTTCGACATCTTAGAGGGTTCACCGTCTATGGCGCCGCTTTGCTGTGCAAAAGGTCATGGATGCGATTCTCGGCGTCAGTAACCGCAATCCTATCAGAGCGCAACCCAAAGAAAGTGTTCTTACATTTACCTGCCCTCAAAGGAATTCAGAGTAATCGAAATTCGTAATTATAAATAAATAGTTCGTCACTATTTCCTCTCACAGCCTGGGTATATTTACAACGTTAAATTCCGTCAATTGCACATTACAACAATATCATGCAGTTTGGGCTGGGGTTGCAGGGATCTGGCGTCTGCTCTGAAGGTGTTGCAACAAAGTGGAAATTGAGTGGAAGGAATCCTTTTCACTATCTGCTACCACTAGATTGAACAGCTGATTCAAGAAAGACTGCATCGAGATTAAAAAAAAAAAAAACTTCTTTTGTGTTAGAACAGTGTGGTGTTTTTACGCCTACCCCTGATGATAACATCAGAGTGCTAACGGTAGTAAAGCTGCGACGATGGCCACTCGCGGGTGCCGTTCACGTAGAAAAGTTTAGTGAATACGGGTCCCGATTGAGGGGGAGGAGGGGGGGGGGGCAACACAGGGTCCAGGGTGTTTTGATGATGCCAAGCTGTTTAATGTTCCTCAAGGAAACGATTTTCTTTCGCCTATCGTATTGCTCCTTAACGCTGATATATACGCATTTATTCTTATTAGATTCATCGAATATTTAATAATAATTATGAAGATCGAATTTTGATCATGAGTCTTTGAGTTGTGCGTCGAATAGATTGATATTGTATTTATTTTAGGATATAATGTTTTATGTATTTTATGTATTTTTGTACGTATTCTTACTAAGCATAAAATAAACTTTATTGAAATCATTATTCTTATTCTGCTGCAAGAACAGTACTCCGGTTCTCAAGCCGTAATTCTATGCAGGCATTTTTAACTCTATTTAAGCGCATGAATGGGCTTCAGGAGGCTGGTGCTTCTTTGTGAAGTACAGCGCTTTAGCAAGAACCTGTTCGCCCGGAACTTTTGACATTGCCAAAGCGAAAGAGACGTGGTTTAGGGAAATAAAATACCGCATTGAAAGGCGAACCGCGAAAATATTCAACAATTCACTTCACTAATCATTGCAAAGAACGAAAGCAGCGCAAAGCATGCATACTAGCTCTTTATGATACAGGTACTACGTATGCCAATAATATCATTCAAACATTTCATATGCTCTGCGCACGGGCCATGTGGAGGGGACGTACACGTGTTCAAAATTGTGTCATACTTGGATATCGTCCAGTGTTTTTTGCGTCACGCTTTTTTTTTTCTCTTTTTCACACGCGGGACGTTGTATTACTATATATGCTTAATCGGAGCGGCATGAGATTCCACATTCAATTTATTTTGAATATTTGAATCTGGAAAACGTGTTCACTCTTCTTGCTCGCAGTGCACGAAAACCAACACCTGGGAATAGTCAGCGGACTTTCTCCACATTCATAAGCTATGCGAATTACGTTTCCAGCCCCTGTTTGCAGTTCTTGTAGGTTATATATTGTGTATTTATGTTCTTTTAAGAGATATTCAATTGTGAGAAGGTCAGAATAAATTAGCAGCGCTCTTCGTGATTCAGCATTCCCGCATACATATATTTTTTTGCTCAAGTTATGACGTAAATCTTTACTACTCCAGCATGTGTAGAAACGAGCTACGCAGCAATGACGCAACGTGCTTCCCTGAAATCTCGCGTAATAGGCAATCTTTTTTTGTTGTGTTCAATGTCGCTTTTTCATACTTAAGTTTCATTGACTGGGGCTACATCACTAGTCTATCTATATGTCACGCGCCATACGCATGTCTGCGGCAAGATAACATACTCGGGCTGCGAAATAGGGAGCCTACATGCAAGCGCTGTTTTATGGATACTAGCACCATCTCGAATTCGTTCGGCAATTGGCACATGGAAGAAGCTAGTGTTCGCGTTTCTCTTGCAGCTAATCTTTTCTTGTATAGTGCTCCCCGTGTGATAGACAGACATATCATGAGCTGCTTACTATCTATCGCTTTCTGCACAGAACTTCCAATATAATCGGCTCCCCCACACCAATATTATTGCTTGGTGTCACCTAAAGCACATATGAGGTGCCTCTTTTTTGATTGTTACAATTTATTTCTCAGGATCAATATTTCGCAAGGAGTCTTTCTTTGTTATTTTATTATTTTGATATGATCGATCCGCAATAACGGGGGATGGGGGAGCAGCTTCGTATGAGAGAGAATAAATATCTTAGAGAGAATAAACATCCAACACTAGGAGCCTGTGTAGACAATAAATATTAGGAGCCAATGACGCGAGTCAAACGATGGAAAATGCGAATAACCCTTCCAATATTAGGCGCCTGGAATACAATCTAGCTGCAAATTTTTATAATGTTTATGTAAAATTTTCTGTTTCGTTGACGCAGATGTGCCACGTTACCTACTTGGCAACCTTTAGTTCATGTTTTTTAGAACTGTTCAATATTTAAAACTGTCACTCTTTCTCAGGATTCGCCAAGTACGGCAACAACCACCTTTCATAAACGACGCCGTCATTTTTGTCCAAGAGCTTTCCTTTTGTTTTTTGTTTTTTTCAGGCGATAGCTCGGAAGTCATATTGATAAATTGTACAAGTTCGGCATTCTTCTTTAGCGTAACAATTACGCACTCGTCTTTTGATCTTTTTTTCTCGCTATAATACCTGCTTGCCGCAGTGGCAGCAAAACACATAGCAGACTTGTGCGACTTTGCAGAATCACAGCCAAATCTTCAGCCAAGCTGTTTCTCTAGATCAATTGCATTTAAGAATTTTAATTGTCTGTAAGAAAGCACGCACTTTAAAACTTCGCTCGACTGTCGCTCATCAAATGAACCCCACATCCAGAAAATTTAAACTCGGTGTGGTATTTATTTCTCCCAGGACATCGGGAAAACCTAAGTAGAACGCTTGCATATCGCCGTAATTAATGCACACACAATGAAAATTCTACGCACATCAGCCACAACGCACCCTCCAGCGCAGCCACACACAATTTACACCTAATATAATATTGATGCCACTATCACCTATTCAAGGACAGTGGCTAAGCAGTCGACGCGTGTTGTATAATGCCGAAAAATAGGGAGAAAAGAATTACCCAGTAATTACCCAGAGACTTTGAACATTCGCCACACAATAATATTAATATGCCCCCTACTGCCCCCAAATATGCGTGTACAGGTCCCCGACTGGATTGACGGATGTATAACGCTTTCTAGCACGGGTATAAGTAATTTCCTTTAAAGACCGTAATTCATCCGTAATAACCAGGTAAACCAGAGTGTGCCAATAGTTTACAGGAAATTTGATATCGCTGGCAGTTAGTTCTCCCAGGAGAGCGCACTAAATTCTGCGCACTTCGTAAAATACACTTGCAACAAGTTGGACTGCTTCAATAATTAATGTACTGCAAGGGCAGTAATTCACCCACGCAGTCTAAAAGCTGCACCAGGGAAGCTTTCTATGCACTTTCTATTGCGCATCATAATAAGGAGAAAAAGAGTGTTCAGTGATTACCTGCAAAGCCTGTATAATAATTAATCTAGAAACTTCGCACGTTGGCGAAACGTTAGTCCAGGTATGCCCTCAATTTCTCCTGAACGGGACCTCGGTGCCGTGACCAGTTGTCCGAACAGACTAAATAATTGCGCATAGCGGCTGTATAACACTTTCGAGTAGCTGAAGAAGTAATTTACTGCAAAGGCAGCAATAAGCTCACACACTTTAAACTTCGCATGCGCATTACCAGAAGCGCGACCCACATATACCAGATGTAAAAAGTAGGTGCAACCTTCAGTTTTTCGAGGATTCCGGCAAGGCTTCCCTGCGGCCTCCTGTAATATTAGCGAGGAAACGAGTATTCAGTAATTACCTGTAAAGCGCGTAATAACCCACATACATAAAACTTGTCGCACATCGCCCCTAACATGCCCCCTGTTTCTACCAAATGTAAACTCAGTGCCTCGCTCAGTTCACCCAGGACACTGGGAAACAATGTGCATAATGGCTGTACGCGTATGAAACACTTTCCAACGCTTGAATAAGCAAGTTTGTACAAAACATGTAATTATTCCACGCATTTTAAAATCTGACCTCGATCACTCACAATTTGAAGTATTGAAAACATGCCTCTTAATATTTTTAGCACTATTATGGCTAAAGTTAGTGCCGCAATTGAGATACAGCTTCCGTATCTTTGGTTAGTGTCTCAGAAACATGGTAAATATTTTGGTCTGAAGACGCTTGTTCAGCTCCCAACCGTTTTCCCGAAACCGAGCTCGCAGGTGCCGTACGATCGTGATTTCCTTAACATTCTTCGAGTAGTTAGTGCTGACATTTTATGGTAGCACAAAAGTACTGCGACGTTTTCTTGTAATGCCATCCTATTAACACAGGCGAAAAATTAACCATATGCCAAGTGCTCGTCATAACAGAAGGCTTGATGAAGCTAATGTTCTCGGTAAAAAAACAGCATAATGTATGCTTAGTCTAGGTTAATAAGAGAGATTACACTGAAGACGACCTGTGCTGGCAGCATTCGCACATCGACCATTAGCACTTTCGCTGGTTTACTCGCAACTTATGGCTTGAATCATGAAGTGCGTGAGGCCAATAAGTTGCTGCTTAGTATGTAGCGTTGTTTTGCCACACATGCACTTTAGCAGAAGCGAAGAGCCTCTTCCCGTTTGCAACACAGCCGCGATGTGTTTTGCAACTCTTGTGACCGCTTGCGTTTACCACTGCACTGGCGGCTAACTTGCATAGTACTGTAAAGCGTTTTGCGGCTTCGAAGCATTTGTGAAAATTCGTACTGAGAAGGAGCTTACCATTAGCTTAGCATTAAGTCACAGTATTATTGTGACATCTTTGAATTTGTAAAGCATTTCGAAGCTCTTCGAAGTGTAACTATGAAGTGGTAGTTCCACGTGACAAGTCATTTGGCTTGGTAGAGTTGACGAAATGTATTCTGTGAGATGCTATGTCAGCTGTTTACCTACTCCTGACGCTGCACGCGCGGGAAGCTTGCGGACAATTATGATTTGCTGGCAAGTGCTTATGTTGTGTACATGTACACGAAAATACTCTCGTAGATATAAGAGGGCAGCCGTCGTCGCACTCGATTTGAGGAGTACTGCATACACTTAGTAGACGTATGGATTCGATACACACCCGCTAGTGCATTGCAATGATGGAAGGGCTGCTCTGATTGCTCCAAACTGTTCCAAAAGAGAAATGCTGCTACATGCTGCTCCAAACTGTCATTTTTGTTAGTAACTGCTCCGAACCTGCTCCTAAACGGCGCTATGGATTACTGCCGTAGAAGTGGTCCATAGAAGTTGACCTGCAGACATGGTTTCATGGTGAAATGTGGTGAAATGTGACAGATTGCTTGGATGTCATACTGATCAACTGCTTGTGTCGTCGCAACAGTGATATGTGACTGTGATTACTTTTATCATGTGGTAATCAGGTTTGATCTCATTTCTGCCACAAGTACTGGCATTTTCAGTATATAGCTTATTTAGCCATATATTTGAACTTGACGAGCACACTATTTTGGTGAAATGTGTGTGAGATTACTTCGATCTCATACTGATTACCAACTGCTGCTGTGGCATCTGTAATATGTGACTGATTACTTTTACATTGTGATGCTTAGCTTTATCGGCTTTGATCTCATTTCTGCCACAATAATTGGCATTTTAATTATATAGCTCATTTAGCTGTATTTTTGAACTTGACATGGAGACTAGTGGAACCTCGTTGATACGATTCTGTGTAATATGTTTTTTTCGGGATGATACGTATTTTTTTCTGTCTAGACAATACGATTTGGTGGGATAATACGTTGGATGATTCGTTTTTTGGATGATTCGCTTTATTTTCGAGCTACCGCGAAGATCGTATCGAGATTCCTACTGTACTTTGGTGAAATGTGAAAGTGACTGAGAGGACTTCGATCTCATACCGATAATCAAGTGCTGCTTTGGCAACGGTTATATGTGATTGTGATGGTGCTCAGCTCTACCGTTTGATCTCATTTCTGCCTCAAGTACTGGTATCTTAAATATCTAGCTCATTTTACTGCGCGTTCGATAACCGTCCATCTTATTATTTGTTTTTTTTTGTTTTGTTTTTTTTTACAATTTGAGTTGATAATTGTATGTACAATGTTTCATAATTAGTATTAATCTGTATGAGACGCTTCGGTGATGCTTTTAACTCCACGAATCTTATAGCACATTTTGCCATCTGCTCCGAAAACACGAATAGATGCTCGAAACTAGCATTCTTTCTGCGCCCAAAACACATGTGGCTGCTCCCAAGTGGCATTTTCTCAGCTCCAAAATCTGCTAAAAAAGTAAAATGTCGCTTCCATCACTCGCATTGTTACTGCCAGATTATTTCCTGTTATCTTGCATAAATCAAACTACAAAGTCCCGTTAGAATCGCGCTAACGCAATACATCCGTACTCCCATGGGATTTTGTGGCTGTTAACTTTTCTTGTAGCTGCACATAACGTTGTGCTCTCTTTCGTTGTTCTTTCTCGTGCAACGCTTTAAGCTCGTAGTTATAGGGATTGGGCTCACGTCACGTATTTTTGCGTAAACATAATATAGCTTACGTCTAATACACATCGTACGCGATCAGTAGGTTATCTTACAATATAGAATTTTTTTACAACGTCCCATTTTGCTTTCTGCTGAGCGAGGGCAAAGCGAAATCTAAGCGCAAGGTATGTCGAATAAGTGAGGGTGCAGACGACGCTTGAAATGAGTGAAGCTTAGCGCATAAGAACCTGTGCTAATTCAGCTGCTTTAACACTTCCTGTTTTCGTCTTTTTGCTCGCATTGACGGGAACGTGAAAGCTGAGAAGTCTCGTATCTCGATTACCCAGTGAATCATGGAGAACCCGAGACTTTGCATACTCCACGTGCGAAAACCTCCAACGTGTTTTGTTCTACGCAACATCGTTACAAATGTTAGCAGAGCAAGATAACTTTACGAGGCAATGGTATTGCGCTGCAAAACTTGAGGTCGCGGGTACGATTGCGGCCGCGGGAACCGCAATTTGATGGGGGCAACATACTATAAATGCTCGTTCATGCAGTTAGATTTAGGTGCGCGATAAAAAACCACAGGTGGTAAAAATTCATCCGGAGTCTCCCACTACGGCGTGCTTAGCAATCAGATCGGGGTTCTCGCACTTAAAATCGCAGCATTTAATTATAATGTGTAGTTCCTCTTTATCTCCTTTCAGGCCACTGTGCGCACATTCGTGTGCGCGATTTGTTTTGGCCGCTTCTGTGCAGTAGCGGAAAGGAAAGAAAGCGCCGGACGTTAAGCTGCGGGTAAAAAAAAAAGGTGTTGTCCAAATCCAGTGCCTAGCAACCGCTTCCTCGGAGAAACATAAACATATCTCGAAGGTGATGCTTTTGGGGACTATTTGCACCGGTAGCATTTGTAGAGCCAGAGCAACTCACAGCCGCCATGTTTTGGACAGCACTTAGTAAACCATCTGATTGTACAAGCTTACTCCATTGCACTCCAGCAAGCAGGGTATTGTAACACTCGACCACTTCAACTGAAGGGACTGCCATGTTTGATGGGATGATGGACTTGCCGCGCTCCGCTAACAATGGTGAAGGAATAGTGTTTCCTTCGTCGTATTGTCTACAGCCAATAATTAACCAGCGCGTGTGCTTTGAACTGATGATTCAAATGTTTCTATAGAAAAACACAAGACATAACGCACACTAAATCAAGGCTTAGTTACTCCATTTACGAGGTATAAAGATTCTTTGCGATGCTCTGACTTTCTGTGAATGTAACTTGCCACACTTCGGAAAAGTATTATTTAGTTTTCACACATTAATTGACAGTCCATCATAAATCGTGACTGGAGGGTTTATGTTGTTTTAAACATCAGTTATTGTTCCCTCTATGACTGGCTGTCGTGCGTAACGGTCTTACACTGTTGTTCACATGAATACTGCTGTTTATTGCTGTGCGCCTATAGTGGATGTTGAAACAACTGAACCTGCTCGGGTGAGAGCGTGTGGTTTTCTTAGCTTATACTGTTATATCTGATGAATGTGCACTGTTTAGTAGCGGATAACGCTTGTGCTCGTTTCAACATGGCAGGTACAAGACATATCTTTCTTCTTTGAAAACTTTCCTCACCTCGCCTTCATGTTAGTTCAAGGTTGATTTATGGCTAACATACAGCGAAATTCCCTTGACGGAACCTTGTCTAATATTGCTTCCAGGCAGCAAAGCCATCACTGCTTCTCAAAGTTTTGACAACATTATGTTTAATACTCTCCATTGCTCAGAGCCTTCTGGTATTTAAGAATACAAAAGATGCATGTTTTTGTCAGTTCGTGTGGGATGTATGGCCAGGAAAAATTAATAATATGCGGCTACATAAACCGTGTCCTGGGGCTGCGGAGAATGTGTAGCATAAACAATGTGATAAATTTATTTTACCGCAATTTCTTCTAATGCATAAAATTCCGCTCGCACAAATCGGTGGAGACAGAGCATGTTTCTTCTAATAACATGCCTTCCGTCTGAAGTGTCTGAAAAGTGTGCGTTCGTTCGTGTGTGTTTATGGTGGTGAAGTGACAATCAAACGAGGCAGGTGTTGCATATTTGCATAGGCAGAAAGGCCAGAATGTCTTAAATATAGGTGGACGTATGTAGTAAAATCCTGAAAAAGTTTTGCTTGAGTGTAATTGCATGTATTCTGTGCAGAGGATATGTCTACTACAATTTTCGGCAGTCTAGTTTTAATGCTGCAGTCCAGATAGTTCCGAAAGAACAACAAAAGTTTTCCTTGAGAGAACTTGTTTGGACAATACCAACACTAACGCCAGACACTTGTATGGATAATTCCACAAGAGTCGGTTTTTCTAAACAAATCAGTGTTGATCAGGCGACCAGACAATAATGCAGAATTTGGAATCATGTGGGACATTAGTGGCATTTACATAAGTCGAAATGCCAGATAAGGGAACGCGGCTAGCGTGAGCGAAAAAACTCACTTTCTTAAACAAACGAAAAATTGTGCATATGTTTTATCTTAGCGTTTTGAGACTCATTCAGCCGAATATCATTCCGATGCGATCTTCTGTCAAAGCATGATTACGCACACTGTAGGAAAAGACCGACAAACACCGTTTTCAAGAAAACGAAAGCCACTAGATATAAAAATGTTACAGTTCAGCTGAATTCCCGAGTATGTAGGACGTGTCGACACGTACCAAATAATACTGGAAATAAATTTCCGCGTGGTCTTGTGGGGGAAGTCATGCTGCAGCGTAATCTAAAACAAATAGTCCCACGTGATGCGTGCTTCACCGATAATGATGCTGTCATGGACGACGCAAAGATAAAAATGCTTTAAGTAGGCCAGAGGCTGACGTCTCTCCGAAGTACAATTGGGAGTACTTCCACTGAAAGAGATCAGACTTAACCGGATAGATTAGAGTTTATTTCTTGGCTACGGCTGCATTCTATGGCACAATAAAGAGGGCAAGGAACAGCCGTGGCATCAGGCTCTGGGCTGTTGCTGCTGATTGGGACTTCTAAGCAATTCCTAAGTTGTGCACACACGCTAAATTATCAGTAACGACTAACAGAATAGCAAGCAGATATCATTTGGGATAGGTGTAGTACTGTAATGTTATGCTGTCAGACCGCAGAAACAGTTTCGTTGTCGTAGAGGACTATTTCAATTCACCCTTACCTCCTATCTTGATAGGATCTGCTGAACTGTCGTTTACAGACGATGCCCACGAAAAGAGGGATTAATGCACAACATTATAAGATGATCAATCTTCTAAACAATGGTTGCGCTCTTAAGTTCTTTTTTTTATAGATGTGGTTCGAAGCCACGGATTTAGTTGAGTAGCGAAAAATTCATTATTTGCTTGAATTCAGATGAATTATCTCCTTTATATAATATGTACTGTAGGGACGTCATTTCACCAATATTCTGGACAGGCACTGCTTGCGAAATGCATTGAGTTGCCGGTTAATGAGTCCATTGAGCCAAACATCATTCATTGCAATACAGGTAACCATCATATTCCAAGTTATACCGGGCTTAATGCTAAGCGCTTGATTCTAAAGTGAATGTTAAGATCAATTTTCGGGCAGTTGGAGTCACATATAATTAAGTTAAACCGGGTCACCTAGGGCCTGCCCGAGAACAATGACGCCCTTTAAACAAATGCAGTGGTGATATTAACGTCAATGTGTCTCGTTCACGGAATGCGAACTCTTGACAAAAATGCAAGCTTGTGGAAGCGTAAACATGGGCTTCGTGGATAACATCTCCCATCGTGGAGGTGACATAAAAAAATGAAAGTATTGATGTACTCGCGTCATCCATTTTAAGTTTTACTGCCATGTTAATTTATTTGAATTCCTTTCGTTCTCTTTCTTTCTTTCTTGTTTTTCTTTTTCTCTGCATCATGCACCCACGGTTGAAAACATCATGTACTCGCTACATGCGAGTGCAACATTATTTTTTCGTCTTCCGACCACATTTCATGAAATGTACTTTAAGCTGTCCTTAATGTTATTCTCAGGCATATAATTTAAAAGCCTCTATGGTACATGTCTCTTATGTTTCTTATTACAGGAACAAACGCGTAAACGTGTTTCCGGAGTACAAAGTAAATTAGAGCTTAGCCTTTGACCTCCTCGCAGTTTATTGAAACCGTCATTGAAATTCAAGCATGCTTAGCGCACCGCACTCGGAGAAAAAAACACATATAGTTATCAGCATTATTTTAGTAACTTACTCACGCATATTTTGCGAGATTGTTAATGATGTGAAACTAGTGGTTGTAAGCTTAATAAAGGTAAGTAGATCGGTAAGCTATAGTTGCAAAAACAAAAATGCAGTTTGCAGAAACTACTAGCATGTACTAAGTTCCGAACTTTGTTGTATTTTATTACATTATCACCGAATCACGTGGGAGAGAGAGAGAGAGAGAGTGCGAAGCATGACAGACTATATACATAAGCTCACACGTCTTCATACGGAATCATAGCAATAACCAGCACAACAAGGTCGCGTCATCATGGGACGGTGTAAGCACCTTATACGGCACTGTATCGCTGTGATCTCAAAGGCGCATGTTCAAACAGTTAGCGCTTATACGTTTCGCACAAATATAAAATGCTGTGTACCGTGTTTGTCGAACCATTGTTTACAATGAGGTGTTCAAGAAAAGAGTCCTAGGTTTTTAACTTGGCATCAGAAGAAATAGTACTTTGTATTCATACCGCCTCAACATTACCATTGCATGAAATTACAGCATGTTGGACCACGTAGTTGAGTGTACTAACGCGCATACGACCAACGCTTCTATATGTATCTATGCACAATATTCCCCTTACGCAATTCTCCAACACTAGAGTCTGTGAGGTACCTTGAATAAATAACTGAACGTCGACATCTCTTATCGGTCTCTCTTGCTACTACATTCTCAGTTTAAAGTAAGTGTCAGATAGAACGATTGGCTAAATGGAGTACTTATGTTGACTTTCTCCTTATTATGAGTGTGTATCGGAAAGTGCCGTTGTAGGGTCGAAGCGTTTGCCAAATGTCGAATGCGACGTCAGAATTTGGTACAGTGGGGATTTTCAAGAGGTTAGTTAAAGTATGATGAGCTTTCGTTGTGTTTTAGCTCACCTGCGCTTATTTACATGCTTGTAGTTATCTGCTTGTAGTTATTTGCAGCTTACAGACCGTTAAAGCACATTGGGCAGCAGTACTTCGGGAGATATTTCCGTAGGTATCATCGCCATGCGTATGTATAGCAAAAGCGTGGTGTCGTTAATAAATAACCGAAGCGCACTGTTTTACGGCACTCTGTAGGGTTTGTTGAAATGTGATACAGGCGTCGGCCATCTGCGTTAGATGGTATACACTTTTTCATCCTTTCAGCAGACATTCTCGACTGAAATCGGACACCCGACGCAGTTGTATATGCCTTCCGCGCTAGCACGCGCGCTTTCATTGGTCCGTCAACGCCCGCCGAGGACGTCGCACTTTTAAGAACCTTAATGTGAACGGCCACCTGTCGCCACGGCCGCCACGAGCGCACACCAATGCGAAAGCTGTTGTTTTACTCTTTCTCCTTCCACGAGGCATACTAGAGAAGCGACTGCAAAACGCTCTCGTCTATACTATACAGCACGCACCAGAGCGGGGCTATCGAGGCCGTTCGTGCCGGTGCTCTGCGTTCGGGCACTGACAATTCCGCGCTCAAACACATGCCTCGCGGGCATTCCTATATACGCGTGCGTCTAAGTTGCCTGCGTCTCGCGTCCGCATTGGCGGCACATACCGAAAAAAAAAAAAAAGGAACAAAGACCGTCATTTTCAAAGCCAAGAAAACCTAATACGCCGTATACGCAATGCTCCCTCGAAGCACAACGTTCTCTTATATATATACCGATACGCGCGCCGGCAGTCGTCGTCGTCGTATTCCTGAGTGCGCGCGCCCGCCCGTTATGTCACGGCAGAGAGCGTAGTACGGGCGCAATGTCGTTTTGAATCGGGAGCGTTTGCGCATACACAGCGCTGCGGCATTTCCGCGAGACTCTCATGCTGACGAGCTAGCGCACGGTTGAAAGCCGCAGCGCGCGCGCGCGATGCCTGCGGGCCCCGCGCGCTTGCATACCCGACGCCGATTTCTGCATATATGGTCGCCCGAGGCGACGACGCGCAACCGCACTTCGCGCTGCGTTGGGGACGCTATGTACCGTAGCGACGTAGTATAGCTGTCGTGGCGCGCGGCCGGGAAGATACGCGCGCCGCAGTCCCTCTATTTCTTTCCGCGCCGAAATTGCAGATAAGGCGGCCCGAGCCATTCACTCCGTGCGTTCGCATGCAGATACCCGGTATAATACGCTGATATATTATCGCAACAGCCCGGTGGGAGGAAAACCCCTTTTCCTCCCTGTGTATTTTTGCTGCTTGCGGGGGCGCCGACCGCGCGGTGGGCTAGCTGTGCGCATGTGGTTCTCGAATATGCCGCTTTCTCCTTCTGAATGGAAATAGGCCCTGTGCGAGGCCGTTGTCTTGAGCCGACATCTCCTGATGACGGTTCTTCATGGACTTCTATCTTTTCTTTTTAAGTCCTTGGTCCATCGCCCCGGTGCTGGGTACGTTGCCCTATACGAGCTATACGGTCGTACAGCGGACAAAATTTTAGTTCGAGAATCCTTTCCGGCGAACAAAGAAAACATGCAAATGGGAGAAACAGGATAAAGATTTGAGTTTCTTTCGCCTCCAGAAAGTTCGTTTCCTTTGCATGTCGGCCTCGCGCTGGCGGCTGCCACCCGTTTAGCGCTTTGCGCGGTGTATAACCACTGTAGGTGACAGCCGTGCTCGCTGTTTTCATGTATGCAAATCATATACGTGCAGCATGTGTGTGCCAACGTGCCGGCGCACTTGCATATATATGGACACGGGCTTGCCTATACCGTTGAATCGTCCTGCAATGTAAATTGGGACTTAAGAAACCGCGCGACGGCGCGAGTTTTTTTTTTTCTCATGGGTGCCTTTCTCTACTGCATTTTTTTTTTATTTCGTCATTGTTTTATTCTTTATTTGCCTACGCTTTAGCTCTTTCGTTCGTTGCTCCCGGGGTTTCTGTGCTTCAGTCAAGGGTTTAGGGCACTTCGGCTTGTTGTTGTGCGTAACTTAGATGGTGAGCTCATGTGGGCGACGTTAGAATCAAGAACACGACGAGCGTGAGCATGTTCATGTCTGTCTGTTTTCCGCGTTGTGCAAAAAAAAAAACAAAAAACGCGCAGTTGTTATTATCGTTTAGATGAGTCCCTGTGTGTTGCCCTATTTGCGACTCGAAGTAATAGCTCGCCACCTAGCGGCCGCGCCGAGAGCCAGCCGATCCATGTTCAGGCTTGAAGCGTAAGAGGCCTGGCCTCCTATCACCGCATCCGCTTAATGCCTCGTAGTTCTCAAATTGTGCCGCCGCAAACAAGCTAGGCAAAGCTTCTAGAAAAGAACAGACGGATTTTGAAAGACTTTTGTTCTGAACCATTATGCGCGTGTCATCGCAGTGGAAAGACAGCAATGTAGGATTCATGGTTTCTCAAAAGAAGCAGACGAGGTGCGTCGAAGAGTGACATGGATAAGAAACTTGCGCATTGGGAAAAGGTGACTGATACTACGCTGGTTTGTTCGAAACACTTCACTCGGGGCGACGGCTTTCTTCCCGGCGAGTATAGATGATTGATTTCTGTATATATATATATATATATATATATATATATATATATATATATATATATATATATATTAAATAACTTGCTGGCGTATCGAATTGCGGAGTGTACTTTTAGGCAGGTGCTTTAATAAATGATGTACGCGTAAGCTTTATTCGGTTTTGTTAGTTTAGTTTTCTCGCCCAGCATTATTGTTACTATGATGCTTTAAGCAGCAGGAATATTCTCGCTAATGTAAGAAACGATAGCTAACTCGGAAGGTGTGAAGTTGATCATGACACATGTTATCATTGTTATGCCACGAGGCGACATATAATTTTGATGGCATGCTTTAGTTTAGCGGTGTACGCAGAAGGTGCTGTTTTCTCATTCAACGCGGTGAGTTGTCAGTTTATTTCTGGCAATAAATTTAGAAGCAACCGCAAGCGGCGCTCGTTCCAGCTTTGGAGCATTCGACCTACGCACAGCGCCGCTAGTTGGCATTCTGACACTGTGCACACAGCTAAATTCCATTACAGCTGGTCAGATTGGTTTCCAAGTCATGCATTCACACTAATACAACTGACTTGGCCAAAAGAGAAGCCTCACTAAATTTTGGGAACCTCTTGGAAGAAACACAACTTGGTCTGATTGGTTGTTATTCACTTCTCACGTTTCACCGGGATTGAGAGTTTGTACGGGCGTTAGGTGTCTGCGGAGTTCCCAAGACTGGCCCTACTTCGAACACTGCGAGCACGAACAAGCGCCAGTCATCGGACGCCGACGACCCTATCACACGGATCAGCTGACTTAGATCTAAAGAGAAAGGATAGGATAGGAATAAACTTTATATGTCGCAACGATTCTCTTTATCCCAAGACACACTGACCAGGTAACGTTATACTGTGTAGCCATGTTCGATCAGTGCACAATATCCGTATTTAGCTCCTCAAAGCAGGACACGCATTACTGCCTATATATTGTGGGATGCTACGTGCGACACTGAAACAGTAAAAAAAAAAAAAAAAAAAAAAAAAAAAAAAAAGACACGGTACACGGTAAAGTATCGTCGCTGGAAAACAGTATAAAGTATCGTACTCGTATATAGCAGTGAAGCAACGCCTCGAACAAGTGCTTACACCATTCGGAGAGGACTGCTACGTACAAACACTTTCCTTTTTATAACCTCCGGCTAGCTTAAAAGGCTCTTTGACTTAAAGATACGCGATGCAGCTCGCCAGCGCAGCTATTTCCGCGGTACCGTCGCTGAAATCCTTGAGACCGATCAAAATAAGGTGATCGGCAGCAAAGACCATTTCGGCTTCGACGAAACTCCTCAATTCGACGCCACAAACGAGAAACCTGAGCACAGCGCCATTGAGCGAACGAGCCGTCGTGACCCTGGATGTCGTAGCCATCATTGTTCATTTGGACAGTGTTGAAAGCACAAGTAACGGATTCTGGAGTTGCGTATAGCCTAAGTTCTTTCGATGTTTTAGGTATCTTGGTTTAGTGCGCCCTTCTGTAAAGGATGTTGTTCCTAATCGGAATTCTAGGTGCCTGCACTTACCGCTCTTTTTTTTTCTTTCCCGTTGTACTTCCTCTTCGTCTCCTTCTTCAACCTTTCGCGAGCTGACTTGGAATGTGATTAGTCGTTTGTCTGCCTTCCCATGAACGTCTTCATTAAAGCAAGCGTGATCTATCGGTCAGCGGCAGGTCATGTCACATTGTTATCGTAAGTTCTTATTTACACATTGAGCGTGTAACTGTAAACTGCAAATGCAAGAAGTAGTCGGGCGTCGCGAAAATATAAAGGCTCACCCAATTTGATTGTTTTATATCGGAAACCACTTGAGCATCACAATGCTATACTATGACTTGCAGACAGCCTTGTGTCAAACGCTTGCTTTATTTGTAACCTGGGTGTAGCCAAAATATAACAGCGTTGTTTTTGTTTTGCGTGAAGTTAACCTCCCTACCTTGCTTCTCTTCTCACTTCTCTTCTCAAACAATCACCCCTATAAATTAGACCAAATGCACTTCCCGTACGGGTTCAGGCAATGACAACGACACGACGCCTCAAGTTTTCCGTAGCATGTAAGAGATTAGGTTCATACCGAATGTATATTGTCCGGAGCCATATAGGTTACCGCTTGCTATAAGTTTGACTCAACATTTTGCTGCAAACACATGCATGACAAAATTCTAAAAAGAAATGATGAAGGTGCACATTCCGGCGTGCGAAAGCATTGTGTGCAGAGACGCACACAGAACTCAGTGGTTCAATATTATACACGACGCATTGCACTTCGTGAAGATTCACATGCAACTAGTTTTGACTGCAACAGCTACGTAGGTCTCGTTTGGAAGGCCACAGTGCATGGACCTGAACACTAAGTGTCGACACAAGACATCACCGTCGCAGTTACCGGAGCTGTCTGGCAGCTTCGCCAAAACCCCCTAGTGCTATTCCTAGTGTTCTATGTTTTGGATCTTTTTGCCACGCAGTGTTCCTTTAAACGATGTGCATTACAATTGTTTGCTTTATTAAATTGTGCCATCGTAAGGGCAGCCCCTACATTTAGCTATATGATATTGACATGTTCTCAATTGCGAATAAAATAATGTGATTGATTATTAATCTACCATACTTGTGCGGTGCCCGGTGAGTATGTATAACTTCCTCTATAATGCGTGTGCCTTCAAAATGCGTATTTTTGTTATTTTTAATTTTTTAATTATTGCTTCTTTGCAGTACTCCTCTCGAAGCATTTTAAGGCATAATGAATTCGAATGACGGTGGCGTTAACGATGGCTTCCAGACAGTCGAAAATTGTTCCGCTCAGACATGTGATTATGATCTCCATATTACGTGCTTTTAAATGCATTACGTCGCGTATCGTGAATATCAGAAGCGACTTCAATCGTCATGAATAGTCTTATAAAACGTTGATGTTATATGTATATGAATCGACTCGAAGGCAACTTTTGCACCTCTGAAATTTTACACTTTTCATTCATCGGAGTATTAGAATAAGAATTTTGTTTGAATTCCGGCTGAATGAGGATTTATAACGTTTCGTATTAGTATAGAAAGTGTTTAATTATTAGCAACCTTATACAATTACGGAATTAGCCACGCACCTGAACGCATATACCTCGACGAAAAGAAGTAAAAATCAAGAGCATAGTTTGCTAAACTAAGAACATATATGGCATTACTCAACCGCGTTTCTCTTTAGACGACTTTAAAGGACTTCCGATAATAGCAATGGCGAACAATTGGTTCACACGCCTTGCACAGTGAATAAACGAACAGTTTGTATGTACTCGCACGTAAAATATGTGTTTGTCCTTAACCACTCTTACTTATGCATATCTGTTTCTAACCACTAAACAGTCAGATAGTATTCTGATTTTCCGCCCACGCGGTGTTCAAAAAGCACTACTCTACGACATTTGTTTCAAAGATAGGGCGCCTAAATGTACTTCCGTATTCTCCTTTAATAACGTCTAACACGTAGCAACTCAATAATTGGTCACAAATGTGGTTCTAAGGCATGCAGCAAGCATCCCCCCCCCTCCCCTAAAAAAATTGAAAAGAAGGAAAGAGAACTGAATAGGCATGGTCGTTTTGCTCGGCACATTTTCTCCGCACGTTATCTTGCCTAAGTAACAAACACCGCCTAAGTGTATCCATCGTCACACAGTGCCCGGCAACCAATCGCGAGCACGCAGCATTCCTCTTCAGCATTTCCTATTGGGCGCTCGTTTTTATGTTTACCCTTGAAACGGTCGCTTCCAAAGCTGCCATTGGCGCCATTGTCTATGCTGTTGGCGTTTCTCGTCTATTTCTCTTTCACCCCGGTGCTCTGCGCTGCCTTCGCTTCCTGCGCGGAAAGACACCACCTCGGAACTTCTTTTTGTCCGACTTCGCGTGATTCCGCCTTTGGAGTCGCAGCTTTCCTCCTCTCCTACCGAGGAAGCCTAACTTATAACTGGGTAAGGCCATAAATCCCAGTCGATATCCTTTCTGCGGCCACAGATCAGAGGACACCGACTTCGTGGAAACGTCGTCGCGATGAAATATTTCCCCGCCTTGAGTGCGCGCTCCCATGCTCGGTAATTGCCGCTTTCTCCCGCGAAAGCGCCTTCAGATAAAAGGGAGAAAGGAAATGCTCTGCCACGTTTTCGTTCTCTCCTTCGCTCTTTCTCTCTTTTGATCCCTGACTGGCAAAAAAAAAAAAAAAAGAATGTTGGGAGAGGATGTTTTGTGCGCGCCCAGCATCAGTTGTCAAGCGCTGAGGAGGATGTGGAATAGCGAGACAATTTTTCACGCACCCAGTGTGGCTGTCCTCTCGCTGGACTCTCCGTCCACCGGTGCTGATCCCATCGCCGCTGGCGCGACAGCTTGACAGGCGCCAAGTCGATCCGAGCCTATAGCCGAGCCGAGTCGAGACTAGACGAGAGCCGTCCGGGTTCGAGCGTGGCATCCTCCTCGCAGGAATCTTTCAAGACCTGAGCTGCGAAAGCTGAAACAAGAAACGGAGAGAAAGTAAAGAAATGGAAACAAACACATAACAGTAAAAAAATGGTAAAAGGGGGAGGGGTTCGAACTTCCGCGAGGTTCGCGCGCCCGGCGCCATTGTCAGCTCAGTGTTTAGGCAAGGTCGGACGCTCTGCGGGCTTGGTCGAAGGTGTGTGCGCGTGTTCTTGTGCAATGCTGCTTTCACTGGCGATGCTCCTCAATGGCGACCCTGCGTGGCACCCTTTCGGCGTCACCACGCATTGTAGGTAAATATCGATCTGCAACTCCTTCTTTCGCATTCTTGTCACCCGGCCAGTTTGATCTGAAAGAAAGAAAAAAAAAAACAGTTGGAGAACTCTTGCTCGAGTAGACAGCGCTCGGCTTAAAAGTGAGAAGCGATGCTTAAAAATGTTGGGGCACATGCATTGTAAATCTGTTCGCTCAAGCTGTGTCTCTTCGCTTATTCGTTTTGGAAGGTGCGTTAATGTGCATTTCTATGCAGTTATTATTTCGGGAAAGCCCAGAGTTGTCAATTTGTCGTATTCGGCCGCTTGACTGGCTGTGTGAGAAATCTTGGTTATTTTCTGATGCGTATATTGTGTAGTGGGGAATGAGATGGAAAGTTTTGCGTTCCTCGCATTCCTGTAGGTTCCCGCTCGAACTGTTTTCCGCAAATGTAAAGCATAACGTTGCAACGAACAGACAGCCAATGCAAGCAAGCTGGCATGTGCATAATTTTGATTTGCGTTGCGGGCTGACGAGGTACACGCCAATTAACTGGTACGACCATGGCACAAACTTTTTCATATCGTTTAATGTCACAATCACAGCGGCACATTAAGGTTCTGCAGATATGGCCAAATCACGTTGTAAATCAAGCCTGTCTCCTCAACGTGGAAAATTCAGTAAATAATGAATACTTGTCGTTTTCTTGCAGCGGAATATAACGCGTTTTGTATCTGGCGATATGATACTATGTGATTGCGTGACATTTTGTGAAAGAAATCATCTGTAATATTTACAATGTCTAAAATTGTAATGTTAAGTCGTTATCTTTCTAAACTGCGCATTTTGCTTGCTGAAATGGTAAAACTGCCCTTGTGCTGAGTGCTCTTTCGTCTGCGGATCATAATATTAACAGTATCGTAAAATCCTGGCTCTCAATTACTTATTGTATATTACGTGTAGTATCTTTTATGAGAAACACAAAACTCTCATGATTGCCGGCTGCAAGGTGGCATGCCCAGCTTTTTTTATTTATTGAGATAAAACTGAATGGCGGGTTGCTGTTGCTGTTCACTGGGGACAGCTATTTCTTTTTTACTTGGTGACTGTTAAGGCAAAAAATAAAGAATAATATAAATTCTTGCAATTAGTAATATTAAATAATACAAAAATATTCATTGACAGTTCAACACTCAAGGTGGAACTCCCCTAAAAAGTTTCCAGTCCTCGTTCGTCCGAGGTATATACATAAGCTTGTTTCAGGCACACGAATGAGACACAACTACGCGCGCACGAATGAGACACTCAACTGGACATGTGAGGTCACTATTCCTCACTTATGCCAGCGTCTTCAAAGAAGAGTTGATGACCAAGGGCCTAACACCTTCGCAAGTGAAAAAGGTCGATATGATGGTAGTAAACATAGTTCCTTTTCAAGGCTCCGTCATTGTGTAGTGTGCTTGGGTCAGTCGAGGTGTCGGATTTATACGTCCTCGTCATCATGTCCGCACAAGCATGTTGGACAGGACACAGGATTAATTCGAAATGGGAAGTGTTTTGTGGAAGTAGTGGCAGAGATGTTGTATAAGGCAGTCGATGCGTTGTGTAAGCTGACGTTCTAGCTCGTATTGAAGATGGGGTCCAGTGAATATATGATTGCTTTCTTTGTGTTCGCTGTGAGCCACTTCAACTAATACAGTTCTCTCTTGGGGCCTTGTAAGATTCGATATTAGTCGGATTGGGACATGGGAATAGGGCCAGTTTCTGAAGTGTCATGAGCCAGTTTTGCCAACGCGCCCGTAATTTGATTTCATTGGCTTCCTAGCTTACTTTGCCCAAGCAACGATTTTAAATTGGTGTGAATGAGTATATGCTATAAACATTTTGACGCCTTGACGGTTTAGTATGCTCTATTTTATGCTTACAAAGGGCGGTTTGCTGTACTCGCGAAAGTTCGCGTGCAAAGTCGAAAGACCCGCGTGCAAAGTCGAAAGGTCTCCTACATAGTTAAAATGCCACAGTAAGAGGCACCAAAAAAAAAAAAGATTTTCATCGAAGCGCTATACGTAAGTAAAATAGGCAAGTCAGTCGCATCCAGGGAACTGCGCTTGTGCCGGAATGTTTGACAGAATGGCAGTGGTGGGCCTTGATATATAGCTGTCATGAATTTTATGCTTCTTGAGGCCTGCCTTGGCACTTGGAATTCAAATGATTACTTCAGTGATTTACAAGGGTCGTATATTTCCGCGGCGGTGTACGTTCGTGTTGTATATCGTCTGCTCAGACCCGGACAGACGCAAACGTTCCGCCTCTATTGTGCGGCGTCTTTCAGCAATATCGTTTTTTTTTTTTTTTTGAGCGTGGGAACACGTAAGAGCATTAACCTCTATGTGCCTGCTCACTATTCTTATATAGCGGTGTTTAAGAGGAAGAAGTTTGAGCTCGGTGCTGACTCCGGTTTTCCTATTCAAATGCAAGTGAAACGCAGAAATATTTTCCTTAAGAAACGGCTTCGCTGATTTTAAACGATTTGTTCGCATTTAAGAGACACATATTCTGCCGGCAACTGGAAGCAGAATTTTGTTTAGGGCCTGATATTTTACAAATGTTGTAACAAGAAATTTGACAAGCTTCAAAAAAATCAAAGCATGAAGTTTACGAATCTATAAGACTGCACCGAAAACAGATATTGCGGTTGTGTAAGCTGCATCTGCTAGAGTATGCGAAATATAAAAACTCGATAATTTAGTATACAGATTGTGTGACATCTGTTTCAGTATTCATGAGGGTTTTCCAAACGTCCTCCTCAGAAATAAGTAGAATACATCACAGCGCTGTATAATACATAAATTTGTCCGCTTTTGTTCTCTCAGTATCTACAGTTTACGGCATTGTTGTACGGATTATTGCTGAGTTAGAGCTGTAAACTTGACGCTTCAGCTTTCCTTAATTTTGCAGTTATTAAGAATTTTAAGTGCGAAACACTTTAGGGTCCTGGGCTGTCGGCGTGTAATGTCGTGGTCACGCGCAAAAAGAGGGTCAAAACAAGTGCAGAATTGATCAAAACTGGTTTAAATTCAAAATAAACTAACATGATTCACAATAATGTAAAACATAGGAATAATAAGCATTAAGCGCACCAATTACCAGAAACTCGTGAAAATCTTGTAATGTGATCTCATGTCGCCGTGGTCACGCGCAAAAACAAGTTCTCAAAACAGGGTCAAAACAAGTGCACAATTGATCAAAACCGGTTCAAAATAAGCTAACATGATTCAGAATAATTTAAAAGATACGAATACTCATGAAATAATCGAAATAATTAACAGAAATTTGTTAAAATCGCTTCTTACTATCGTCAGCAAAGGCTTTGGCTCCATGTGCGTGTTGGTTTGGCTCCATGTGCGTGGCGGTTTCCCACCAGTTGTGCCTTAGCACACGTTTCAAAACGGATGGTGGATTGCTAAACTAAGATAACCATAGCATAAAACAAGTTAACACAAGGAAAACACAAGGGAAACATGGGCGAATGAATCACTGCTTCGCAATTCTCCAGCTTTCACGTTGAGTGGAACTGCATTACCGCCGAGTTTACCAAAGCCACTGTCCCGGACCGGCACCCAATTTTTTTTCTAAAGACTTTAGTGGCCTAAATAAAAAAAAAAAGTCGACTGATCCCACACGTATGGGGGAATCGGGTTATAAGCGAAGCTTGTTTCGATGTTTACTTAAAGGTCTTCACTTGACCCCTCCTTCAGTACTCTGTAGCCTCTGCGCTCCTCGCTCAATACACGCCTTTGGTACCAATCTAGTCACTTCACTTCTTTTTTCGACACTCAGCTACTTTTGAATCCGACTCTTATGATTGTTCCTTCAATTTGCTGTTGCTTACACTCCTCAAGATTGGTGCACTGGAAAGCTGATGAAAACGATTTCCCCGTTTCTATATATTTAGATAGGAGCTCCTGAAGAGGAACGTCCTCCTAATGTAGCTCTCTCGATGATCTGCTCGACGCCGATATGTGGCTGCACGACTGTCAGTGCTAAGAATAATTGCATCCCATAAGCCGAAGCTCTGCGTTTGAGAGCAAGTTGGGAAGAGCTGCAAGACGATGAGAAGCGCTTCGAGATTGCAGTTTTTTTTTCTCTGAATCGAAACTGTACCAACCGCAAATCGACAGCTCAAATGCTTCTGAGGTGGAGAGGTAAATAATTTAATTATGGGGTTTTACGTGCCGAAACCACAATCTGATTATGAGGCACGCCGTAGTGGGGGACTCCGGTAATTTCGACCACCTGGGGTTCTTTTACGTGCACCTAAATCTAAGTATACACGGGTGTTTTCGTATTTCGCCCCCATCGAAATCTGAGGTAGAGAGCTAAAGCTGGCTAGAAATGTTTTGCATGTTTACGTATGTTGCATTTTGCACGTTTTCCTCGAATTAATTGCTTATGAGGCACCCACTTCTAGCACCTAACGCTACCAATTAGGTAACAAGGCTTGCATTGAAAATATGCGGCTTGATTCATAAGCTTCTTGTTGACACGAACTGTTTATCGTTCACCTGTACCTTTGCCGTCACAAATAGTTCATTACATGTGTCTTTTTATAATATTAACCTTTGCACAGGAAGGACATTGGTAATTACATGGGCTTTAATATTGCTTTAAACAAAATACATCAAAGGGCGTACGTCGAATCTATTATATATAATTCAGTTTCAGCTGGCATACTTGTACATATTCTACGAAAGTGCGGTGTAAGATATGTAGCTGTGATGTTGATCGTATGAAGAAGTGAATCTTCATCATAGTAATGTCAAGCATCGCAAAATGATACATTAAAAGATTCATTTGCTCGTATTAGAAATCAAAGAATTGCGTTAATCAGGCAGAGAATGATAGTTCAACACTTTCTACGGCGTCGCCTGTGGGCTTGTCAGACCCCATCGACAGCGCTCGTGTGCGTGGAACTGTTTATTGAAGATTTTTACTCCAACCAAAAACCCAAATTTTCCCACCCTAAAAACTTCGTTTTGCGTGAACCTTTCTCTGCTTCTTTGGTACTTCTCTTTGCTAGGACTGATGCATATTTTTTTTTTCAAATCATGTAGCCCTAAATGTATAGCTTGCTTAGGAGGGCATCACCGACTATATTTTTTTTTCATGAAAAACTACTCATATCTTTGCTTTTGGACACATATTCCTGTGCCAGTATTATTTTACCTAGTCCATGTATACTCGGCGCAACATCATTTGAACAATCACGGCAGGTCGCATGCTTCTGAAAAAAAAAAAGAATTATCATCAATCATTTATGTTGCCTACTAGTAAAGGGAAACGTCAAATGCTGCACCGCGGGCCACTTTTTGTGTAAAATGCTCGTCATTTGAAGGGGAAGTTTATGATGGCTGAGGAGGTGGTCAATTCATTTTCACGCACACGTACTGTACATATTTGTTTCATTCAAATCCGCTGTGGCTGAAATGAGGCTTGACATGTTCACACAGAATCACTTTAAAATTTCGGATCGCAGTCTTCTTTTTTAAA
This sequence comes from Dermacentor silvarum, assembly GCF_013339745.2. Taxonomy (NCBI): domain Eukaryota; kingdom Metazoa; phylum Arthropoda; class Arachnida; order Ixodida; family Ixodidae; genus Dermacentor; species Dermacentor silvarum. The sequence goes on along the minus strand of NC_051159.1, from coordinate 68,859,652 downwards.
CTGACCGATAACGCGATGATTACGCCGTCTTAATTACTTTGTTTACTCAGCCTTTTTTTTCAGTTTCACCAATTTATGGTTTTATTGGCACTAGTATTATATAGCCACCGGAAGAAACTTTCAAAATAAGCCTTCCCGTATTCTGAGACGTATTTCAAAACTGGAACATTCGCTTGGTTTGACCGTTTATTTATTTACTTATTTATTTTTGTTGTGGTCGTTTGTAATGGTGATGCGTTATTAGTGTTCCTGCTCTTTAAAAAATTAAACCTGAAGATGTACAGGTTGAACGCTTTGTCTTTTCCCACAATAACTTGTTCGCCAAACAGAGAATGGCGTGTATTTCTGGGTTTAAAAACTCACATTGGAGAGAACTGCAGTTCATATTTTCGCAAGTAATCTCGTCAACATGAAGTCGTGAACATCAGTCGAAAGCCATCGCATTTTAATAATTTCCTGGCTTACTGAGTCAGGAGTGAAGTCTCGCAATTGCGTTGCACCAGCTATCTTTACTGACCAATGAAGCTATGAATGGTTGCCGAAAAAAAAAAAACGGTCAGCTTGTTTTGTACGCACTGAGATATTTCTTTTTATATCTGCATACCTAACTGTGAGTGGAAAATTGTAACTGGACGTCTGAGAACTGCGTGCCATATTTACAGGAAACTAAGTCAGCTTAAATCTAAGCCTATATTCGCAAAAATTCTAAAGGTTTCAAGAAAATCGTTCATCGGACGTAAGCCGATCAGCATATAACGATAATAAAGCGCAGTACATCTCCGCGCTAGTCAGAAATTAGGTGACTGCGCATGACACATCAAAAGCTTACGCTCATGACACAACTATCTTTCACTCGTCATCTACAACGAGGTCAGTGCATTGGGCGTCACTTTTTTTTAACACGCAATGTCGTGCCCCACTACTATCTATTTAAGTTCAAGTGCGCTAGTTTGGTTGCGAGCTCAGCTTAGCAGGCAAGTTTTTCCACGCTCTTCAATCCAACATTCTTGGACTAAGAACGTAGCTTCAATCCAGCTCGCTACGAATCTATTGCAACGCACGCTTGGGGCGACTGTCGGCCGCTTAGGTTAAGTATAGGCGCACGTGATCAGTGAGCCTTTTAGTATAGTGACGTAGCTGCGGTACATTTAATGTATTTCATATTCTAATGATTGTGATCAGAACGTCGAATGTAGTCGTTGATGTGTTGCTTATGCTTTGAGTTAGGTTCGAATGAATACGATACCCGTATGCTTTTCTTGATAGTCTTTCGTTTGCCTAACTATTCTTATGTTAATTAACATTGTTTTTGATGACCGAGATCTCTGACCTGTTTAATATGCTATTCCAAATAAGGGACGTATCAATCAACGCGCTTTATAATTCCGAAAGCTATGAAGCTTCTGTTAGACTGATACATCGTTGGGCATCATGCAACCACGGCAAGTTCTTTGTAAATAGGTCAGGAATTATATAAAACTGCCTCCTACCCCACTATAAACTGGCGTTACCGTCAATATATGCAGAAATTACTATAGTAGCCACGTAATTATAAAAAATTACTTTTAACTTTTTTTATAGGCAGGTAACATCAACAATTGCTCGCTGAAGTGCCATTCAGTATAAGATTCTGCTATGGTTTCTTTAAGTCCTTCTGAAGCATAGTTGAAACGCGCCTCACGGTGGCAGTTGAAACAGTTCAATCAAAGGCCGTTTTGTATTCCAGCTCACTAAGTCAAATGTTCGTTGCTCGCAATTGCCGTTTGTATCTCGAGCTCAGTAACTCAAAGCGTTGGTTGCGTTCGTTAGCGAAAGCGTGACGTAATACTATATTATGTAATGTTAGCATTATGCAGCTACACATTCTATCGAACGGGCATGCCGTGATAACCTTTCCGACCGTGGTATCAGGAAAACTGCCATCTCTTTTCTAAGGAGACTGTGCCACTAACAAACCATAAACTTCTCTTTACGGTATCGATTGAATTGCGGCACGCGAAATCTAACAGCTAATGTGAAAATTAACTTACGTGAACTACTTTTGTGCCGCTCTGTTAAAAGTTATTATGGTCGAGATAGCATAATGATTACATTCCGTTTATTAAATGCGAAGCATTTCTTGGCGAACATTTGCTACTTTGACAGTATCTATCTATCTATCTATCTATCTATCTATCTATCTATCTATCTATCTATCTATCTATCTATCTATCTATCTATCTATCTATCTATCTATCTATCTATCTATCTATCTATCTATCTATCTATCTAGCCGCCTACGTCCTTGCGCTCTCGTGGTCGTTTCGTTAACTTGGTATGTACCAAAATTGGCATACTATGAGAAGAGTATATGACGAACATAAATGATATGTCATGACATGAATGTCATGAAACGCGTCTCATGTAGGTCATGAAACAGCTCGCCTACGTTTTGGTGCTCTCATGGTCGTTTCGTTAACTTGGTAGGTACCAAAATTGGTATAGTATGACAGGAGTGTATGGCGAACATAAGTGATCGGTCATGACATAAATGTCATGACATGAGTGTCATGTAGGTCATGACAATGACCCAGCGAAAAATATTGCACACTCAATAACCGCTGAAATGGGTTCGGACGTGGGTACTCAGTGAATCAAACACTACAGGATGCTGGTAGAAGTCATAGTCATGAGCATGACTCAGCAAAAATGACAATGACTCAGCAAAATTAGAATGACTCAGCGAAAAAAACATTAACACTCAAAAACCAATGGATTAGGTGTGGTACTACGTGAAGGAAAAGGCTAAATGTTGATGGTCGAAGTCATAGTCATGAGCATGACTAAGGCTTTCGCCTTAAGGTCTCTTAGGTGTAGCGAAAGGGACTCCTGAGGACTCATGACATGAATGTCATGGCATGCGTGTCATGTAGGTCATGAAACAGCCGCCTACGTCTTGGTGCTCTCATGATCGTTTCGTTAACTTGGTAGGCTCCCGCACACTGCTTTGCATAACATCGATTCCCACAGGGCGTGGGATTTGCCGGCTTTTTTTTATTTATTTATTTTTCCTCGTTTACTCGTTGGTCCGAGCGGTGCTCCGCATACATTGACGCCAAAATCGGTTGGTCGTAAGTGGAGGATGATTAAAAAAAATGAAAAAAAAATATAGTCGAACGAAATGAATGGTTACATTATATCGGCCTGTTTATTCATCTTATTTTAGTTTCTGTTTTATTTTATTGATACTTCAAAGGCCCTAGCGCATTACAAGATGGGTGGGTATTACAATGGCAGTACACATGATACATCAACCGGTATCGTCATTAATGATGGAGTTATTGAAGAGAAGGTCGTCGGCCTTCTCTACGCAGGAAGATCGTTTCAATTTCCCGGTGTACGCAAAAAAAAGGGAAAAAAGGATTGTTAAAATTTCATTCTGTGGTTTTACGTGCCAAAACCACGATATGATCATGAGGACTGTTTCGAAGTTGTAGTTTCGAAGGACTTTTTAAAGGGACTGTTTAGACGCTGGTTGTATGAGTTCGGTCAGGGTAACCGGCGTTGGAGTGGTTGTGAAGCTCGATGCATTGGACGGATGGGGTTGTTTTCGGCTGGTGGAGCAAGAAAACAATTTTGGTACAGACATAGTACGTTTTAAGTTCCAGTTGGGGTTTTAGGGTCGAGATGCTAGCATGATAGGAATGATTGCCGAGAACGAATCTAGGGGCGCGGATTTCAATTGATTCAAAGGCTTTAGTTAGTTTGGCTTGGTGGCAGTCGAGCAGGGAACTAGCATACTCTAATTTAGGTATTACGAAAGTTAATAAATTAAACTATTCAAATTCTGGGGTTTTACGTGCCAAAACCACGATCTGATTATGAGGCGCGTGGTAGGGGGAAGGGGGACTCCGTCACTCCGGCTTATTTTTGGCCGCCTGGGGATCTTTAATATGACCCCAATGCACGGGACACGGGCGTTTCTGCATTTCGCCTCCATCTAAATGTTGCCGCCGCGGCCGGGATTCGATCCCGCGACCTCGTGCCTAGCAGCGCAACACTACATAGTTGCTGCGCCACTACGGCGGGTAATACGAGAGTCTTATAACCAAGGAATATGACAGGAGGGGGTGCGAGCGTGAGGTTAGGGCGAACGAATCCTAGTACTTGATTGGTGGATTTCGTAATTTCACCGATGTGACAAGTCCATGTTAGATTGGGGTAGAGGTGAAGACCAAGATATTTGAATGAGTCGACAGGGTCTACGGGGAGACTGTAAATATAATAGGTAGAGGCGGAAATATTGCGGCGGCTGTGAAAATACATCGTACCGTATTGTTAACATTAATGGACACTAGCCATTTCTCGCATCACAGTTGTAATAAAACCAGGTCGTTTCGTAAGGAAAGGACATCAGGTGAACTGGTTACTGATATATGTAATACACAGTCACCGGCAAAGCGTTTGATCATAGAAGTTATGTTTAGCGGGGAGTCATTAATAAACATTAAAAAGAGAAGTGGACCTAAGACGGTACTTTGAGGGACACCTGACACTACGACACAAAGGGATGATGAATGCGAGTTAGCTCGTACGAACTGTTGGCGGTTGTTTAAGAATGAACCGATCGTAACGAAAACAGAGGGGTGCAAATTGAGTCGCGAGAGTTTCAGAAATTAAAAGGCGGGAGTGAGGCACTTTGTCGAAGGCTTTTTTTTTTCCCCAAAATGTCTTGGCTATATAGCAAAGTGTACTTGGCAATCAATGAAGCCAAGTTAGCCAAGTTTACTTGGCTTCGTTGATTGTACTCTAAAATACATTAAGGATGCCTCAATTTTTGTACGCGATCGAGTTTCCCCTTCCTCATAGATGTGAAAGAAGTGTCCAATAATACTCTTTCAGTAGACCTTGTTATTGGCTTAGTTTGTTCTTGCTGAAGACATGATAACCGAGATTTGCCGCTAATATTGCCGCCTTGTGTCGTCGTGACTGTTTTCTTCGTGTCTGTGTTATCGTGTGCCTGCTTTAAATGATAATTGGATCTAAGAATAATATCCTTTGAATTACACTATCCCAAACGACAAAGCGCCTCTGCACTCGCAAGCCAGTTTCTCTACATTGCGAGTGCTTTTCGCACCGTGCCTTCTTATTAAAAAAATTTTTTCTTGGTCCGTGAGGAAGGGTTTTAGAGCGCCCCGCGATATTTCCTGTCCCATATGGGGACACTGTCTCCTCCGAATCGCGCGGTTGCTCGCTCTTAAATTCGGGAAGAAAGCACGTCGACGAGCTGGCATAACGCGTTGACACGCTAATAAACTATTTACAGAGTCAATAGGTGCGTCGGCGCCGCGAGACGTACGAGCCAGCGTGGCCGTGACAAAGTGCCACCGGTTCTGCCCCCGCGACGCAGTTGTGTTACGCTTGAATTAGGATTTACGGCCTCTGCGCGCAGCTGGCCGTCGGCAGCCGAGTGCCGAGCCCGTGGCTGGAACTCCGCGGCCGTCTCACTCCGTCCCTCTATGCCCTCTAGCACTCGCTATGTCCACATGCTAGATATACAGCCCGTTTATTATTATTTTTTAAAACAGTCGTATAGATACTTTAGCAATCGCCTCCGGCACATAAAGAAGATAAAGAATATCTGGGGTCTTACTTGCCGAAACGATGTGCACCATCGGATTATGAGGCACGCCGTATAGTGGGGAACGTTGGGTTAAATTTGACCACCTGGGGTACGTTATCGTGCATCTAACTCTAAGTAAGCGAGCTTTTTTTGCTTTCTGCTTTCGTTGAAATGCGGCCGTCACTGTCGGGAATCGAATGCTTCTTCTGGCTTTAAGGGTACTGCTCGGGTAGCCTATAAGTTATAGTCACAGCAACATACATTCCCGAACTTTCTTATAAAGGTCTACTGCTACGCGCTCGCCAAGCAACTTCTTGCGCTGCGGCAGTTTGAATGCAATTGTCAGATTAAAGCTGGTGCAAGCACAGGGAACATCATCGGCGGACTGGTGTGTTTAAAGACAGTGTCTTTCTTAGCGAGCTACGTACCCCGCTTTTTGGTATCCTGTATACGTGTTTCTAGCCTCTTTCGTGGGCCGATTCCCGGAGATCGTACAGTCTAATCTAATAAATGTGGGCAGTTCCCGTGGTGTCTGCAGTTTAATTATCTGGACCGATCCCTCAGATAGTGCAGTGAACAAGTTTAAGCAGTCCGACGCTCCTCCTACTCCACTCACGCGACAGAGTGCTGCGCTCTGTGAGTCGGCCCTATTCTCAACTCCCAACTCGCTCGGGAAGACACTGCCTTTGATCGACTTTTATCGCCTTCCAACTGTTTGTCTCAGCCTAGTTGTAGTGCTGTGTCTTTTTGAGTCAGTGTTCCTTAACTATGGACCATATTACAATTAATGTTGTCATTGCCACTGGCGTTTCATTTTGTAGAAGTATTCGAATTGAATTTTGTGTCTTGATATTTGTATTTAGAATTATATTCTATTCCTTCCCTTTTCTAAAGGACAGCTCAGATTATGGTCAGCCGGTGAGAGCTCTTCGTCTGGTTTCCTTTAGCTGGACAGTTGATAAAACGCTGGTCTCATCGCTCCGATATAATCGTATAGCAACCTCCACCGCCTGTCTTGTACTTCCGGCGATGCGCGCGACGAGCTACATTCTAACTTGAAACGATTTAATATATCCTGACCCCTAGTATAGCACAGGTAATTTTTGTCAGATGCATTTGTGTTGAAAAATGTTGTGCCGTATCTTCAAAGCAATTCATAAAACACGATATTGAGCGTTAACTAGCTATATCTTTTAATTGATCACGTGGTTACAGTAATTTCTCTTGAAATGTTTACCAGCGTCCGGATGAAATGCTAAAGCAGACAAGCCCGTAAGAATACGAATAGACGAGCACGAAGGTAGTACGCTAACAAGGAAGGTGACAAGACGACTGCTCTCTTACAACATGTCTTTTATTTTTAATTCTGGAAGGCACACAGATATATACAACCTTGCCAAACAGACATGTGCAGAAGCAACGGCGGATTGTCCGCAACACGTGTAATTCAAAGTGTCTTCTAATAAATGTATGCTCACTGTTTTTTACCTTAACAGATGTATTACGAATGTATTCTGAATCATTTCATCGAATGTGATAAGCCTGAAACACTTCACGACCCATCGTGTCCCTGCTTCTTTTTTATTTTTTTTTCTGAGCATGTTTAATCTCGTTAAACATTCGGGTACAACTTTACTGAGCGCAGTGCATCGGAAAATGAGGGGACGTCTTATTTCTAATTGAGAGGTCGTGCTGTCGAGCCCAATGAAAATTTTATTTCCGGGGTTTTATTTGCGAGAACCACGATATGATTATGAGGCACGCGCACAGTGGAATCGCGGATTGATTTGAACTACCTGGGGTTATTCAACGTGCACCTAAATCTAAGTACACGAGAGTTTTTGCCTTTCGCGACCATCGATATGCGGCCGCTGTGGCTGGGATTGAACACGTGACCTCGAGCTCGGCAGCTCAACACCATAGCCACTGGGTCACCATAGCCAGTTCCCGCGGTTTTCTTTTAAAAAAAGCTAGATCACTCTATAGAAGTTTATATCTTGAGTAAATGTCGGGAATATTAAGGGCCATGTGCGGGAAATTTTTTAATGCTTGTGTAAATTAGGGGTTAAATTAATATTGCTAAGCCCTCGTCTTCGGACCGTCTAGAGGCTTTATAAATGAAACGCTTACAAAGTTTTTCCCGCTTTCGTAAGAGGACCAAGAACGACATATATACCATATTTAGAGTAAATGGGGGACGCTCTATGGGTGACGTGTACCGAGAGGTTGAAGTGGGTAGGTTAATTATGTGCTTTGGAAATATTTACTGAACACTCATCTTCTCCCAATTGTAATGCGGTATACGACGCGTGTGGAAGGTTTTTGCTGGTCTCCTCGGTTAACTATTCGAGGCACGTTGTTTACACTTTGTTTAAGTAGGCAGCACGTTGTGACTGACGAACGGTAAATGTTGAATCGGCGTAGGTTAGTTGCAGCCTTTGTCGAAAGTTACTTATTCAAGAGTTCCAGAGGTGCCATATACTGCCGTTATCCGCAATGTTTCTGAAAGTCCTGAAGCAGCTGTGTAAGACACCAACTTCCTATTTGGTGAAAAAAGATTAATGTTAAGTGTAAGCTTAGGCGAAAATTTCACGTTCCTGGCTTAGAAGTGTCGCAAATGATAACTGAATCTTCGTTCTTTCTATATTCTATATTTTCATGCGGTATAGGAGGTAGGTGTTATAATTGTTTTCTCTGGTGTACTCGCTTAACTAAACAAGGCGCCTTTTATATTTCACAAGAATGAGGGGCCTGGTATGGGTAAGGTGTATGCAAACTTCGAAGTGTGTGGGTTTATTGTGGCTTTTGCAATAAATTACGAATGCAAGTGTCCCATAGCCTTGTGAGTGTTTTACGAGCGGCTCAAAATTTAGCACACTGCCCTGGCCATCACTGTAAATGCCACTAACATCAAATTTAGGGAACAAGGGGGGTCGCTATAGCACGTTTTTGGGCGATGTTAAATGCAAGTGAATCACATACAGCCTTTATAAAAAATTTCTTTAGCAAGTGCTCGAAAGTGTACTCCACGGACATTTCACGCTGCGTATTCCAGTGTCCCGAGGGAGCTTTCCGTTACACATGCTTTATATTTGTCGAAAGCAATGGACACGTTATTGGCTATGTGATAGGCAAAATTCTAGGGGTGTGTGAATATTCGAAACTTCCGAATAACGAATCGAATAGTGTCCTATTCGATTGGCTCTTCGATTCGAATAGTCAATATTCGTAAATGCGAGCATTTTTCGAATACTTTTCGAATATTTCAGAACGCGAACTACGCCTAAGTAAACATAAAATTGGAGCAAAGGCACAGTAAGTTTTCACCCCTGCGGGCATAGTTTAAACGTAAAACATGCGAACTTGCGTAGTGGAGCAGGCTACGTCACTTAGTTCACAGGATGTATACACCGATCATTCGCACTCTCCGAAGAGCCAAGTGCATGCGAAGAAACTAATCGTTTGCTCTTAATGTTCCATTTGTGGTTTTAATAAACAACGCTTCATAAGGTACTATGTAATGACAGAAACTTGCTAACTTTAACAATACTGGGATGTGAACATCATTTTATGTTATTGTAATAACGGCTATTAATTATTCGAAAACTATTGGAAAAGTATTCGATTGGCTTCTGGTACTATTCGATTGGTATTAGATTCATTCCCAAAAATCGCTATCCGCACACCCCTTCAAAATTCCAAGTGTTTCGGTTAATTACAGCCTGTGTAGTGAGTTATGCGTGCAAGTGCTCCGGAGAATTATGTGTGTTTTACGAGAGCGCAAAATTTAGCCCGTTACCCTGTCGTAACTGCTTATGCTACCGTCATCATAATTAGCGACCACGGGTGGAACGCTATGACAGATTTGTGTATGAATGGAAATGCACGTGGATCAAATACAGCCTCTGTGAAAATTTTCTCAAACAAGCGTTCTATAGTGTCATACCGCTGTTATCACGTATGCTTCCCATTGTCCCGGGATGCCACTACTTGCACGAAGCTTATATTTGGGGGAAATTGAGGCCATTTTAAGGTCAATATGTGGCACACCTTCAACCATTATCGCCACGTTAGACGCTTTGTAAATAATTACTAAACCCTCGTTTTTTTCCCTATTTTCATGCGTCGTACGAGGATCGTATGACGCATATATATATATATATATATATATATATATATATATATATATATATATATATAGAGAGAGAGAGAGAGAGAGAGAGACTAATTACGGTCCGAGCTGTACATTATTTATGCAAGCGATCCGGAGAGTTATAAGTGTGTTCTACCAACAACTCAGAATTCATCCCGATGCCCTGGGGCAACTATGAACGCAAGCGAGATCTCATAATCAAATATAGCGGGGGGAAAATTGGGGAGGGGGGGGGGGAGAAATTATGGCCAGTGTTCTACGAAGCAAACGTGTTGGTAGAATTACTGCCCTCGTAAAAATTATTTTACAAGTGCTCGAACGCGTTATGTGCAGGAAAGGTTTGCCATGTTATGCAAAATATGCGGAGGTTGTGCGAAAATGCGCATGGATAACACTCCCCGATCGAAGCCGATTCGGGATGACGGTTCTAGCCCACGGATGAGTTTGGAATAAATTTACGAAGGCACGTTTTTGTTTCGCATAACATGATCCCGGTAGTTTATCTTGGTGGTGTGTACAAGAGATTATAAGGTGTTATGTAAACATTTAGGGGCTTGTTTTTATCATCCATCATTCTGACGTCATGGTGGGGAGGTTATCTGACGTCATGGATGGGGTTATGTGAACAGCATTGCTGCGAAAGATGCCTGCTATCGTGTAATTGAAGGGCTGCACTAGTGCGCCTGCTGCAATGTCATCGTGGATGTCATCTACGCCACTTGATAAGAATTTTATAAACGAAACCTAAACAGATAAGGCAACTAAAAGTCCACATACGGAAGTTTATTGCAGCGGAAACGTTGCATCACGATTGTTGTTTCCTGTTACCTTTTTGTTTTGTTTGTTCGTTTTTGTGATTAGTGATTGAGAGCGCATGAACTGTCTTACAGAAACAGTTATTTTATTACAGATGTCCTGATTAGTAATCAGGTGATTTTTTAGTAAGGATGTTCGGTGCACTATCCATCAGTTGCTTGTCATAGGAAGCTGAAGGTTATAATATACTGTTCAATTCGCAGCGAAGCTGTGTGTGCGACCAGAAGCGTTCGGAAAGCACTATATATCGTGCTTTCCTGTTCCTCTGGGAGAAATTAATGATGCTCCGAGTACGGGCAAAGAATTTAAGTGTGCGGTTTAATTGCAAGAAACTTCGTGGATATTGTTATAAAGCGTTCGTACAATTTTTTTTTCAACAATTCCCTCTTCTTCCTCCTCTTTTCCCCCACCGGTTGGCCTTGGCCCGTTGTCTGCTCGGTACTCTGCGTCCTCCGGGGCTCCTATCTCCAGCCCTCCAGAGGTGGTATGGTACAGCGTTTCCAACGGAGCTTGCCTCGGTCATTCTCTCAGGTACCTCGCATAATAGATTGTCTTTAGTACAACCCTGTTCAGTTTCTGTCTTGGTCACCGTATATGTGCAGCGGAAAGGGCAATTCTAGCCGCGTACTCCTCTCCTGGCGAGAACTAATCTTCCGGGCTTGATCGCACGTAGCTTGTTGTGGTGTCAACTGTCGAAGCTCCTTTTTGCATATACTTCGTATGTTGTTACGCTGTCTTTGGTATTTTGTGAAGGTTAAGACGTCCTGTGATACCTAGCTGGTCGTCAGCTGGCAGCCAGGGGCTTTTTTCATCTGGTGAAAAGTACACAAACTGCCACTAAGTCCTTCCGTGCATGAGTTGTTGTAATGCTTCACTGGGAATTTCACGGTGTTTTTTCACCCGCCCGGAAAACCCAGGTAGAGGTCCAAGCGATGTATCAACGATCCTATGAGGTCATTCCTTTTCGAATGGTATGTCGTCGAGAATTGCAATTTAGAGGAAACTTCCACCCATTTTCTCAGGTTTTGGCTACGGAAAGCTGGTCAATTGTCCGATAGGCTTTCATGGTCTTGAACATTTCACGTTGAACGATGGCGATAACACAGTTGGGTTCATCTCCTCTAAATTGTGTTGCTGCCATCCTAGTGCATTGGCCCATGGCAACGAGAGGAGCCTACATTTTCCTGACACCTTCGAAGTTGTACAGCGCCACAGGGTCACTTGTTCGGCAGTTCCTGTGTTGTATATTACTCCTGAGGTACGTCCGTTTCTCCATCTGATTCAATTACATCTGAAGTTTGTGCGCTATGATTGATGCAATATCCTGTCCCGACTGTGGCTCACTACACCGCGCATTGGATAGAGCAAGTCTCGGCTCGGTGGATTGGATGGCTTGCTTCTGTCGTACCTCCTTCATTAAAATGGCCCTAAGACATGCCTGCCTTGTGGCTGACGCCGATTGGTGGTTCGGACGATGGTACAGGCCTGCCTGAGCCGGCGACTTTCTTGCCTCTTGGCCGGTGCTCCTCTGATTAGCCGATCATGCTGAGCGTCGTCTCAACGTGTACTGGTTTCATACTTGAACGACTGCGCCAAAATGTAAGAAAAATGTACAGAGCTTGTATGAATCTTTGATGTCGATTAAACCGTTCCTCCATTTGATTGGTTGTTTTTTTTTCGCTATATATGGACCATACTCACTATGGGAGATTGGCACAGAATCAGATAGGATCATAATGGCAATTAGTCGAGTTAACTCCCCCTTCTTGCTCTCACGTGCCTCTGCAGTGTACTAGAGTCGCCTTCGATACATCAAGAAAAGCACGAAGACCACCTTGTCAATATCAAGAGCAACTTGTTCTCTGCCGATAGTGATATTCTTTGTAGTAATTGCAACGTGTACTTGATTGCAGAGAGAGTGAGAGAGAGAAAGGAAGAAGGAAAGGCAGGGAGGTTACCAGACTTAGTCCAGTTTGCTACCCTACTACTTGATGGTACTCTACCAACGCACCATAGAGCAGGAGCAAAGTGTCTGTATAGCTCCCCCACAGGTGCTCCCGCCAAGTAGCGCAATGAACGCACCACATTGCTGACTTTCGTCTCCACCAGTTCCAACTGTTTTGTCCATGGTATACGTGTATGCAGTGCTATACTTGAGGAAAGCGATATCGTCTTCTTATATCGAGCACTGGATATACGTGGAAGTCCCAGTGCTAACAACACCATTACTGCAATATCCAATGTAGGCCCGAGGACGCTTCCTTACGGTGCTCCCTGTGGCGGTGTACGTTCGGAAATTTTCCCATCATTCGTTTCCACAAACACCATCCTTTCATTCTTTGAGAAAGATCAATATGAAACTTAGAGTTCTTTCTCGAATACCAAAGTTATAAGCCTTTAGAAAACGTGAATATGACTGTCATATGCACGCTTTATATGTAGAAAAATAGCTAATGTACAATTCGCTCTTTCGAGCCCTGCAAATGTCACCAAATCCATAATAATGTGTATCCACTGTACATACCCCTCTACGAAATCCAGGGAAGTTTTGAAACAACTAATTGTGTGCTTCACGTTATCGCTGCATACGTTCATTGGTGGTATTTGACACTTTTGAAGTGCAGTTTGTGAGACTTATTGGCCGGAATGATTTGATAACTATGGAACGTTTTCCGGGCTTTAGTACACAAACAAATTTTTGTATTTTGCTTCATGTCATTGTAAATGTCTAGTAAAAGTTTTTCCCCTATGGTTTCTTTCGCTTCGTTCTTTTTTACCTTCATGTTTGTGGCCAACGCAAACCGGGCCCCTCGGTTCCCCTTCTTTTAGTGAAAGTTTTGGGTTTTGGGAATAGAGATTGGCTAGGGTGGTATTCGTTACACCGTCGGAGTCGGGGGCTGTTCTAGTTATCGCTGGCGGAAAAATAACTCGTGAGCTTATCTGTAATCGAAAATATCGGTTCGAATCAGTGATCCCTATCTTAGCCCGTCTTCAATCGCAACCTCAGCTAGTCGGAGTTCTGTATGTTGGCAACTGAACTTTGTTTTAGAAGGAGTGCAAAAAATTCCTCCCTTACCGTAACTTAATCGATAAACTTCTAATTTTCGTGTTCACGATTGTCTTTCGTGAACAAAATATTCTTTCAATTGTTCATGTCCACGATATATGATTGAAAAGTATGCTTCGACACAATCCTTTGCCATCTATGAGTTCCAAAATATTGTGCATTGCAGTAGGAAGATCAGCAATGAACAGCAATGTTTGGATGCAGGTTAAGTACACCCAAATTATTCCAAAATTATTCCGGAGCCCCTTACTACGGTGTCTATTGCAGTCATATTGTTGGCTTGGGACGTAACACCTTGAAATTTCTATAATGGACAGCACACAACTCGTCAGCTGTGTTTCCTTTGTGGTTTGTCTATTTGTTTGTGTGTTTATTTTTCTTATTTTGAATTTAGAACGTTTTCTCGTTGCACTTTAGCTAGCATCTGCCGAATTCGTTGTTGGTTACAATGAACAAGTGGATGGGGGGGCTTCCTCGGGCAGTTGAATCTGCCTTTCGCCCCTTCATCCCAGAAAAAGTATGTCTGTACGAAAAGTAAATGAAAAATTCAAGTGTCTACCTTAGGGTGTTTTTCTTCCCTCTTCTTTTTTCTTCAACTTTAACGTGACGTCTCATACGTTACCTAGTTGGAGTAATTTACCCGCGGACCGCAGGATGCGCTAAGTCTGCTCAGCCTCCCTAGATTGTCTGGCAGATTTGCATCACCGCGCTCTTCAGTGTCCTTGTAGCGTGTACGACGCGAAAGTTGACCGCAGGATCAATGTAAGGGTACACAGGGGCGCTCCTGGTCGGAACCCTCCTGTGCTTGTGTTTGTGCATGCCGAGGTGCCTGGTGTATAGGCAGCCTGGTCTGACGAGCCTCGTCTTTTTTCTGTCCTTCTTCGCCTCGTCGCAGGTGCCAGTGGGTTGCGTCGCCGAGGCCGCCAGACCTACACCCGCTACCAGACCTTGGAGCTGGAGAAAGAGTTCCACACCAACCACTACCTGACGCGGCGGCGGAGGATTGAGATGGCGCACGCACTCTGCCTCACCGAGCGCCAGATCAAGATCTGGTTCCAGAACCGCCGCATGAAGCTCAAGAAGGAGATCCAGGCCATCAAGGAGCTCAACGAGCAGGAACGCCAGGCCCAGGCCGCCAAGGCGCAGCAGGCGGCGGCTGCGCAGGCTTCGGGCGACGCCGGCAAAACGTAAGATCCGACCGGTCTCGCCATGGTCTCTCCGGGCCGCTGTATTCCTGGAGGGAGGAACGAGAGACAACCCCCTTTGTAGACAGGCGGCCCCGTACTACTACTACTACTACAACTACTACTCCACTACACTCCCACCGCGGCGGCATGCAGCTGGGCAAAACGCGCTCCTCGCGAAATGCCCCTTGGCTGCGATCGCCTCCCCCCCCCCCCCCCTTCCACTGGTTCTCCATATACGTATTACTATACGCAGGCTCGCGCGAAATGCGCCGTCAGGCCAGCAGTGCGCACACACATGTCGCGCCGTTCGGGCAGTTGTGTGTGCGTGTGAGTGCGTGCCCGTGCTTGCTGGGCACCGCGCCGGCACGGGTATTTGTCGACTCTCTCAAAAAAATGCGGCGATATAGCGCGTATTCTCTTTTTCGCGAGTTGTCGTCCGTACTTTAACGGCGCGTTCGTCGGCAGGCGCACATCCCTCCTCTGAGAGAACTCAGTGAGAGAGAGAAAGAAAAAAAAAAAACAATAAGAGCGCTGAAAGTGTCGTTGTCGCAGCGAGAAGGTTTAGAAGGTGTTGTTCATTTTTTTTTCTTTTTCGTGCACGGTTGTAGTTATTTTTCTTTTTTTTTTTCTTTGAACGGTGGTGCGCGTTACATTTCATGCGTCCAAACGTCAGGACGTTGGAATCGGTGTGGAACGAGACGCCACGCCGCTGGCATCCTCGGAGGACAAGTGCCGCTTCTAAACTTCGGAGGCGACCATCCTCTTCCCTCGCAAGACTTTCACGGACTCTTCCGCAACGTTGTGCAGTTGCGGAACATTCACCAATGTGGAACATTTGTGCAACCACGCCAAGACACCCCCGCCCTACCCCCCCACCCCTTTATTTTAATTTTTTTTCTCGATCCTATAACTTAGTTTCACATGATGTGTTTGTCGACGTGCACCTACATGGCTGCGTGTGTGCGTGTGTGTTTCGAAGCTTCACGAGTGGACAACCAGAGCAATGTGCACAGAACGAGCAGAGGCCAACCACATGGAGCCAAGGGCGAGACGCTCGTTGTCCGCCCGACGTCATCAACGTGTGGCAACTCGCGGGTGCTCTAAAACTGTGTTGTGACTCTTTGATCTCTTCGGTTGTAGTGTCAAGGGTGACACACGATCACATGATTTAGGATGTTTCATTCCCGGCCAGTTTCTTGCAGGAAGAATTTATATTTTTTTTCTTGTTAAAGACTGAATGCTAGTGTTTATTCTTTCTCTCTGTCCTAATTTCTTAAAGCTCGCTTGTGAAACTGGGTGTGTCTTCGCCATTTGTGAAAGCGGCATCGAGAGTAGAATGAAAAAGAGACGTTGCTCTTCTTGACCTTATTGCCACTATTTGTTAAAGGACACGCGAGTGGACAGCGTATTCGTGGAGTGATATAGGAGGCGATGGCATTGGAAGTGCCAGTAATTTTGTAAATTCTGCACAAGTGATGAGTACGAATGGCCCAACGAGTCGATAACAATTGTTCTCTTTAGCGGAGCATTCCAAACTAACCGATTACAAGCAACAACTATTCATTGCTTGATTGGCTATCTCAGCAAGAACTGGAGTTTATCGGTGAAAAGCGTACTTTAACACCGCCACAGAGTGCACAGAATGAGCCGTGAGGACAAAGCACTTGGTTCCTCGCTGTCCTCCCTGTCCTCCTGGCTTTTTCTGTGTAGTTTGTCGGGCTGTTAAAATATGCTCTTTACGAAGATGTACCAACCAGTGCGATGGAATGTGCTGAAGTCTGTTGACCTAGAGACTAAGGACGATACAACCAAGGTTTCTTGTGCGATTTGTCGTTTGAGAAAGCTAATGGCTTAGCCTCCTATATCCTCTAGATTGCATTTTCTCTCGCGAGTCCTCGTGAACGTGGTCACTGTCATTATACGTACTCGCAGTGCAAATTCCTGCCGCCCCGCTGTCATTGAGTTTGGTGGCGACATTGTGTGTTGATGCAACCTTCTGGATATACGTAAAACAATCTTCTACACTAAATACCGAACATACGTGCTCGTTGGAGATATTGTAACAGTGTACAGAGGGCGTATTGCCTGTGCACTTGCGTATTTACATAATGTTTAACCCGCGTAAGACGTCACTTGAGTGCTTGAAAGTGGCAACCACATTTCTCCTGGATATACGTATACACGCAGCAAGCTTGTAAGGTTTGACTGTGGCGCCTGAGAATATACGTGGACAGAAGGAGCGCGTTGCATGTTGAAGGAAGCGTATTCTCCAAACGGTACCCACCGAGGTTATTCTTGGGTCATGTCAGCTGTACAAACACATTGCGTAGTGAAGCATAATTGCGCATTTGCGTAACCCTCGTGCAAACAAGGTTCGCTGTTTCTAGACTTCTTGCATCAGCTAGAACCGAAAAAAAAAGAAGATTAACGGAAAATCAAGAACTACTTGATGCTTGTGGTTATATCTACGTATGTTAGGTTTATTCTACCATCAGCCTGCCGAAAGCAACGAAGTTCATTGGACGACACGTTTATCTGTGGTAAGCCGCGAAATTGGTTATAGCTGGCTTCCGCGAGCAGGGCGTTCTTGCAAAATGCAACCAAGAAGCAGAGCGCCATGTCAGGGTCTGCAAACAAAAACTGGATATTGCCCGTGGTCAATCATTTTTTTTTTTCTGAGCGTTAAGGAATGGTCAGTTTTGAGAGTCGTAAAGCGAAACAAATCTTGTAGATATTCCTAACTGCTAAACTTGGAAAGAAAGTTCGCGTGGCCGTGTGAAACGCGACATCTACGTGCACGTGTCTGAAGAACTTTCTGATTCCTGACGTATCTCTGTACTTTTCTGGCATTGTGTGTTGTCTAGTGTAGTACTTATTCTTTTTGGTGGCTCCGTCATCTATACAAAGACACCTTGTGTACATGGACACTCTGAAGCACATCAACAAACACTGCTCCTCAAACACTGCTCCTCGAATTTGTCAGCGTGGAGTCATTTAGAGGTAAACAAAACTACAAGATGAAGACGCCCGAATCTCGGAAAGTGTTGACGGGTGTACTCTATTACCCTAAGCAGTGAGCTTCGTTTTCTTTTGTTTCTTTCGCAGGCGCAGTTTCTATTGATAATGTGTCGCTTCCTTCAGTGGCAGTAGGCTTTATTCGCTGCATTCGTGTCTCCTTTGATAAGCACAATGACTTATTCATGACAATTATGTTTAAGCAAATGGTTCTTGCGCCATTTTAGCTATGTTCTTGCAACATTTTTTGTTATTAAGTGTTATTGAATCGCGTAAGCTGAAAACAAAGAAATGACAGGAACTTCGTGGAAACAAACCAACAAAAAAACTTTCATACATTTGTGGTCACTATATACACAGCTATGCGTTGAGATCCTATGGCTAGAGTTCCTTACGCAGACTCACAAATTTATTTTTTGGTGTGTGTTTCATAATTTATGAGCAGTTAGTGTACAGACATCTGCCAGGTTGTAACTTACGACGGTGGCAGTGAGTCAATTCGGCACTCATTGCATTCGCATTGTTTTGTGACGCATTTCATTTACTTTTCCAAAGTCGCACTGCTCCCTGTAAAATTTTCCTACTAGTGGCAACTACACCAAATCACCTATGTTCAGCTGTGTCTCTTACAATTTGCCTCAGCAAAATTGACATTTAATTCATCGTTTCCCGTTATTAATTTCATTAAAGCCAGAAGTACACTCCAACACCTAAAGCAGCTTCGTTTCCTTCGCAATAGGCGACGCTGCGTCAAATTGCGACTGGCCGATTGCTTTGCAAAGATCTTAGATTTATGCACGTATCGCCCGCTTCTCCGGCTTCAAAAGGTCTGAAAGGGGCATCAGAGACAAAGAGCGCTTTCTGCCGTTTATGATGTGGCCTTCCTAACGATCTCTAAAGCATACCTACACCATATACGTACACCGCTATACGTACACTGTTCTTCCCAACATTTTGTGTCTTTGCCGGCGAATCTGGGAAAGTCAGTGAAAATTATACGTATGCTCGCGAACATTCCATTGTTTCATTTATATCTCGCGCAGGTCTCACGAAAATTCTTTTAGCAGTGCATGTAACTACGAGCCTAGACATTAATGGTGAAATAATCTTTATCGTGTGGGAATATTGTCAGCTGTATATTTGCATATATTCCGCCTATCGATGTTCCAGTGCGCATCTCTTGTCGCTCACGCGTATAGAGACAGAATTTTTTCGCGGTTATGTACCTGCCTTTGCCTATTCGTTTCTTCTCTCCTGCTGACTAACAACAAATCATCGTTTATGCATTCTTTTTAAAAGATAGAAATGCGCCAAGAGCACTTCGTGCAGGAAGAAGCTGGAAAATCATTCCTGTGCATTTTGTTTTTCTTCACGCCTGAGGCGAAAATAGCACTTAACAAAACGCGAGAGCTTCGGAAAGCGTCGCCTTATCGGAAGGGCAAGGAATTTCCATGAATTCTAAACCTTGGAATGTCTAGGAATTTTCGCTTCATCTCTTTTAAGTACCAAGGACAAAGTGTCTATCCAGCCTTATGAATTTGAGAACGGAATCAAGTCTGTGACACAACACCAAAACATAACTCAATTTAGCTGTTTAGCTTACGCGTACCTTAAAGCGGTTTTTACAGCAAAAGCAGCGCTCAAAATTACTCTTAGCTTACAGTCTCCTTGTTCAAATTACGTTGCGGTATGTTTGACTCGCGATGATTCAGCTACACATAGCCAAAATCATTAATGCGGTTGATTGGTTAGGTCAGTGCGGAGTGGACGTAAGTGTATATATATATATATATATATATATATATATATATATATATATATATATATATATATATATATATATATTGATCAGATGCAAAACCGAAGATTTCAATTTCACTGTAAAGTTGGCGAAATATTTCATCAGTGCTATGTCGTGAGCGCCCTGATGTATGCACTGGAACATGATGTAGTTCATCAAGGTATTGCATAAAGGCAACATGACGCCTAACTGAGATTAAGTTGCGAACCTTTCTGTTAAAGCCAAGGCAGGATGTCTAGCACGGGGTGCGCCTGCACTTTCACTTGCTTGCTCTCATTTCGTCGGTCGTTCGAGGGATCTCTCGTTATCACGTTGTTGCCCTCAAATTTTGTGTGCTTCATCATTATCTTTTGTGCCACAGTGTTCGGAGTCGGCGTTTGAGTGCTTGTTTTCACGTTTATACATACTTAAAAGACCTCGAGCATTCGAATTTGTCATCGTTGGCGTAGCGAACGACGTACGTTGTGGTTGTTCTTTTGAGCGTGTATTCTTTTAGTTTTTTTCTTTCACTTTTGTCTGTTTGCATTTTTGTGTTAGTCACATAAGTGTGCGGATTATACGTGTATGTAATACCAGTATACGTAGAATAGGTAAACCATGAGAGAAAGGCAAAAGAAGACGGGCGTCTTTTCAAATCGCCACTGCGCATTCGAGCCAATTCAGGAAAGACGCGAGAAAGAAATTCTAGCTTCATAAGCGGCACGCAACCAGTTGTGATTGCTCAGTATACGTAAACAGAACAGAACGCTGTATAAACTTAGCCGCAAACCTATTTTGAAATTTATATACTGATATATATTTATACACCTAGCCGTGTTGTACATCTAAAGTCACATTTCTTTTTTTTTTTTTTTTTCGTGATGCTTGTGGTGGCGCAGTCGCTGAACTCCCTGCGCAGCGTATACGTAAGCGTCCGACTGAGTAAGAAAAAAAATATTTTGCGAGAGTCATCTTGCTGATAATGCATTTCTTTCTTGTGAGTTCTGCAAGTGTGTTTTACAACCTTGTTTTCACCGCGGGTGTCTGTTTTTCTTCATGTACAGAGCCGGTGTTCATACCGTTAGTGGCATCTCTGTTCGCCTCATTATGAATTGCGATGTAATTATGCCATGTCTTATTTTTTCCTGTTATCATTTCCGTGATGTGACGTGTGACTCGATGAAAGAAATACAAATCTGGATTACATCACACTGAAAGCCCCAGTGTTTGTTTTTTCTGAACTCTGTGTCGCACCATCCCGCAACACCTTTCACAATGCAGAATACATGCTTGCTACTTTCAGGCGCGTGGTATGTACGTATATCGAATGCGACTCCGCAGAAAGTCGTGTAATTCTGATACTTGCTCAAGAAGCTATGATCACCTTGTGAACATATACAGGCATTTTCCTGTTGTAATCTGATACGCGACAAATCGTCTGCTGAACATGCAAATCACCAGACTGGCACGAAATCTAACTTTATATGCTGAGGGCTAGTGCATCTCGGCTGTTCAGTTTTGATAAATTTCATACATAACACGAAAGAAACGAAAAAGGCTGCAGAAACACTGTGAAGAAACACTGGGACACTGAATCTATGACATCAACTGAAACAAATACTAACCGTCATCTCAGTAAAACAATATCAGCACCGACCACAACGAACACATTGGCCCGAATTGTGTTGAGCATCGCCTATCGAGTGCTATACTTCATTTGTATTCTGTGTTGAAGGAGTTTATGAGAACTGTGTATTCTGAACAATCCCAAGAAAACTCTGAAACCATACGACAAACTCGGAGAACGCTGGTCGTAGCAGGACCTACTGCCCTTGACGCTCGCCGCCATGACTCATTTTGCTTGCAAACATGTTCCTCTACTCTGGTTTGAATTGTACCTGTGCTAACTCTCCTCTGTCACGCTGTAAAGACCTGAGGATGCAAGAAGTGAAAACAAGTGCTGTGCATTGCTTAACCACGGGGGCGTAATTTGCAAGTTTGCTAATCGAGCATGACTATAAGCTCGAGTTCCGTGAACAGTCGCGTTTCTTTTTTTATGTGTTTTTTTTCAATTTTTTTTTCTTGTTCTATCGTTGTTTATGGGAAGCAAGGCTGTGATCGCGACATCCGTTAAGACAGCACGACGAGTTCAATAGTCTTTCCGCCAATTACACGTGTACGATATAGTGGTGGGCATACATCTTCGTACAACTGAATTCCAGGAACGCTCGGGTGACTCGCGAAACCGGGACGACGACTTAACAAGAGCAAATAATACTGACGCGCGCGCAAATCGTGTCCATCGCATCCTGTGAAGCATTTCCGGTGTCATGCACCGGCATGCTCCCGGTCCGTGTACCATGCCTTGGAAACGAGTGAAGTCGGGCGGCCTTGAGGCTTTCTCATCGTGTGACGTCTTCTCTCTGCCGCGTCATGTGCCGCGCCGTTGCGTCCCTGGCTGTGCGGCTTCGCTTTGCCTACGCAGCGCGTTCTATGCAAAGTGCGCGCGGGGCTTCCAGTCAGCCCTCGTCTAGCGCGGAGAGGAGGACGAGGGAACAGCGGCTCTCGCGGCCGTAAATCACCGCGCACAATGAAGGGAGCTGCTAGATCCGCCAGGCGCTCCCAAGCTTCTGCCGACCGTTGGCGTGACGTCGCCGCTCCTCGTGGTCTCAAGAGAGGCTCCCTTGCGTCTCAGCGGAACGCCGTGCGTTGTCTCGTCGACATGCCAGGCGCGCCGGTCATGGGTTGCGACCTACAGCGCCTGTGGGGGATCAGAGGGTTCGTTTAAACAGTTTTCGAGCCCGTGAGACAAGTCCGAGTCTTCCTTGTATAGCACTAATTTCGCTTTGGGCACACCACAGGCAAACAAAGTTCGCGGGGGGGTAGTGGACGACTGCATACAGCAAGCAGGCAAATATATCGACTCGATAGAGTCCCGCTTAAGTAAGAAACAAAGAAAATCGCAGCCTCCTACAAAGCGTTTATTGACGCGTGTTTTAGAGAAATAGCAACAGAGCATCGATAAGGAATGTACAGCCGGGCAGGAACACAGTGTTAATGTCGTATATGACAGAGACATAACCAGTCACTCTCCGAGGCCCCACGCAGCGCTTCCGTCAACAGCGTATTAAATTTCAAGAAAATAGGCGACATGGTAGTCGCTCTATAATCGAGTAGCTTGTTCACACGCGTATATGAACTTTGGGCGTACACCCCACAGCAACTGTACTCCGAGCTGTGCGTTTGTGTCAGCTGAGTGAGGAGTGTGTACTTTTGATAAACACCGTTCTTGTATCGGAGCACCCTGAATGTATGTCTTCATTAGTTTACTAATAAAGACATACATTCATTGTATTCATTCAGAAGAGCGTAAATAAAAATATTTACGCTCGTCTAAACGATAGCTCTTTTACGGCGTCATACCTTGAATGAAACTTGTTCCTATTTTGGCTGCATCTCGTCGAAAGAAGGAAGTTCTGAAAACAACAGTTTCAGATTTGTCGTAGTTTGTTTTCCTAGCTGGGGAGACGCACATCGCAAAACTGGCGCCGAATCCAAGTTTTATATGCCACGCCTGGCAGCTATCGAGGCTATCATCCTCGGTGACGGCTTTCATCATCGTTGCGCCTATAGCTCAAGAAAGGGTATTTATTGCAAGCCAAAGGCCGCGTCTCCAAAATTAACCATGCGATCCTATGTCGTGACAACTGTGTCCACACTACGTATTCGCAAATTTCTGTATAATAGTACATACCACATGTACAGCGCGGACAGACGCGACAAACCTATGCGACACAGCATATATACGGCGCCTGTGTAGTGCTGTCTTGGCCTGTAGTGCTGTTTTCTAATGTTACCTCTATTAGGGTTCAAGTTATATCAATGCACAACCGATGTTTTATTTGATCATGAATCGCGTGCTTTTTTTTTAACCACTATCTCAACCTCCATATCGGCTTACGTTCATTTCGCAATCCACGCCGCTGTCGTTTTACCTGCTGTTTCCTTTCCATTGGTATATAGTTGCGTGATCCTTTCAGCGCAATCGTTGCGTTGATCAATCGTTTCCTCCACATGCACGCAGACTGTCGCCCGATCGCGGCTCCCCGTACATGCAGTCGCTATTCTATATAAGACTACACTTGCCTCGGGACTCCGCGTGGTCTTTACAAACGCCATTATGCTTTCCCCAGGGGCATGCTTGTAACGTATGCTTGTAAAGTATATATGTGACTCTGGTGAAAACGACGAATGTCCCATTTGTGAGTGTTCCCGGCTCTCGCGAACCAGGACTGGCGCTCTCTTTTGCCCTCTGTAAGCTATAGAGCCGTCTGGATACTGAGGGCGTAGTTATATGATCGGGCCTCGACATGCGCTATACGCATCAATGTTTAAAACCCCTGCATTTTTTTGAAAGACAATGTGTTTAAGTCAAAGGCGGCCGACCGCATGACGACGTAGCACATCTTTCCAGGACCCGTATATTCACAAAAACCTTTTACACTAGAATTGTTCGTAACAGCAAATGCCAGCAGATATTTTATGCTGGACGTATTGAAGGCGGCCTGCCAATGGGCAGAGAGCAATTGTGACAAAAAAGCTTTGGGGCCCCAGATTACTTCTAGAGTTGACCTCCCCACCTTTGCTTTCGCTACGCTCTATCACTCTCTTTCTGCCCATGCTTGAAACGTATACAGCCCGAAAAACGTAACAGCATGGTAGCGCTGGGACAGCGCTGTGTGTCCAAGCGTGAGTCTCTAACCGAACCAAACCTGCTGCTCTGTTCCTCGAGGACTGTGTCTCGTTCCCTTACACGCAGTGACCCCATAAGCTACCTGGTATGGCTCTGGGACTCGGCATGACCGCTGGACGCTACACAAGCGGGCACCTGTGTGTCTTGGCTTATTTCTGGACATTCGCCGTGAGTCAAAAGACCCCTGTCCAGCTGAGACAGAAGCATTCGTACACTCGGAGCATTCGTTTTAGCGTTTTTCTTTCATTCTTTTTCTGGTTTCGTGGAAGGAGCGTTCGCCGGCAAATGTCCCCGTCACGCCTCGTTAATGGCGCGACGCTTGTTCGCAGCGCATGGGCTGAGTGCTGCGCCGATGAAAGACGTGTCCCCTCTTATATGTACAGGACGAGTGGTTCCTCAGATTGAACCGGACCGTGATTGAAAATGCCTGTCCGGCCTTGTTCCCCACGCGAACGGCATGACGAGGGTCAGCGCTCGCGTCGAGGGCACGATGGAGCTGGGAAAGCGAGAAAAGCTGTTTCGTGCAGGCCGTATATATTCTTGCGATGTCATCGCTTGGTGACAGCTATTACTTTGCGGGTAACATTTTCTGCTTTTCTTTCTTCATGTTTTCTTTTTTTTTTTAGCTTGTCTCCATGAAGTAGATTTAGAGCTATAGAATAACCGACTCATCCGGAGGAAGCAATTGCGCACGAAGTTCCCCTTGTTTCTATTTTGCATTTATTTTTATTATTATTATTGTTCGTGCCGAGCCCACGTGTGGTGTACAGACAATTGCATAGTTAGTTGAACTCCCGAGTGCGGTTAGGAGTTTTTTTTTTTTTGTATTCGTTGCATTTGTGACTGAACAGAGCCTCACTCATAGAAGCAGCACGTGACTAAAAAAAAAAAATGTCCAAGTGTTTCAATTCGCAGAGATGCAAGTGACATCAGTCACCGCCTCTCACGGGCATTTTTGGGCGTTAGAAAGAGTTTGGTGCATTGCTTAGCCGCTGGTGTTTATTTTTCGTTTTTGGGATTCACGGCCCTTTGGTGCCCTACTTTCTCAGGATCTCATAAGTTACAACAACAACAACAACAACAACAACAACAACGACGACAACGACAATAACATTTGCATGTAGACCATACTCAGCTGCAGTTATTAACTCTCCTTAATTTAACTGACGTTAAATTAAGGAGAGTACTTTATCGCGTGTTTTGCCGGAGATCGCGACCCTACCGTTTTTATTCTATACTAATGTGGAAGCAGGTATTCAATATGGCGTTTGATAGTGTACGTTTTTTTTTTTTTCGCTTGGGTTTATGTCATAAAACGTCATAATGGATTTAAATGTAAGCACGCAGGCCCGTTTCATAAAGATACTGAATCAGTGACCTATAAACAAGACAAGGCAGGTTTACTATGTATTTTATCGATAGTATACTTGCATTATTTTGTTTTGCTGTTTTTTCGCTGCGGCATTCGCGAGGAGAAATTGAAGCACGAGGATGATAACTTTGCAGTTCCCAACCAGCGCATCGTAATAGAGAGACTGTCAAGAGTAATCAGAATAATTTTATTCATCATTCTTGTATAACAAACGCAGTAAATATATACAGAAGAAGGTCCCAGAGCTCTGAGTTGTGAGGGGACCTCCTGTACAAAGTTAAATAAGGCATACACATTAAAACAGATGGAAGAAAGAAGAAAGATTATTAACAAGTGCAAGCACAACGAGAAAAAGAGTATAGTAAGATAATATAACCTTAATACAGAACTACACACTGTAAATGTAATAAATCGTAAAACGCAGAATAAGTGGCACTGCAGTGAAATATAAATTACAAATTAAACAAAGAAGAACATAAATCCATTTTAGAACTGCCTATACATGGGGACCATTGTATGTTAATCGGAATAGAGTTATGGAAGGATAGTGCCCAGAAATAAGCAGTAAATTTTTCTGTTATTATTTCTAACTTTAAGGAAAAAGTTATTCGCCGATGCAAACCGAGTTGTATTATGATTAACAGGTAGTGTTCTGTTACTTATTGGAGGAACGATTCATTACATGGATTTGTAAACAAGGATCACTATATTTAATTTAAATAACTTATGATGTTAAGGGTGTGATGCTCTTGCAAGAGTGACGATGCCCTGTATCAGGTTGAAGCGAAAGTCATACTGTGGATGGTCAAGCGTTGAACGTATAGCATCGAAGGTAATTTATTCTAATTAGGCTATCCCTAGTTGAAAACTAATTTGTATGAATAGTGTTTCTTGAATTTCGTGCCAGAATCCCAGCGCCGGTACTTTGATGAAACCTAAGATCACAAAGTATATTTTCGCATCCTTCAGCTTTCTTTGATAACAAAAAAGCTATCAGCTCTCATTTAATAGATAGTTCGGTTAAATTCGAATGCAATCCTTGTTTATTGATAATCCATTAAGCATAGCCCCGAGCAAGTACGTTTTATTCCCCATGACGTCATGATACAACATTTCTCTTTAGTGTCTCGCGTCGGACCACCTTGTTTTTATTGAGCAGTAGAATCAAATTTGCATGACGGTGAAACTTAAACACAATACTTAATGAAGAAAACAGGGAACGAAACTAAAAGGAAAGACAACTCGAAGGCAGTGAGGGACGAATCCACTGGCCCTTCGGCTTTCTCCGGCTCTCATTGGCTTTCGAGGATTGGTAGTATACTCTATCGTGCTTCATGTCAATAGCATCGTATGCGAGATATAGGCGTACACAGACCACCAATAGCATCACGCTTGAGATAACGCGCCGCCAATTACGTCACGCATAAGGTGGGGAGTTGTCGCCACCGATAATGTCATGCACGCGACAAGCGCCCCCTCCTCCAATAGCGCTCAGCATACGCCCACTGGGCTCAAGCATCATCATGCATAAAGCAAATGTACTCTTCCGCTGAAGTGGGCCATGCGCAACATATTGATGTATTATACAGTTCACCAGTGTCATTGTTAGGACAAGGGCTTCACTTCTGTGTACGAAGCGAGAAGTACTATGGTGTAATAAGCGTTATGAACGTGTGCGCGTACACACTCTGATGGCTGCATGTATGACGTATGGGTACATTCCGGTAATATCGTCGCAAATAATTGAAAAGGGGTATGCTCCGCTAATACCATCGTATACGCCAATGGGCGTGCTTTCCTGCAATACCCTCATGCATACATGATGCATGGGTATTCTCCAATGGTAGTGCTATACACCAGGGCC
Organism: Dermacentor silvarum; assembly: GCF_013339745.2. Taxonomy (NCBI): domain Eukaryota; kingdom Metazoa; phylum Arthropoda; class Arachnida; order Ixodida; family Ixodidae; genus Dermacentor; species Dermacentor silvarum. The sequence continues at coordinate 68,832,043 of NC_051159.1, read as the reverse complement.
CGTATTCACGATCTTGCGCTAGAATTGGTCGTAAGAGAAAATTTAGACCAATCCTGGTGCAGGAAATATTACTTGCAAAATAGTGGTGAATTCGACCAGAGATTAGTAGTATGCACCACCATTTACGTCATACGTCATTCATGGAAGGTATAAGGTTCATTCATAGAAGGTCTTGCTATAGGAGCCCGTCACTGATATTCATACACTCATGACAGCACAAATTTAGTTTCAGTGCCTGTAGACTAAGTTTTCCTCGATAGCTCTTCGTAGTATATATATAGGCGTCAAGTAGGCGAGTTTTGCTGTCGTTGCCCAATACGTAATGCATTTTTGCGATTATAATCTGTAATAATATACCATCAGTACCTTCTGGATTCACTCAATACTGCAAGATAAGTGTAGTTGCACTAGTTATGCAAAAATGTGATGTTACTTGATCTGAAGCATAGACAAGGACCCGTATATATTAATGAAAGCTCTTACGCCACAATTGTTTGTGATAGCAAATTTCCGCCATACCTGCTGCTGAACACATTATTAGAGAAACAGGCCGGTCATTGGCACAAGCACTTATGAACCAAAAGTTTTGTGAATGGTGCCCGGGATTCCCAATGCGTGTCAAACGTTGCCGTAGTGCCCGTAGAAAGACGTCATACCTCGGCTGATCTCCGTTCATGCCCTTACGAAGAACCACATAATTTATCGGACCGATAGAGTTCAACAAGCGTTGAAGTTATTATTGAAACGAGCCCTGCATAACTTCGTACAAAGGAGGCCATTTCAGGAATGAAAATCTTGCTGTTATAGCCTGACCGTAGCAAGACGTTACCTAGGGCCCCATTTAAGTGTCCCTGGATAACGAACTTCACGACTCAAGAAAATTTCATCGTATATAGTCCAGTGATCGTGCCCTTAGCCGCTGTCATTGCGTTCTGCCGTTCAAACTATAATTAGAAAGAACGGTCTCTGGTTCGATCCCTGAACCATACATAATTTAGCCTCAACTGCCAAGTTTGCTTTGTTGAGGACAGCCGAAGTGTGATTCGTTTGTAGTATTCTGCTGCAGTCGGATAGGTGGCAATGTTTCCGTACTTGAACACAATTTCGCACTGAATAGTAACTACTATACCGAGGTGTCGTTTACGAAAGAGGGCGACCCTTTGCAACTCTTCCGCAGCTACCATACGTGGATTAGTGGTGCACTTCGCCAGCAGCGTCACGCATGCCAGGGTGTACATTCTGCCAACGAACATGTACCATATGTATGCGTACGCAAGCTTCAGGTATATAGTGCACATCGGTGCGACGCGTTCGATGCTCCCTAGGGTGCCACGCACCGGCGCGTGCGTGGTGAAATAGATGCCGCAGGCTGTGATCCCGCGAGCATTGGTCGGGTGCGGGCACGCGCCCATTCTCCCAGGTGCACCGTGAACGCGGCAGGCTGCAGTGCTGCAGGCGAGGCATCGGTCTACGCCCGCATCACGCGGCCTCTGACGGCCGTGGCCAAAGCGCCGACGCTTGCGTGGCCGCTAGCCCGTACACTATATATACGGGGGCAAGAGTTCTCCTCCCGGACTCGGTCTATATGGGAGGCGGCAAGGCCGACGCCATAAAACATTTTATGAGCCGGAGACAAGAAGGGATTAAGTTTTACGGCTTCTGCGGTGTCGTAAAAAATAAGTGAATAAGCCAAGCACGCGGCCCAGCCAAGCAAGGCAAAATAAAAATAAAAAATAAAGAAAAATGAAGAAGGGCTCGTTGGCGGTACACCGCTGTGACGACCGCTGTCCCTTCTTTCTCTCCCCCCGTCCTCCTCTCCCTCATCCCTACACCACAAGGCAATGTTTCTTCTTTCCGCGGTGTGGTGCGGCTGCAGCATGACCACGGGTGTGCATGCTGTAACTTCCGCGTACACGCAGGCATGCGCAAAGAAGCATCGGGCTCACTGGAGCAGTGAGCGCGTAATGGACGCTTATTCCGGATCCCTGTGCAATGCTTGCCTTTGTCCATGTGGCTCTGTGTGTGATATAGAGAGATGGGGGAGGGGGAGGGAAGAGGTGACGGAGGGAGAGGGGCACCTGTTACGCTATATGAAGTTGTCGTTTCGGTATTTCCACATTCCTTTCGGTATTATGCGCAACTCTTCGTGCGTGTACGCACGCTATGCCTCTTCTGCACAACACAGACCCCCGGCGTGGCGGCGTGCGCGTGATGTGGTGTATAGCTGTGACCGCCATAGATAACAGGACGAGCTTGCCCTCTTGCATTATAACTTAGTTTGTCTCAATCGATCTGCTTTAGATTCACCCGCACATGCCTGTAAGTACTGACATACGCTGTCTTCCGTTTCAAGATACGCTTGTTTCGCGGTGGTTGGTTTGCCTTTGACGCGAGCTTCTTCGCTTTTTTCCACAGCGGCTTTGTTGATCTAGTCAGCCAAGACCGAAACCCATAGGAAATAATTGATGAAGCTTGCTTCCTACCGCCATCGTTTATGTATTAAGTTTCAGACCGAATAGAAGCAGGGCCTTCTGGTGATTGGCCGGTGTAAACAGGTTTCGTTGTATTTGCGTTAGCTCGGTAACGTTCAATAAATATAAATGACTCTCTAACTCACTAGACTGTTTCGTGCTTTGCGTCTTTATTTTGTTCAGGGCGGAGGACTTTCCGCGTTCTGGAAAGCCATTTCTGTTCCCGTTATAGCCAATTCGTGATTCGTGAACCTGGGATTGGTACTTTTGTAAAACATTTAAGTTGAAGTGAAAAATATAATATTATGAATTTGCTGTATCTAAGGTTACAAAAGAAAAGGAGTCGAACGAACCTGCACACGTTCTGCTCACATTTCTTTTTGTACGTGCCGTGGGCGTGTAAAGGATACTGTGCTCCCAGGTATACCATAATTTATGCTTGTAATGATAATTTATATACCTACGTCAGTAAGCGTACGCTAACATCTGAGGATTTCGTTTGTGAGCGGACATAACGTGCAAGACATCGTGCTTTTTTTTTTGTTCGTTTATTTCTTTTTGGTATAGGCAACGAGTCTTTAGAAAGCACTCAAACTATGTTTCTACAACCGAATCCACCTTGCAGGATTCGCTCACGCACAGCCATGCAGTCTGATCGCTCACATGACGCCTTTCCAGAAGCGAAGCGTTCGGGACGAGCTACTGTCGATATCTTATTTACAAAACCTGGGCACTTAAGATACTCTTTTTAGCTCCCGGAAAGTACATGGGGGGATCAGGGGTTCTGAACGTCATTTGCCAGAATGCTAACAAGCGGCTGTACGTGCACGTCTCTAAAAGTGTCCCTCCACTTCTCAAAACAGAAGCCGCGGCCACAATTATCGTGTTCCAGCGCCAACGGGCCAGGACATCGTGCCGTCCCAATCCCACGCCTACTGGGCGCGGGAACGGGCCGCTGTTCCGAGAGAAAAAGGCACCGCTCCTTCGCTGCGTCGACGCTGGCGGCGGAGACGATGGTGGAATGCCCACTTTGAAGAAGACGATCGATAGCGCGAGCCGGCCTTAATGCGCGTCGTTAGCTGCGCTGCGCGTCGGCCTTCTTCGAAGTAGTCCCCCCCTCCAACCATCGTGCACTCGCAATGTGTGTGGCAAAGGAAGGGAGCAGGTCACGTGCCCTACGACGTCGCCGGCTGCACGACCAATAGCCTGTTTCTGTTTCGGCCGAGGGGCTGCATAATAAGTTCGCTCGGGAAAGAGACGGGGCGAGCACACCACCAAGGACTCGCAGGCAAGCTGCTGGCTAGGCAGGCAGTCAGCCGTGTGACGATCGATGCAATTGCAGCGGCAGCGCATAGCGACTAAGTGTATTTCCTCCCTTCAATTAGCCTGGTGATGCGGGCCGACGTGTCTCTCTTCCGCGCGCGCGCGCTCTCGCGTCCTGTCGCGGGGTCCGCTTCCCTTTCCTTTCATCCGAGAGAGGTTTTTCTCCTTCTCTCTATCGCTCTCTCCTTCGTTGGACTCCGCGGGATAAATGGGATGAACGCGAATGACGCATCTGCGGGGAGAGAGCTGTTGCCCGCGTGTTCGGCTCTTTCCTTCAAGTCGCACGCTACTTGGGTCGAGGGGCTTAGTGGATTCCCTCACTGCTTAGGGTGGGCGACAAGGAAGCTGGTAAGGGACATTGGTTGCCATCCGCATTGTCTTCGTTTCCTTGTCTGTCAGTGAGAAGCGACGAAGCATTCGCTCGGTTGAGTTCTGTCGTTTCTTTGCAACGATTACCGTTTTATCGAAACCGGCGATGCACGTTCTTCAGTTCGTCCAGATAATTGCGTGATTGCTTTTTTTGTGATTACCATTAATGGCACGCAGCTGTGCGTGGTCCAATGGCTCTTCCGTCTCTCGTGGCGTCGGAGAAGTTGAGGGTCGAATGCGCCAGCCGGCTTCATCAACTTAGAGAAAGGCGTGGCCACTTATCAAAATGGGCGGTGCCATTTCGCTTTCCTTCCCTGCATAACTTTGCAGGGCCCAATCACGTGGTACGAGGCTTAGAGAACGTTGCGCGTCTCCCGTAATAACTGCTATAGGGTGAAAACTCCGCATTGGTCGATAGTCTTCTCTCATTAAGAGGGAAACTGTTTCATGACATACACTTCCATTTCGACTCCACATTGTTCTTTCAATGGATTTATGTCAGGCGTAGAAGAAGTACGAAACTATCTATCTGTCACGTTTTATCTGCGTGTAAACAAACATCTGTCATAAGCACCGTCATGGTTTTCATACTTCGAACTTTGATGAGCAGCTCCTTATGTACGCTGGTCCGCGTGCGTGTGTGGCTAGAGATACACAAATAGATAATGTATGTTCTGGTTGACATTAATAGGAAAAAATGGAACTGGGCAGGCCATGTAATGTGTGGGATGGATAACCGCTGGACCATTAGAATTGCAGAATGTATACCTAGAGAAGGGAAGCGCAGTCGAGCGCTGAGCCGTGCTCCCTCAAGGGCTGCAGAAGATAGCGTCAACCTTTCCCTTTCCTCAAGAACCACTTATCATCGGCAGAAAACTGGGTGGGGTGATGAAGAATTTGCAGGCGCAAGTTGGAATCAGCTAGCGCAAGACAGGGGTAATTGGAGATCACAAGGAGTGGCCTACGTCCTACAGTGGACATAAATATAGGCTGATGATGATGATGATGATGATGATGATGATGATGATGATGATGATGATGACGACGACGACGACGACGACGACGATGTATTTAGGAAGCTAGGAAATTTGCAGGCATAAGATGGGGCAGCTGACGCAAGGCAGGCGTAATTGGAAATCGCTGGGGGAGGCCTTCGATCTGCAGTGGACATAGTGATGAGGATGATGATGATGATGTGTTTGACACCGCCTTTAGAATATTTGGTAGCACCGACGCAGCGCATAAGTATATTCCTACTTGTACGCCCAAAAACTTGTTTTAAATACGTTTTCCGCAGTGAACACGAGTGAGTGAGGGAGTCACAACTTTATTAATCGAAGCGGTAAGAGGACGCGGGTCCTGGCACGAGCTGCAGACGTCATCGAGAAGCACAGCCTGGCAGCCTACGTAGATTAACACGAGTGAAGCGCGTAAGACTTCAATGGATATGTAAATCGTGATACACGCTCTGGGGCTGAATTAACGAAGCTTTCCTTTCGTAAGTGCTCTTTATCATTGGCCGGTTAGCTTCGCTAATAATATGTCTAATGTCAGGATTGGCTGAAATTTTCTTTTACGAACAATTCTAGCGTAAGAGCGTTCTATGAAGACGGTCCCCGGTTTGTCGTTCAGAACCACAATATAAACTCCACATGTCAAACGGCAAGGAGGACAACTTTATTTGAAAGCTTACAGTCGAAGCATTATATGGCTGTTGTTCATTTGCATCTCAAAGATCAATCAAATAAATGAACATAACCAAACTCCATAACCTGGTTACGAAGAAGGCTATATGCGGTGCAATCTAATTATTGTGATTACAAAAACATCGAGAAAGTCGAAAGTTTCAACCAGATATGTTTCATTTCGTACTTATGCGCATTGCGTGCTACTGTATTTTGTACTTGTGTCGTCGTACTTTGCAGCCTCTCGCCTCTCTAATGCTTCATAAGGAAACCCTGATGCTATCACAAACAGTAAATAAATAAATAAATAAATAAATAAATAAATAAATAAATAAATAAATAAATAAATAAATAAATAAATAAATAAATAAATAAATAAATAAGTAAATAAATAAATAAATAAATAAATAAATAAATAAATAAATAAATAAATAAATAAATAAATAAATAAATATCATGGCTGATCTTACGCAGTACATACGGAGTACTCTACACTAAATGCCGTTATAAGTATTAAGTGTTATGTAAGCAGTATTAACGTAAGTGGGTTCACTGTACTCTGGACTCCATCTGACCACTTCTGCGCAGTGTGGCGAAAGCTATGGGCCACGTCGGCCAATCACAACTGAGAACCAGACGAAGTGCTCCTCCATTGTCCTCTGCTAATCGCCTTCTGCGCCACCCTGACTGAATGGGAGTTTACGGATGTAGTGGCGCACAACGGACGAGCGAGCCCTTGTGTGAAGCACGGAGCCGGCTCTGGTTACCGATTGGCTGGCTCGAGCGCTATAGCTATCGCTGTACTACATGGAGTCAACAAGGCGGAATATATAGTTCAAAATTTTAGGCAATTCATTTCGCTCGATTCTATTCCTTCCTTATTGTGCAATTAGATTAAATAAAACGGTAATTTCACCAGAAAAAGAAAAAAATAAATAAAAATACAGTAAGTGGAGAGAGACGCATTTTGGAGACATAGTCCGTGGCTTGTTGCGGGTTCATAGAATACATACATTATACAATATGATTCACTGACAAATGTCTACCGGATATTTGTACAAACACACACTCAAGGTATACACACGTACGTTTCCTACCTAACCTGTAGACTGTTTACACAGAAAATACTTTTTTCAAGAAAAGTGCAAACTTCTCGAGAAGCTCTGTTAACAGGTATGGCATTCCATTCATCCGCCGTTGGCCAACCTCGGCGATAACGTTGGTGAAGCGCCCCTCGGACCACTGACGAAGAGCGAAAAGGAATAACTTTGGAATAGGATCATTACATTATAGCGGTCCTGTAGTTGACGAGCTGCCAGCTTCGTGTGCTTGTATGTTCACTTGAACACTCTCTCTACGTGCCGTGCGCGCAATCTCGGCGCTCTCTAATCGTAAACAGAGGTCGTAATGTGTCGCGTAGTTCTGCTGTTGGCGCTTCCGGTTAACGGACGCAAGGTGCATCGTTCACCGTTCGGCGCAGTCGCGTCGGGAAAGGAAACGAGATGGGAGGGACCGTTTCCGGTAAACATAGTATAATGTAATAGTGCTTACTTATGCAGTGGCGCTCTACGTTTGCTGCGTATACGTATACACTCGGACCGCGTAGCCTTCAGATTGGTTTTACAAGCCGCGGGGACTTCTCATTGTAGATTTTTTTTTTCTCATTTGATGACATAATGCTACGCCTTCATGCTCGCCGTTCTGGAACCGAATTTAACTGCTGGCAACTGCGTACGGCAATAATATGTATAAACGTTTCATTATGAATGCACAGACCGAGCACCTGCGTAGAAGCTGCTCTCATTCGCCTTCAGAGCTTTCTGATTATCATTTTTCAAAGCCGGTCGTTTTTGTTGTCTTATGTTCACTCTACCCACAGGAGGCTTCCACATTACTGACTGGGAATAGGTTATTAACTCCTTACAGCCGTGCTAGCCTCCCCTCTACGCATATAATAATTCTTCAAAATGGGCATATACTTAAGGAAATTTTCGTCATGGCACTTCTCAGGCGGACAAGATTGCGCCATAACGCGCCTTACCGAACCCTCCATGCATGGCAGCAGCGCTAATGTTGATCGAGCGACGGTGTATCATGTTGTCAGTGACGAGGGTTATACTGTACGCAAAAAGTACCGGTAATGAATGGTTGTTTTCGTTTCAGGCAACGAACGCTTCGGTGGCCCACACTATACACCCACGCAATTCGTATTCTGTTTGTTTGCTTTGCCAATGCGCCGTAGCGCGTTAAGCGGACTCGACTTCTGTCGCCATGCCGTCATCGTCGCGACCGTGCGCGGATTCTTGGCGCGGCACGGCCCCGGCCGAGTAGGTCCGCGTCCAGCCACGTCTTGGAGGCCGCATTATAGTGAATGCATGAGGCGAGGCAGGGGTGGCGAGAAATTTTGTATTCCACCTTTTCCTCTCCAGATCTCTTTCGTTGCTGCCGTCTATCCGTGGGCAAAATAGAAGCAGCCGGTTCTTTGGCCCTGAAAACGTAGGCGGACCGTGGCTCTATTTTTCTGACTGCAGAGGCGCGGCGACGTCGACTTCTCTTTCGGCGGTCCCCAAGAGTCGCGTCGCAGGCTGCCTTCGGGGCCGCTTTGAAACGCACCGACTCAGAAGTGGCACCGCAGTTTGTCAAACGAGCCTCCCCGACCGTGCCGCCCTTTAAAAGAAGCGAACAAAACTCGGCAGCGTATAGTAAAAGCTAGCAAGCTAGGAAAGCGTGGCGAAACGCCGCTCAGCTCCGGCTGCTGCTGCTGCGGCTTTTTTTTTTTTTTTTGCTGCCTCTGCTGCTGCTGCTGCTCGGGGTATATAGGTGTGTCGTACGCCGGGGTTGGAAAAGCCGAGCGCAGGCGATGGTAGGTAGGAGGAGGGACGGTTGGTGTGTGTGTGTGTGCTCTGTGTGTAGGGGGGTTGAGGCGCAAGAAGAGGGAGATGATGATAAAGTCAAAAAGGCTGGCTCGTGGTACTATGATGGATACCTTTTTCAAACGTGTCGGGCGTGTTTGCGGGCGTCCATTAGCATAGGAGACGACGCCGCCGCCTCCTCCTTCTCCGGGCCGCTCGCTCGCTGTCTCGAGACCAGCCAGGACCAGCCTATAGACCAACGCGCCACACTATGCGGCGTCGCGCGGCGCACCATTGTCTTCGGTGCTGCTGGTCTTGAATCTCGACGGACGAGAACTCTGGCGATGAGGCAGCGGCGTGGGCGGAGAACTTGTCGGCGACCGAATCACCAACCTTTCTGATGACCTAAGGCCCGAGACGTGCGCTTGGTTCCACTGCTCGGAGTCGCCGTCTCTCCCCAGCTTGCGGAGTGTTCGCCGCAGTGGCTGCACTGCTGTCCGGCGCTCGCCGCGCCATCTGCCCGCCCTCGCGAGAGGCTTCGCCGCCAGCCAGAGTCGTCTGGAAATACCGGTTTCTGAGACCGCGTCGCAAAAAAAAAAAAAAAAAAAAAAAAAAAAAAAAAAAAAGAAAAAAAAAGAGTTGCGTACCGCTTCTTTCTTCTGGTATATTATACGTTTATTTTTCTTGCGCGTGCAGTGCACTGCCTTCATTCGTATTATTATTTTGGTTAGCTAGCTGCAATCTCTGGTGGTATAGCAGTGATAGGCGCGCGAGATAGGTTCTATCGCGCCTCTGGCCTTTTCTTCCTGTTATTCTTCCCATCTATCGGCAAGGCTATAGCTATGCCCCAGGTGCACTGTGATTCGCCAAAGCTGTGAAATTTAAGGTCGCCTGTTTAGTTTTGCTTGCTTACGTGTTACTCAGTACCCTTTAAACGCATTAATCCTCTGACGTGTACATTGTATATACATAGATGTATTTTGTAGCAGTGTCACGGTGGCCTACTTAAATAACAGTGTGCCAAACGCCGGTTTCGTTAACCCGCCAAATCTAGATAATATGAAATGTGCGTTAACGACCACCTTCTATGGTGTCCTTGCTAGTTATCTCCTTGCAACTTCTTATTGTAACTCGCTGAGCTTGTGTGGCTGTTCGATGCCAGCTTTTCAAAAGTAATTAGGGCGTTGCTACTTCTGCTTTATTTAGTTGTGTATACCACTGCATATATACCACCTAAAGTAGGATTTCTCTCATATATTGTGGTGACAGCGGGCTTCCAGTGATAGCTTTCCGCTTACTGAAGTAGTGCAGTATTAACGGTTACCTGAGAAGGCCTTTTGCAGAGTTATTGCGTAATTTAATTTTTACCTGGCACGCATTTGCTTCTGCACGGCGACTCGCGCTGTTGCTTTTCCTGAATCCATAACAGCGGCCTATATAACATGCACTATGTCCTTGCTCCCGACTTATGTCACCTTCAGATTAAATACGATACATTTGGTGTACCTTTAGCCGTTTTTAATTATGTTCCATCCTCTCACTTACTTTGTCTTGACGCGCTTTATTATGGCACGGGCAGTTCATGATGTGGTATGAAAACAGCCATGATTAAGGAGCTAAATAAGGTGATGTGGGCACCAGCAGATAGTAGACCGGCTAATTCTTCGTGCACCAATAACATGAAGGTTTATCACAAGTCACCCAACACCACAAAGTTCAGGTGGCGTTACGATCAGTCCTCAAAACATAAAATGTCGTGCACAGAGAAATACAGCTATAGATTGCACGAAATGTATAGATAGCCTACACAAAATATTACAAGAACGAGAATTGCATAATATATATATATATATATATATATATATATATATATATATATATATATATTGACCCTTTTCGCGGAGCAGTTTGTTTTAGAGAAACGAGATGGCGCTCACGGCGGCGCGCTATACCTCTCCTCAACGACCGCGCACGAATACGAAACCATTACCGCTTCTACCTTGCTTCTGTGCGATCAGCTGTCGGAAATGCAACTGAGTTTTCGCTAACACACTGTGCTCCAATCGTGCTAGATTGAATCATGTGGATTGAAGACGTGTGCAGTAGTTGGCTCCAAAAATAGTGACTGGCATGTTAAGGAATAGAATGAATCTGTGAGGCGAAGTTCGCGGACCGCTGCTGAAACTGTCCGAACGTGTTACCGGCACTTCGTGATGTACGGCGTTCCTCGAGGATACAGAAATTTGCTCATCCGCGAGCCTTGTATCGCTAACCTTCAAGGAAAGGGCTTCATCCCCAGAACGTCGGCAAGAGTGAGTACCACGCGTTAAACAATGACAAAGGGAGTAGCGCCGCTTCTTGTCAAGTAAGTTTCGCGCACGTTATCTATACACATCTGTCCCAAATGGCAGGAAAACTTACGCCCACTCTATCCCCGACGTATTAAGAATAAGTGAATGGACGCACACTTGAGTATATGCGCACTGCATATAGGCACAATAAATGACGGACTACACCTATGGCGCACGAATGGTCGAAGCTGAATGTTTCGTGATGGTCCACAAGAGTAAGCGAGTTACTAGCTGTAATTATATTTGCTACAGGGTATTTCAATGCACAAAACAGCTACGTTTCAAGCCTTGTGCGCAGCAAAAACAAATCTATCGGTACTGAGCCCACCCGCGAGCGAATAGGTAGAAAATAATCAGATAGTGACCGCACCGAGGAACTTCACTGAGTCAGAAACTGACAAGCCACTGCTTCAAAATATTTGCCCAATAAAGAACACAGAGCAAAACACACTAATCCTGACTGAATTCACAATCGGAAAGCTTGGATAGCTTGGAATACATATTTAGCCCCGCTTTTAGAACAAGCACCATATACGCTGCTTCCGCCGCTTGGACATAGCTTAATCAGGTCCGAAAGCGCTTTTGCGTGTTCTCTGAAGCTGTAACCAAAGCTTCGTGCCGTTCACCTAGTCACCGTCTACGACATCCCCGAAAACAGAGGTTTTCTAAGCAGCGCCGGCGTCATACACTTCCATTGTAAACAAGGAGGCAACGGAGGCAGTTGAGGCAAGCAATGAACGCGTCACCACATGATCAAACATGGCAGCACCCATGGGATCGCCGCGAAAAGTGTCAATATATATATATACATATATTTGTTTATTGCATTTATATACAATGCTTCTTGTTTTTTGTTTTCACTGGGCAAAAATGCAAATGTACTTCTCAGCATACGCAAAATGACCTCTAAAAATTCTAATAGTAAGGGCACGTTTCTGAAGAGTAGCGGTTTTGTGAATTTTGGGGTTCCGAGCATGAAGCCGACAGCGAGGCTCCAAATGGCTGCGTTGATGTCTTTATTGATGACAATTAGGCTCATGCTGGTGAGCTACGGGTCCCTTGGACTTTCGGAAAATGCTTGAAGCGCTATAAAGAAGTATTAAGAGGACCTTGTCTCGTTTCAATCGTCAGTTAAGTGTTTTCTCCTGCGAGATTGAGCTTGCAAGAAAAACATTTACGCAGCATGTATTTCACGGCGTCCATCGCTTTTCACCTGTACTGTTTCGACATATACTCGCGGTGAAGTTTTCTTTGGCAATGAAGCGATAACTATACGAAGACTAAGCGTACACAAGTAGCACCGCATGCGTTCACCTGAATATAATTCCAAAGTCTCATTCAAGGTAGTTTAAGCTGGGGCACTAAAAACATAAACATCATTTAACTACGGAGCTTATCGTTAAATGTGGTATGAAATACACCACTCGTTGTTACTACTTGGATCATTTTGTCGCTTTTCTCTTCCGCGTTTCGGCAGATGCAAAACAGCCGCACGTCGCAACTGCGCTGATTCAGCATCTGCTCCGAGAAACTGAAAGCACTGTCAAGCGTTGCCGGACTACTTGGCGCCGTAACACATGCGGAGAGAAAGCGCCCCTGTACAGCTCTAGTATCACTGCGACAGACAGTCGTCGGCAAGTTGTAGCCTCCAAAGATATACTCCCATTCTCCTTTCCAGCTTCAAGCTCTGCATCGTAATCAAGAACTTAGAAAATCAACAACAGTGGTAACAATATCTTTAAAGAATGAGAGAGAGAAGAGGGTCGGGTGACGCCGCAGAAGGGGGGGGCCGGGACGCAAGAAGTATATATCACTATACTTAAAGTAATCAAGTTCGCACAAACAAGCACTTAGGACGCATGCGTTAAGTGCAGCGCCGGCGCCTGTGCGTTTGTGGTGCACTATCGGCGCTAAAGTTCGGGTCTTTCCGTTCAAAGTTTCCAAGATGAATGGGGCAAGGGTGGGCGCTGACACGCGGAGGGGAAGAGGGGCGGTGCTCGAGATGCAGGAAGGAAACGCACGCTCGCACGCGACGGGTATCTTGGCCGTATACGCGACGAGTGCGCGGCTGCGGCTAACGACGCTACAAATCTCGTTTACTGCGGCAGCAACGCGCCCGAGACGGCAGCCGCTCGCCGCCATGGCCGCTGTTCCCTCTTCACGTTGTGGGCCCGGTAGCCTGCGAGCTCAAGTGCGTTGTAGTTTCCCGCCGTATTATACAGGGGGCGCGCAGGAAGCTACGGCGGGCGAGGGAAGGTGGCTCCATTGCATGTAATGTATACTACGCGGCCTGCGCTCATTATCCGTATTTTCAGGCCACGGAAGCCGCCGCTTATTGTGAAACGCGCCATCCTTTTCCCGAGCCCCGGTGCGCAGTATCTGATGCGATATATGTCAAGCGCATGGCAAAGCTGCTCGCTGTCCAACTGATCTTTTTCGCAGGACACCGTGCGTCCAGGCAGTCCGAAGTAGAGTTTCACGTTGCGTTTGCTATCTTGAATCACCTGCGCGCCAAGAAAGGAACGTTTGTCGTGTCTGGGAAATTAGTTTCGCTGGCGCACTCGGGACGCCATTTCTGTATAGGCGTTGTGTAACCATAGGCGTCTTTACTTGTGGACGCATTCGTGAGAGCCATTTTCGGAGAACGCGGGGTCTGAGGACAAAAGAGATCGGGGAGCGCAGATGGCGCTTTTGTGAGTACCGTATGTACCTATTTAGCGTGACTTCTCCCGTACACCTACGGGTGGGCTCGGCTTCGGCAGCAACGATTTCTTGACCACTAGCCTTCGGGGCCAGATGCGTGGTTTTCTCTCCGCCAGTGGTTTCATTCGTAGACGGTTCTGTGAATCTGGGTCGCAGAGGCGGAGGTGGTAATGTGAGCGGGGCCATAGTTCGAAGCAGGTGCGACTGGTCTTGCTGAGAATAAGTTCTGTCTCTATGTATGCATACTTTCTCCCTTTTTGCGCCTTTCCTTTTTTTTCCGTTGTTTTAGATCGACAACATGATATGTTTCATCCAGAAAAAAGGGAATGGACACTACTCCTTGTCGATACTGTCATTTCTCTTTTCTCCCTCAATACCGGTCACTAATTAAACCAACTGTATAAGTTGGCCTGTATGGAGTGTTCTTGGTTTCTGCTGCTGGCAGCTCATTGTTCCTTCTAAGGCACTAAAACTACTTTGAACTAACGACCTGTTTTTTTTTTCTGTTCATAAGTTCACAATAAAATTACGAAATAATTCGCCTGCACCAAACTTCGCAATGTGGTCGGCATATAGAATTTTATGTGTCCGCGCCCTCGAAATAATTTTTTAGACAACCTCTATGTTCGTGAGTGCTCCTAAGATTTACGTCGTTTGCAAAACGCCTATTTTTCATCTGCCCTGTGCTGCAGTTACCTCTTGAGCTTGGTGATTTTCTTTAATGGGCTTCCTCCCCCTCCCTCCTTTTTTTATTGTAATCTGTCCTCCGTCTCTTTCTTTGTTTACTGCGGCACGCTCACATGTGCACATGCATGATAAGCTTTATTGAATGTTGCGAAACCACGAAATAAAGAAAGGAAGAAAAGTAACTGGAACAGGGACAAATCGATCGGTTTGCTGCAACATAGATCGAACGCGCCGTTTTCACTTAGACCGCGGATGCATCACTCGTTACGGCCCATGCAGCTTGGACACGTCGTGTCTTCCATCTTCTCCTTATCCTCGTTTTACCGCTCTGTCGTGCCGGCCAGGCCGTTGCGTGGTGACTCTCAGCATCTCCCCTTTCGTTGAAGGCGCCTCTCGCCAAGCGAGGTCGCCGAGACGGAGAGCCGACGGAGGCCGGGCGGCAGCGGCCGACGGTCCTCCGAGGAGGCGGTTCCTCAGCCGCCCGCACCCTCTCGTCGTGGTGGGCCGGTCCTCCTGGCGCGCCGCTTCCCCACTTTGCATCGATCCTCTCCGCACATGGCGGAGGGCCGGTTGCCCGCTCGCTTCCACGTTGCGACGAAGTGACGTCACCGCGTCGTTGCTATGGCTACCACCCGGTTACTCACCGCTGTCGCGATTTTTCTAGCAAAAGTTGGGGGGGGGGGGGGGGGGGGGCTCCGCGCTGCATTCTCTCCCTCGGCTCAGCCGGCATCCTTTGATTGCGTACTCTCGCCGCGCAGGCATGCTTCTTTTTCCTTCTACGTACTTGTGACATTAGGCGCCCTCTAGTGGGCAGCCTGTGAATCGTTGCGCACGTTCTGGTGCGCACTTCGTACCCACTCTCGTCCATATGTTCGTCATGGTGTTTCATCTGAACGCTTGCGACGCTTTGGTGCGACGTTTTGGTATTTCGCAAATGACGCCACACTTGCAACCAGTTTGAGTACTCCGAGTTGCTGTATTATGTTAGCGACGCACTGTCACGCACTGTCTTCCGCGCGTGCATAATCGTGTCACGTGCATCATTTATCAGCAGAATTGCTTGAAGAATTGTTTATGCAAGACTAGAGCACACTGAGGCAATGGAATGAGGTACATAATAATTTGACGAAAATGCATTTGTCTTTCGGCTTAGCACCAAGCTAGTGAATGGCTGGGCAAGCCCAACGAGATTTCTTTTTAAAATAATGTGCATTTGGACGTGTTGGTATTCCAGTGCAGATTTCTCTCGCTCTCTCTCTTTCTTCAGTTATGTCATGTGGTCGTTCTCCAGCATCAAGCATGCTTGACTTCAAGAAATGGGCCTTTATACCAAGACGTCCTTGGACTGTCCGATGTGGCTTCATGGTCAACCAGATTCATGTCCTGATAATGTGTATTGCAGATAACAGCCGGAATCAGCGCATGTGATCATCGATGCTGCTGGAGGTGAAACTGTCATTATACCAGTCAGAGGGAGTCTTGTAGCCCGTATACTCGTTGAAGTCTCACGAACATAAACGCGTTTAAATCTCGTCAGCGATACCCATCAGGCCTCAGAGCGCTTGCGCGCAATTGGATAACAAAAATGGATACCACGAGGTACTCGACGGTGATGCGCTCCGGTACTGGTAGTAGCACTTGTAAAGTTGCTACCGTAATTGCTATACCAGAAGCGGCTGCGCTGGTTCGTAGAAAACCAGCGGGGGCGTATACATTTATCATTTCTCTCCTGTTTTTAAAACCTTAAAGTGTGTTCTGTATATACTTAGAGGGTTCGACATGCGCAGCGAACAATTGTTTTCCTGAGGATATGTTGCTTGTTTTACGGGAGCCACTGTGTTCACGACAACGTTGTGGTTACCGGCGTTGTGGTGGTTCACACTATATCTGTGCGATGCTGCATGATGCTCCACCTCGATGCCTGGGCAACATAACAAGCGTTGTCGCTTTCCGTTGTCTAACTATAGGGCGATGCAAACTATGCAAACTTCAGGAGGTATTTTTTTTACTCTTCGCCAGGCAAATACAATGTCGTCTTCAATCATTCTGCGCACAAAACATCGTTGTCGCCACAAATTCTGCTGGCACTTCTGCTGGCACTGGAGTGGTCGAATCGATTTCAGACTCATGGCTATACTTTACACGTGTTGGAGTCAATTCATACGTAACAGATCTGTGCAAGGACAAGTCAGTTTGTCGTTTGTGACGAAATGTATATTTATTCACGATGTCACATGGTAACACATATTATTTTGGTTGACAGTTTGTTGAGGTTGAGTTGCAGGTGCTTTGTCCATGCTCTACTATACAGCTGGTACAAAATTGCAGCATCCTTCAATGCACCGCAAGAATGAAAATAAAAAAAAATGCTGAATGCAACGTTTACAAACGGCACTTGAAGGAACACGTGGTGTCTGAATTATGACAAACACAGCATGCGGACGGTGACGCCAAAATGAACAGCACAAGAAATGCGAGGCATCAAATAATTTCTTGACACGTAATGAGAGAGAGAGAGAGAGAGAGATCGGTCTCGATGATATTCCCTTTAGGAAGTGATGCTTTCTTTTCATCTGCCCGTCGAATTTCTTTCAAGTATCTTTATCAGATGGAACTTTCTTATGCTACGCGCAAGAATGGCTACAACTTGGAACGTCAGCTTACGCCGCTACATTCATTTTTCATAAATTAGCCTCATAACCTCACCATGCACTGCACGACCAATGACCAGCTGGAGATCTCCATCTGTATCGCATAAATTGCAAGAACGACAGCATCACGACAGCACCACTGTTTCACCGACAGTAAAAACACAGAAGCGAAACAAACGCGCAGCGACTTTCGCAGTCGGTCTCGTTAACAATTCAACGTATAGACCACCACTGTTAACAAGTGTGGCCATCGTGTTCGCAGAGCCATCTATAGCGATCACCTGCAGTACAGAAGATGCATGAGAATATATTTACCGCCTCACCGTATAGGATCTCGAGGACTCGGCCGGTGCCTTTCAACCGAATGTATTTTTGTTTTTCCGTAGTCAAACGCAAAATAAATAAAGTAAAGGAAAGCAAACGTAAAGCAAAAGAGAGGGCTGCACGGAGCAGCAGCATGTCTACAGCGCCACGCCGCGGCGGCATTTATCGTGCACGTGACGTCGGCGGTGGCGCGCAATGGTGCGCCCGCAATTACGGCCGACAGACAAAAAAAAAAAAAAAAAAAAAAAAAAAAAAACAAATCTCGTTTGCGCTCTTGTCGTGCTCAGCGCACTGCGAGCCGCCGCCGCCGCTGCTCACGCAGGTCTCTCTTGTACGGCGGCGTGGCCACCTATCTGTCTGTTTGTATGTATACTACATACACGCAGCTATGGCCCGCGGACGTGGCTTGGCTACAGGCTGTGGCGCGCCGAAACGGCTCGTTTGTGGACCCATAAAAAGCAGTGGGAACTGCTTGTCCCAACGAGCTCGTTATCCGCGCTGTTCCAGATAAGCTCGCCGCCACCGCCGCACACCACGCCTTTCTTCTTCGCGATCCCGCCGTGTGTATATATATGTTTGTGTTCGTATATATGTACGCGTATGAAGAGGTGGACGCTTTTTCTCTGCTTATGTTGCACAGTTTCGGCCAAAGAAGAACAGAACGCCTCCGGCGCCGCGTATCGCGCCGTGTGTAGCCACTCTTGATTCGGAGCGCGGCATACCGTGTCAGAGGTCCATGGACGGTGCGCTTATTGCGCCATCTGGTCCCATGCCCGCAAGCGAATGTGATTCTGGCGCGTATATGTGTGCGCTTTCGGTCAAGTTGTATAGAGCCATCTGAGAACCGGGGCACGCGCAGCACTTCGTTTTCTTATAGAGACTGGCTCAAAATCGGTGCTTCGAGCGTTGAAAATGTATTTTGTAATTCACGCTAAAGCGCGCAATGTTTTGTATATTGTCAGTGTTTCTTGCTGTTTCTTGCTACTGAGTAATTGCACATCTGGCTTGTCCGTATGGACAAGCCAGATGTGCAACTAGCGCGAGGATACGGCAAATAACGCGGGCTTAATGCAACCCAGGCCGTATATGGCGTGTCTATATGTACGCTTCAGCTTAATTGCAACGAGTACAAGAAAATATGCGTGTTTCATCAAACAAACGCTCAGTACAAACGCACGTGCTCCTGATCACCTAATTTGAAAGTTATGTGTGTGTATGTGCATCGTCCCGCGAAAAGTATGGTCGGCATTGTTTCATTTACCTTTTCTTCTCGTTCGTTTATTGGCTGAATAGCAAATTACCGTTGGGGCTCTTTCAAATGTCATCTTGTACATATGACTCAGCTTGGAGGGGGGGGGGGGGGGGGGGAAGCAGCATACATGTACCTCACCTTGGCTGAAACATTTGCAAAGGAAAAAAACAGAGACCCTACTTTGGTATTTTAATTGCATTTATCATTGTCTGCGCGGTTGCGACCTCTGAAGCGAACCGCCGTCATCGCATACGTCAGTATGAACTGTGGACACCGAGGAAGACGGCTGTCGCGACGGGCTTTCTTCCTCACTACTGCTTACGTGCACTATAACTGCTGCGTGCACCACGGCGCTTTCATTCCACCACGAGCTCTTTTTTTCCCTCGCACTGCGCCATTCTCATCCGACCGCTGTTCCTTCAGCTCTTTCGATTGCTGTTTCTCCCTGCATGCATGCCGAGCTGCTGCCAGCACGATTTTATTTGCTTCGTCTCCGGTCGGAACGAGAGCAGAGACGGAAAAAAAACAGGAAGCAGGGAAGGGCCAGGGGAAGTGCATAGGGCCTGTATTCCTTAGTCGTCTAATTCGTACTTTCTTTTTCCTTTGTTTCTCGTATAGCTCTTCCACATCCGCAATGCTTTTCTCTTAACGCCTCGTGTCTTTCTTTCTTTCTTTCTTTCTTTCTTTCTTTCTTTCTTTCTTTCTTTCTTTCTTTCTTTCTTTCTTTCTTTCTGTTCCATCGAGCTCTGTCTCCACGCAGCCGCCGCCACCCTCCCCGAATCAATTTCCCTCTCTTCCGTGGCGCTCATATTTTACGATTACTGCACGCACTGTCGGGAGGCGGACAGCGAGGGGAGAACAGAGAGGGTGACCGGGGGAGGAGAGAAAAGGGGAGAGAAAGCTTGGGTAGATGGAGAGGAGACGGTGAGGCTGCGACGGCGGGCTGCAGGCCGCGCGCTTTGGACCGATATTACACGTGTGGTGGCATCCACTGCTATACGGTTACGTCGTGTGTTCGAGTCTCTATTTCGTTCCCTTTCTCGTCCAAGATTCTAGTCTCAGCGCAGATCTCACGGCGCGGTCTAGCCGACCGATTCCGAGAAAGCAAATGAAAAAGATAGCCGGAGCATGGCCTCTTTCGCGTCCCTATCTACGGCGATCGACTGACGCACTGCACCCTGTCACGCTAGTTCGGAGCACCGCTCCGGATGGCGTCTGCGAGAATGGGTCTCTCGCGTGTATCTACGCTCGACAAAACCGTTCTTTTCGCTTCTTGTTGGGCGCTATACTAAAAGATCCCGAGTTCTCCGTGTGCGTGCGAACATTCGGATGCTGTGTAACTTCAATAGAGCCGCTGATTTTGTGCGTAGGTGATTAGGGTTACCGTCTCGCGACGAAGACTTAGATACTGGCGGAGGGGCACGCAAAACAGAAACTATAGTTTCTGTTTTTCTATTTTCTATATTCCATCACCTTTGAATGTTCAACGGCAGTCTTGTGTGTCGGATGTCCGTGTTCGCAGTCGAAGTTGCGAAGCTGTGGGACGATATATATGCAAGGGCTTGCTGCTTATTTGTTACACGAGTCCTTGATATATAGTGACGGGCCGTTACTGACGACACAGCTGATTCATATAGTCGTTGAATGTGGCCTTTCCAGGTTAAACGAACATGCCTGAGTTGCACACTGGAGAGATAAATAGATGCAAAGGAAAGACAGGGAGGGTTAATATCGTTGAGGCTGTTGCATGCAACTATTGAGATGCAGTGTGGGCTGAGCTCGCTACGTTTGGCGCGGGCCGTGCCTGCTGGCAGCCGCTCGGAGCCGCCAGGGCCGACTCGGAAGCAGCTCGGCTTCGAGTAGCAGCCAGAAGAAACAGCAGCGCTGGCGCCGTGGGGCACGCGAAGGGGCCTGAAGGGCGACGAAAAATAAGCGAAACTCGAGAGAAATGTCGGTGGAGACGGAAGAGAAGCCCTCAATGCTGCTGCATGCGAGAGCCAAAATGGAGATAAAAAAGAAAACATAAGAGGAGGAATGAGGCAGCCTAACTCGGCCCGTCGCGTCTTTCGAGCAAAGAGGGATCCCTGGCGTGCATTGAATGAGCGTTTTTTGGCTTTAGAAGAAGTGTTTATTTTTGTACTTATTCGACGAGGGGTGCCAAACAAGCAGCAGCTCTTACTCTGCTTTGCCTCGCGCGCCCCTAAACGCGCGACGTGGGGCTTAGAACCCGGCCGCCCGGGGTTTTGAGAAGGCGCTGAGGGGGCCGTCCGCACTCGCCTCTTTTCGAGAACGACGCTCTTTATCGCGGCACTCTTTTTTTTTTCTGTTAATATACACTTGTGTCTCCCTTTTCCTCAGACACTTGGCCCAGGCGGCGAGAAAGCAGCTTTCCCGCGACGTTCAATGTATCTGTTTGCGAAAGTGTCAGTGTGTTTGGCCCGCCGGAGTGTGGGCATGCGAAACGCAAGGCTCGATTTGCCCTGAGCACCAGGGAAAAAAAAAACATCTAAAAAAAAAGAGTTAGGTGGGTGCGAATCGAATGCTGACTGAAAGAAAGCGCCCGAGATTCGAAGGCGCAGAGTGAGCAACTGGGGGAAGTGAGTGGGAGCTTGAAAAGGAAGGTCGGCGAGGATGAGAGAATGAAGAAAGAAAAGAGAGGAGAAAAGGAGAGACAGACGTAGGTCTGACAAGACGAATGCCTTTTTGGGGGGAGAGGGGCCAAGCTAGAGTTTGGGAAGCAGAGCAAGAAAGGGACTGACAGGGGAAGTCGAGGCGTGGGAAGCAGTGGAGAGGGGGAACCCTGCATGGGGGGTGTAGAACGGACGAGTGGGACCGCTTGTGCCCCAAAATCTGCATACGGGGTGCCTGCCCCCTTGGGAACCCCGCAGGCCTCTTTTCGGGAATTGGTCCCCAGGAAGCGTGGGAGGGCCGGGGAGCGAACTATTCATGCATAATGTTCGAGCCCAAGTAGCAGTTGAACCTGTACGGGGGAACGGCCCCCCTCTTCTCGAACATGTCCGCTGCGCGGCTGTCCTGCGATGTCTCGGTGGCTGAGTGATTGCAGATGGAAGCTGTCGATCGTGTAGGCGGACAGCGTACGTGTTTATCGGCGCAGTTTCGTCCGCTGAAAACTTGTCGACGGAAGGATAGCATCCGTTTTGGAGATTACTGCAGTCACTGATAAACACCCATTGCTGGAAGGTCCTTTTCTCCGAAACGGCGGTAGTACAGTTGTTTACGGCTGTTAGAACGATATACAACTGGGCAAGCTGTCACAGAAAGCTTGCGAAATATTGCTTTCAATAAATAGTTTCCCGACCAATCACATAGCGTTGTTTGTGTAAAGGTAATGAGTTCATAGCCATACAGAAAGGAAGTGCTATAAATAGTGACAGCGTATAAGTGGGTATATGGAAGATATGCCGGAACCATTTCGAGTAAAGATACTTTTCTGTTGCACTACACATTGTTTCTACACATTTGTTCTTTGTTGAAAAGGCGGAGACTCGATTCCCCCTAATTGCTTGTAAAGTGGAATTTGTGGTAAGTGGTTGTTTATTAAAGCATGTAAGGAATATGAAGGAAATTTGCAGTTAGAGATGTAAAAAAATTCAATATAGTTATGAGCTTGTTTCTCTGCCTCACCTCTCGTGCGCGCGCAGTCAATACACCGCGCTAAATATGGGTATGGTGGCTGCGCGTTTTTGTTTTAATTGTTTGTTTGGGGGAGTTCCATTTTGCGTGGTCCCAACGCATGCGAGAAAAGCAGAATGAATGGCAGCCCAGCCGTTACACAAAATTGCAGAGACGGCGCCGATGGAAAGCAAACGCGTCTGCATGCACAGACGCGCAACGGGCCCGGCCCGCTCACACGCATTTATCGGGCTCCGAAGAAAGGTATACGCATCCCAATGGTCCATCAACAGTCCATGTCGGAGACCGTTCCTGTACCCGTTCAGCACAACTCTTTCAGCTTCCTCCTCGGAACGAATAAGAGAGAGAGAGAGAGAGAGAGCGGAATTCGCTTTACGGCGCCTCGTTCATTCAGATTACGGTGCTTCCTGCGAGAAATCCCGCTTCGGTTCCTCGCAGGAATCCAAGATTAAGTTACAGCGCTCCAGCGAAAGCCCTCGAGTGGCAATGTTTCTTTTCTTTTTCTTTTTTTCCTCAAGCGCCAGGCGCCGTCGACGACGCTCGTCGAGAGACTGATTTTTATCGCCCGTGGAGGAGAAAAAAAGAAAAGATTTCCGCCGGGAGAGATCCGATCGATGAGTTGCCATAAAAGCGCCGTAATGGCTTTTTAATGGCCGCTCGAAATACGCACCCCGTATGTACGCCGCCGCTACCGCGCCTTGGCAGACGCGAGAGAAAAGTTGCTGGCTGCTACCGTGGAGGGATTATGCGCGACCTGCGCCCCCCCCCCCCCCTTCCGCCCCCTCAGACCCCCCTTTTCGCGGCTATCACGTCGGCAGCGAGCAGCCTTCGGGCA
Organism: Dermacentor silvarum; assembly: GCF_013339745.2. Classification (NCBI taxonomy): domain Eukaryota; kingdom Metazoa; phylum Arthropoda; class Arachnida; order Ixodida; family Ixodidae; genus Dermacentor; species Dermacentor silvarum. Next base: position 68,808,886 of record NC_051159.1, on the reverse strand, counting down.
CGGCAGGGAGGGCATTGTTTCTGCCATTGGGGCCCAAATGAACGTGATCTTTCCACGTCACGTGCTCTTGCCGGCAGCTGTCCCGTGTCGAGGAGCGGCTTTGCCCGCGAGCTGTGCTTCCTATATAGCATATACGGTGGCGCAGCCAGCTTCAGCCGAGAAGAGATGTAGCTGGCTGCTTCGTTGTGCCGCTTGCTGGTGCCTCCTGGCTTTGCGGTGTATAACTTACGGAGCGCGCACGAAACCAATAGGGCTGCGTATGTCTCTCTTTGCGCGCGAATCTATACGTCTACGGCGTTTCCGTTTTCGGCATTGCGCTGACAGCTTTATGGCGCTCATTGACGTCGAGGGGTGGGACCTTTCATACGGGAGAGATCCGCTCTCTCCTTCTCAAGGTCTCCGCCCGGCGCCACCCGTTGAAAAGTTGTGGCGAATGGTCAAGTTTCGCTTTCTTTCCTATCGGCTCGCGCCCTTATTTATGCCCTGCCTCTGTATCCGCGGAGACGCGCTAATTGCGCTAATGACTTCCCCCTTTTCGACGTTGGGGGAAATGTATAGCGGGCTGTCGTCGATCGTGTGCCGCGGGCACAGGTGGTTCTTGCGCGAGGCTGAAGATCTTCAGTTAAGAGGCCAAAAACAAGAGGGGGTGCGTGCATATGCGTAATTGCTTCGGATACGTTCTGGAGGCATGGGAACTCGATATGAATCTTTCTGTTAACCGCCAAGTATACGGGCGTTTTACCATTTGGACATTCTGCAATATTTTCAGCCGTCCTAAGCCCGCTGGAGCGTAATGGTGTTCTAATGAAGGCGACACTTAATTACGTACAGGTGCTCCCCTCTGCGCATAAATTAAAGAAAACAGAATTCATTGCCACGTATACAGGGAGTTGCCACCACAGGAATTGCACGAAAGCATTCGTGTGTCTTGCAAAACATCGATCTTGGAAACAGATAGCGGAGCCGCTGTGCTGCAATATAATTGATATTCACAGTGCTAATGATTCAAAGCACGTATTACTCGTTTCGCTTGAGCCTGTCGTTTTCAACAAGCCTACTTTGGGAATAATCTTCAGCAACGAAGACTTTCCACTAAAGGATGCTCCCCAAACGAACATTCCAGCGACGTTTATGCTGATATGATGGCGACACTAGAGAGGCTTGTCGAAAATTGTCAATTACGATATGCTGCATATGCGACTGAATGGTCAGTGGTGAATGCATTGCACTTTCTTTGCAGTAAAGGATGCGTATGACTTGACGAGAATTTCGTAGGTGCGCCGCTATAGGACCAAGAAGCGTCTCGTGCCTGTCCTTACTCTTTTCTATTGGCACTCACGTATGCGGTGTTACACAATACAAGGAGATCGTGGTGACGTTTCGTCGTGAAGATCGCCATAAAATGTACACTTTTATCATATTACATTTTTACCAATGTACACATGTACCATAGTACATTTTTGTCCCGTTTTTCATTTATGTTCGTTTTCAGGCACTCTTATGTAGGCCGCAGTAAGAATCCACGCTTTTACAATAATAAAGAGTAGTGATTCCTCTTAAATTCGATTTTCGCGGTGAAGAGAAATAGAACCAGAACAATTCGTACCTTTTCAATGGAGCCGGATTGAGGTGCATAAACCGCTGCATTTAACGAGTTGTGCATCAAGGATGAAGTCTTCGTACCGTTCGCATATCTGGAGCTGTGGTGCGGTGCGTGACATTATAGGAGCTGAGTGTCTCCAGCTTTATCTATAAGTACGCGCCGGTCTTCGTTTTGTTAAGGTGAATCTGCCAGTTCAAAATGGCATGTCCCCAAAATGTTTATATATGTGCACAAGAACCAACGAGCAAAATATAGCTGCGAAAGTAGAAAACAATGCGGACAAAATTGAGAGTTAAACAAAACTGCCATGGGCACTCTGAAAGGGTCACCACGTTGAGCTTGAATTTTTTATTTGAATGCAGTCTTAGGGAGTTCATACAAGTGATACTGTGCTATGTTCATTGGAGTCTTTGCAGCTCAGTTCTTGCGATAATAATAATAATAATAATAATAATAATAATAATAATAATAATAATAATAATAATAATAATAATAATAATAATAATAATAATAATAATAGTCTTTATTGCAAATTATTTGATACATGTATTTCTTGCCAGTTCTGCCGAAGCCCTTCGAGGGCTTGTATGGCAGAAATCTGACAGTCGTGGCAAAATCACTTTGACAGGCTCTCAAGCATAACTTATGCTCCAAAATTGAAACTAAACCTCTTCACCATTTTGAACAACACGTACAAAAACATAAACTACCAAGAAAGTCAGGAAATAGAGCGAGAAAGGTGATACGTACATGTCAATCGTCAAACAAAACGCATCACACTAGTACATGGACGGCCACTGAATTAACAGATTCATTAAAGACAAGCGGTATGCTGGACATAGGTACAACGTTCAAACCAAACACAATACACACATAGATATAATTAAAGGTCAGCTTCATATGAGCGATATTGTTAGATACGTCCTTTTAAGGGCGTTCTTTAAGCCGCATAAACTTTGTTGCTCCAGTTCTGAAGGGGGGTGTTCATTAAACAAATTCGGAATATAATACGGTCTTTTTCCTCTGCTATAATGAGTTCTTGTTCGAGGAACAACATACCTGAAGAGAGTAAGTAGATTCATCTGCGGTATAGCAGGTATGCGAACATTTTTTTTATTTACAACAGCGCTCGTGTGTGGTAGTCTTCATCTGCGGCGGATATTGACGATTGTATTTTCCAATTCGTGGGCGACACCAACTTGAGCTATTACACGAACAATATGGTTTTGTATGTACTGCAGACAGTTTAACTTGGCCATGGAACACCGAAAGCATCCGTACACTAGTTTCATGTATACGAATGGACTGTATTTGGTCGTTACAGATAAAAAACAAGAACGTTAACAGCACACGATGGTAGCACCCAAACGCTTCCCTAAAATAGGATGTAGGAAATGCCCACACCTGAAATTTGCTTGAATTTATACTGAAACGGTTATCGATTGCATTAGGAAGTCTTTGTGGATCGTAGCCGCTTAGATAAAATAATTGGAGGCCTTTTCTTGTTACACGTCGCCTTTTAGTGCATGCATTCGCTAAGACACGGCTGTCGGCGCTGCATTATTTCTTAGGGATTGGATTTCATGTCACTAATGTTTATCATCGTCACACTCTTGTATTTCCTGAAACTTAAAGGTGACGTTTACGGAATGAATGACTCCATGGCCCGGCACCACATATACGGTATATTCTCGCGCCACAACTTATTGATTAACCCTATAAATTTTGTTAAATTTAAATATGGGTTCTTGCTTCAAACGTGCTTGCTTCGCGCCCTTGCGAAAGTTTATTGAAGCAGTTCATAAAAAAAAGTGTCCATTCATATTGTACTTCAAAGCTTACAAAATCGGCTATCTGTGGCCTCACAGTTTTGGCTGACTTGTGTGCTCTGTGCAGCGCAGTTAGAGCAAATGAAAAACTGTCTTTAGTCATTATCGTACCCATTATATCATTATAAGTATAAGTTTGTAAGGAGGCGAAGCAGTCCGTTTGAAGTGAATGGACAATCTACAGAGTAAAATTAATTTACTATCTGAAACTATTTTTATATGGGCCTCACACGTCTTCGCGGCTAGCTAAAATTTTCGTTGCAGCATGTCAATCCAAGCTGCAGAATTGCTTGCGTAGCCAGCTCTTACAGGCGCCGGTACTAATGTACATGACCAGAACAAAACAAAACAAGAATGCTAGAACGCAGTGTCACAGCAACCTACGCTGCAAAGTCCAACTCTCGTTGCAATTCATTTTACACAGCTTTACAGCCGCTTCAATAAATGCACCTCCATAAGGCATTCAGCTCGGTGCTTGCCTCCGGTCACATAGCCGCGTTCATGCTTGCGGGAGGCATCGACCATCGGTTTGTGCCGTAACTTTCAGAGCGCGGCGCCACATATAGTGGCGCATACACTATCTTCTATTCCCAACAAAACAGCGGGTGGGGCACATTCTGTATGTCGACAGACAGCAAACAAGCGCCGCCCTCCCATATTCAAGTTGTTTTAGTGTTCACCGCAATGCCGCATTCGTGCCACCTCCCACCCACCCACTCGGAGCTCTGGGACGCATGCGCGTTAGGCGCTGTCGCACTTTGTCTTTCGTCCCGCAAAAAGAAACGAGCCATTCGCGGCCGTCCCGTCATCCTGGTTTCGTGTGTTTAAAGATTTACGCTGCCCGCCTCCAAGTGGCCACCATAGCGCGGATGTATAGAACGTAATGCCGTGCTGCCTTCAGCAGCAGAGAGAGAGAGAGAGAACAAGAAGAAAAACAACATATCGGCGTGTTTCGTTCGCGTGTATGCAGGAAAAACATTTGGGCATCTGGCCAGGGCACTTTTACAAACGTCTTCTCCGAAATGGCCAGTGGGAACGTGTATGTATAGCCACAGGGTCATATAGTCGACAGAGCGAACCAACTGCTCAACGTTCTCAAATGGTCCCTGGGAGCAGCCGTTTCCGTTGAAAGTATGCCATGTGGCGCACCCGTGACACGAAGGGCCTCTCGGGTCGAGACCCTCCCGCCGGGCGACTTAGGGGAAGTAGACAGACGAACCGCGTGCCACCATATATCCTTCACGAGATTCCTGGTACTGCGTCAGACAATTTTTTGCCGTCGTATATTTGTATTTCTCAAGCTCCGGGAAGAAAAAAAATATGGCTGTGACGAGTATATATACCCTTGCGGATGAGAGCCGTGGGACCTTCAAATTGACCCCTTAAGAAAGTATAGCGAGTCTGTGGGATGGGCGGAAGCGCACAAAGTTCGCACTCAGTATAGGTTCTAATCGTCACTGTACTTTTTACTAGCTACCTACACTTGGAAAGACGCAAAAGAGCAACGCTAAGCTTGTTTTTCTAGGTGTGCCAACCGAAAATAAGTTGTGGAGCGGTTGAGCACATGAAGTATGCGTAACACCATTTTTCGACATCCTTCCTGCGAAAGCGTGTGTGACATCCATATTTACTTCTCTTGATCATGAGAAGATGACAACGTTCTGAAACAAAGTTGCAGGGAATATTGAAAGTTAATTGTCTCTGGTTAGTAAGTTGAATCTGGTAACTAAAACTCTGTCGATTTTTCAAGGCACGCCCCGGTTATGGTTTGGTATCACTTCCGTCGTTCTGGCAGTCCTCTGAGTTCCGGGCCTTTCAAGCCCCGGAACTCAGAGTGTCTTGCATGTATCATTAAGTATAACAGTGTATTTTCTTTTGTGCGTGTTCAGTTGCATCTTCACTTATAGGCATTTCTGTGATTCGTTTAACCCCACATTTGGATTCATTCCTATAACGTTTAAATTGTACCGAATAAACAACGCATTTTGCCATCTACATTGTACAGCTGTATAAGTGAAATGGTAAATGCACCGTTATTGGCTGAAAATACAGTAATAACCGCAATGTTAGTCGGTGCGGAGCACTGGTTGGTCTTTCTTTGTAGTTAGGCTGAAGCTCGTTTATAGCAGTATACGCTAAAGTGTAAGTCACTGCCGGTAAGCCTTAGCATAGTAGTTCCTGTTTGAGAACATGATCGTTTGGGTAACAAGATTTTATGGCCACGGCGGCCCTATTCTGATGGAGATGGAACGCAATATCGTTCGTGTACCTTGCTTTCCGTGCACGTTAAAAGAAAAAAAAAAGAAAACCTGGTAGTCAAAGCCAATCCGTACACTGTCCTTCATAACTTACGGTGCACTTTCCGGAAGTTAAATCTTACAATTCAAAAACAATACTTTCTGTTCAGAATCAAAGGCTTTCTATTTATACAAAAGTAATCGAAGTTTGTGGGTTTCGAATATATATCTTCATGGTATTTAGTCACTCAACGGACTTGTTTTTAAAACTAAGTGTGGCAGTTTCAAAATAGCGACGTATGCAGCTAGACTTCCGCGTATTGTAGTTTCGCTTTATTTTTAAGAATATAAACAGAACAGTAGCTTGTTCAGAAATGTTTATCAGCAGTCTCGAAAATTTTCCAGGTTGAAAATTTCAAGCTTGGTGCAGGACGAACGAGCTTTAATCAGCTATAGATTAGGAGAAAACGAGGCAAAATTACGCTACAAGCAAATTTACCTTCTTCGCCATAGTAGTATTTGCCTTTATCGTGCAGTTATATCTGTTACCATAATGTACAGTGATACGTCTGAAGTTCTTGTTGAAGATGAACAATTTGTCACTGCCGTTTTCTTCCATGAAATATGGGAAATCGAAATCAGTTCTGACGCTTATTGTTACCTCGAACCTTAAGGAAATTGTCCAATTGAGCCTCTGTGATATTACTTTGCATTTTGCTTTACTAGTATATGAAATTCTATTAATAAGTGCTGAGCGATAAGCCGTTAAAGGGCTTGCGTTAAAGGCCTAATTAGGTTTTCTTAGAGAGCATCGTTTGGGGTCTTTAAGTCAAAGGGCTTTTGTTGCATATCGACTTGTACAATGTAAGACAATGACATCCGTTCTCTGTATAAATTGTGGTGTTCACACTTTATAACTTATACTGTTGTATGCGCTGCTTGGTATGAGACCGATAGTTTGAATTAAGCCCGCAACATATTTTACAGATAAACGACTTTTCTGTAATCAGAGTGGTTGCAAATTTCTTAGTCCTGTGTTTGCGCTCTGTTTAGATTAGATACCGGCGTTACAGTAACAACGTATGTAGGCTCTGCTTTCAACGTTTACTTGAGTCATCTGTAATACAGCTCACTAAGTGTGGCTGAAAACCAACTCACATCTCTCAGTGCAAGAAAGTGTTTTTTTGTGGTCAATTAAGGTTTCTGACTAAATCAGTTTGAGTGTTGACTGGCTTAAGTTACCCTGAAAATTCCTACATAATGCTAAATCACCGAGGAGAAGTGACTTGTATTGTAGGTATCGTTGGAATAACGCCTTGTGCTCAATTTGTTTTGCATGAATTTGCAGCTGTAGCATTGTAATAATGACCTCTCACCACGACCTCTAGCATAATGAAAATTTGCGAGCTCATGCCTGTACCTCTCTCTCTCTGCTTATTTTGTTTTCTTTTTTGGTAAATCAGATTTCAGCTACTGCTTATAACATTCCTCAAAACCAACATGCCTCTTATTTTTTAATTGAATGTGTGTGAATGAGAGGCTCAAATCATGGGTGATTCCTGCTAATCCACACTCAGCCAAAAATACATTGCCAAGATCAGCGGGGTGAAATAAACAAACACTAAGTAATAATACAAATAAAAGTCTCAACGCGTTTTACACACAGAGTTCACATAAAATATACATATACACATAAAAGCATACATTTTGCACAGCAAGTAATAAGAATTTGTGAAACATAAAAATAAAAATTGGAGCGCGTCATGGAAAGTTCACATCAAGTTCAAGCAATCACAAAATACAATAATCTTTCTGATATTTCATATCGTTTCTTTCTGTTTTCTATGCTGTATCGAAGAGACAGACCAAGACCACGAACGTGCGACTTGCTTTGTTACTTATTTTTGCTTTTTAATTACGGAATCTTGGCAACACAACAGGACTAACTACTTTCTGAAATGTTTCGGTTCCTCAGCGACCGTAATGTAGAACAACAATGTGCTCTATTCTTGCGAGTAAATGTTGCAATAATTGAAGGATATTGCCGCACTGTTCCAAGCAACCGGTATAGAGGCGAGTGCTGAGCAGGTCCAATTTTAAACATTTCATGACACCGAAAATGTTTCCTTTCAGAAGGGAACATATTGTGCCAGCATAACAGTGAAGCTTCATTGCTAGTCTATCGCCTAAAAGACTGATAAGCGCAAGTAATTAAAAACATTCCTAATGAAAACATTCCCTGCGAAGCGTATGCTCAAAGAGCTATCATCACGGAAGTTCATAACCTGAAAAGAACAAAGAACACTCGCTCTCCTGATTATATGTAGCGCTACGTTTGTGTGTTGAGAGAAAGCAAAACAAGGCTACTATAGCCAAGCCGAACGATTTTGGTTTCAAATACAAGTTAGACCTACAAACGCTTCCGATCATACGACAAATACACGTAGCCATAAATGTTACGTTTAACTACACCACCACCAACTGGTATGCAACATTACATCGTCGTCGATGGTCATGTTTTCCTTTCCTCAGTAAATTACTCCACCATGTACACACCTCATTGTATCATGTACTTATACCTACGAGCGGGAAGTATTGTACAAGCAATGTTAAGTGTTAGTTTGTTCATTTATCGAATGCTATTTTATATATTTCTGATATGACAGACAAAAACGTACGCTAGCCGTTTAATGGCACTTTCAGGTAAAACGACTTTCAGTTCCTGGCAGTTGAAGCCGTTTTCGACTGTAGCTCTTTTTTTGCCGATTGCTAAATATTTTCTTGATGATGGCGTTAGTTTTCTGGAATGACAAGCGAGACGACTACCTTTCACCAACTTTCTTAAAAATAATAATACTTTTAAAAATAATCATCAAAATTTTGAGACATGCATGTTTCCTGCTAGCATTAGACCCAACAAGATACTCAATTACGAATAGCAGATATCGTTGTTTACATTGCTTTATCGCTGTTATTGGGGCGAGAATGAAATTGTCTCTCAGGATACGTTCAACGGCACAATTATAGATAAGCCAACCAATTGGCACTTGGTGTGTGTTCACTGCCTCGTAAACTACAAATAATTAAACCATTTCTTTCTCCTTTTATTGTTGACTAACTTCATGATAAAGTACAATTTTGGAATGTATCGTCCCTCTTCACTGCCCTGCTTGCTTGCAAGCGGCTCAAGTGATTAAATTCTTCGAGAAGAAAAGAACAGGAATTCACCCTTCACGGCCGTTCAGCTCCTCTCAACGGAAACAAAAGTAAACAACGACACTAGCAATTTCAGGGCTTCGCGACACTAAGACATACGTAACCCTTCTTATGGAAACGGCGAAAAAGAACACAAAACATGGCTGCGAAGTTTCCGGCGAGCCTTCGATTATATTATTTCTACAAATGTTGCTCTTACGCGGTGTTCGACATCGAATACACGGTTTGTTTTATATTATTTGTACAAACATTGCTTTTTTTTTCTTTTGCGCGCTATATGCATTTCAATGCAGATTTTTCCGAATTCCTGCACACACTGGACATTGTTGCATGCACAAGACGTTCAAAAGCGGATTCACTATATATATAGAAATGCATGTACTTTTTCCTGGAATAAAGGTGGTATAGATACACCACACGGAAAACATCGTATATTTACGATGCACAGGGGAAAACGCAAAATCAATTGGTTTATAAACGCTCTCCAGCCGTGCTGATGGGAAACACCCCTCGCATCGAGAATGTCGGTCAACAATCATTCGTTTCCAAAGTAGAGTACTATATTATTTCGACACCATGAACTGCTGTAATAGTGCTGAACTAAAGCTCGGGCTTAAGTAATTCAACTGCTATGCTTTTGTGGTATGAAATTACGCGATTTTTCATGCACACATCCACCACAACTTCACGCATGATTGACGATGGCTAAATTATATTTCTGTCTTCTATGACAACACCGGAAGTGTATCAATTCCATGATCAGGCAGGTAGAATACTGCGTGCTAATAGTAGCTTCACATTAGTATTGATCAAACGAACAATGGTATGAGCTAACTAGGCGTGATCAAAATAAAAGCGTTTGCCTTATCAGACCGCTCTCATCTTCTCCATTTGAGCCCTTTAATTAATTTTTTATATTCCGTTGAGGACGTTATATGATTCTATAGACATTGAACGTGCAGTTCAAGAAAATTGTTACGCTGTCACTACTCTCTCAGATTTAATTACAGTGCAGCTGTCGAATATTTAGCTATTAAAAAAAACACCATATTGCATCCCGCGCTCTTTTGTCATGGTCACATTACGCACTCCTTTTAAATGTTATAATAGCAATATTCAAACATATCGAAATCCTGAATAGGTTTCGTTATCGTGCAGTACATATGAAAAATTATACAATGCATATATTTTACGCTCTTCAATTAATTATCTTCGTTGGGATCGCGAACAAACATGACACTCGTAGCGTAGCACTGTTTGCAAAACACAGCCAGTAATAAGTTTTGAGCAAATCGCCTCACTTAAGGTACAAGAGATGCGGGTGAACAGCGTGTCAAGTCACTAACATGATCACTGTTTTACTATCGATAAGTATAGCCAACAAAACAGGCACTAATATCGCGTAATAAGCTTAACCTTCGCGCAATTTTAATACAGCTGTGGAAATTCTATACACGGCATCGTATACTTAGACAAGTCTGAAAAAGGCAGTGTTAAAGGAAGTGGTGAAGCGTATATCCGTGGCAATGATCTCAAACGTTGGCATCACGGTAAAAATGCAAACTTCAACGAGCAACAGCCTCGTGCGATAACTGCAGGCATGGCACATTGTCTTTAGTCAAGTATATTACGTCGGTGCATACTACACATGAACACGTAATTAAATCGTCGGGAACTGACAAGCAAGTAGGTGAATAAGCCTTCATTATCATTTCTTTCTGCTAGCTTCGGAATATCGTTCGACTTCTCTGGGATCGCATATCTATGCAGTGCTATCGGCAAATTCGGGAACAGGACTTACATTCGGCTAAATCAAGGTGACCGTAACAGGGTAATCCGTAAGCGGTCGAGCACGAAGAACATCCAGCTGCGCTCTAGTGCACTGGCTGATTCGAGTGCATGAGCGATACACGTGCGCAGCAACCGTATTCCAGGCACACCGTATTCCAGTGGCGCATCATCGCTGTCCACTTTTTCTTTTTTTCCTACGCGACAAAAATGCACGGCCGCCTTCGGCTCCCCCAGTGTTGTTGGCAGGGGAAGCGCGCCTTTCGACCCCCACCAACCGAAGGAGCCAACGACGGAGCCGCGTAGATCACTGTCACCGACGCCCTCAACAATGAGAAGTGACATGAAAGATGCCACTGCCATTTCTTCGATTCCCAAAAAGGAAAGCAAGAGCTATCGCCTTTTTTTTTTTTTTTTCGTTATCTTCGTCTTCCGAATGCTCTTCTTCGCGTTCCTACTGCTTCGCTAGCGGTGTCGCTGTGTACTTTTATTTCTTTTTCTCTAGGTCCAAAACGGGGCGCTAAGCCTTCGTCGGCCTCCCTCTTGATGCCAGGCGCGGTATCTGTTCGAGGGGCGCTCGCGTCGCTGCCCGCACGTGAATGTGTTTGTGCGAAGGCGCGCGGCGGGTGTCTCTTTTTGGGAGGAAGATTGCGGGCTCAGAATGACGCCTCGGGGCGTCGTCAAAAGCGAAAGTTTGTTTCACCACTCTCTCTCTCTCTTTCTCTCTTCGCGCTTTGTTCCTTCTCCTCTTGCAATGGGTGCGTGTCGGCCTTGGAAGACGCGAACATAAGGGATGATCCTCCTTTCCTTCGTATTTCTTTAAAATGATTTTATTGCCCGTTTCGAACAGGAGTCATCCTAATGCCTTTAAAACGGCCATTACGGGCGAATGAACACCGTCATATTCTATAGAAAGCTGCCACGAGTTTGCTCACTTATACATTGTAGGGTGTTCGAAGACTGCCGGCTAAATTGTGACCAAAATTTATGGCCTGTAATAACACTGCAACGACGTGCTCCCGTGCTTTTTGCACTACCGACACTTAGTTAGGTAAACGCGAGTGCCTAAGGTTGTTACTATCGGCTCCGTAAGGTGCATTGCGGACCAATGGTTTCCCCTGTCACAAATGATAATGATTGCGATGATGACCTTAAATAGTGTCGTCGAGCTGCCAACCGTCGTGTTCATATTTGCGCCTTAGTCTGGTGCTATATCTATAGTCAGTCGGCGTGCTGAGTGTTTCACGACACCAAGTGTTGTGCAGACTAGGTTTTTGAACCTCCCCTTTCTTCCTAACACGAACACGTTGAGGTCTGTTGCTCTTGTAAAATATGACGAAATAAGCGGATTGCACTTGAGTGGAGCTTTTTTGCTTAATGCGAATACTTCTTGTCTGCACACAACTTATCCTTACAAATAAAGGCGTTGCTATCTGCTGTACGACTGACTTTATAGAGCAGCCGTCCTATATCTGTGTTTAGTTTGCGTCTGGAGGCTAAGTTTGTTTCAGGACGCGTGGTAAATGCTGTGCCTATGTGCACTGAATTGCTCAAGAGCATATTATACACTTGACTGCATATCTGTTAGGAATCGTGTGTTCTCAAGTCATATAGTCACAACTTCGCTGCAATATGAATTTGGAGAGTCACGAACGTAGTCTTTCTGAAGCGCTTGGGGTATGGTTGCTCTTTGAGAAATATTTATCGTTATAAGCTCGGTCTCTGAACAACCACGCTTTAAGATAACGTCTTTCGGTCACGCGTTGGTCCTCTTGTTCTTAATCTCGCGCTACATTTCTCACTAATTAGTCTGCCGTCTAGCGACCTCTCTCAGATTTACGACCTCGGCACCGTTGTACGAAATTCATGCCCGTATCTCGCTTCTATTCGAACCAACATCACAAAGACGCCGACAAACGCTACGCGTATATCGGGGTAAGGGCTTCTCCTATCTTTTCTCCGTCGCCTCGGCGCTGTTTCTTTTTTTGCCGCGCCACCCCATATCGCAGGGAACGATCAACAAATCGCGCAGTATTATTCTCAGATCCCGCGTTTATATACTATATACGTTGCTACGTGTCTCGCATTCGCTGCTTCCCTGGCGCACTCTCTCGTCCTGTCTGTCTGTCGGTGCTGCCTCGGTACAAATCGTCCTCCGGGGCACATCATCTCCCGCAGTCAGTGCTGAGAGTCGGAAGAGAAGAGAGAGAGAGAAGAAGAAGAGAAGCGACGAGCTCTTTTCCGGAATTCATTTCGATCGTACACCCCGCAGAACTTGGGGTTGACGGTAGCCCATTTCGTCTTGAAATTTTCCTTCCAGCAGTCGCTGCTATCTCCAGCAGCATCGTCGGCGGCGGCGTGCGCCGCAGCGACAGCAGCCGACTTCCGACGTTAGACGAGAGAGAGAGAGAGAGAGAGAGCAGCTCGCCGAATATACATGTACGCATTCTCTCTCTCCCTCATCGCCCCCTCCCTTTCTTTCGCCATACACTATAATGCGCGCCGCCGACGACGGCCGCGATGCGGAGGTCGCTTATATTTTATGAAGGCGGATTGTAATCCCGGCACGCCGGTATATATATGTATGCACACACACGCAGTGCCTCGTCCACGGACGCATACTATACGTTCTGTGCGTGTGTGCGCGCGCACACAAAACGTACACGCACGCACGCACGCAGGGCAAGGCACAGGCCGACTGCTTCCGCGGTCGCGCAGCCCGCGCGTGCAGGAGTACGCCATCCGCGGCAGTTATTATATATGCCTCTTATTAGGTATGCGCCGTACTGCGCCCGGCCGGCTCCAAAATTTCCACTCACCGCGCGCTCGCGCGCGCGCGCGGCTCGTCCTCGTATAGTCGTCGTCCCAGTGTTTTACCATTAGGCCTGCCTGCGCGCCGCTAGAGTCTACTATGCTATACCGCCTTGGCCACCACCACCACCACCCCTTTCTCTTATGGGAGATTGCCTTCTCGGCTGTTTCTTTCTTCATCATTTTTTCTCGGTGTCGCCGCCGGCGCTCGCTCGCTTTTGTGCTGCCTGTTCGGTTTTTTTCTGGCCGCCGGCGCAAGCATGCAGCGGCCGGTTTTCCTGCATTTACTGTTTCTTTCATTTTCTTCGTTGCCTTTGGCGACGCGGGGTTTTGCCGCCGACATGCATGCTCCAGCCATAAATAAGCGCCCGCATGCATATGCGGTGCGGCGCAGGATCTGCGTCGAGCGGTGGAGGCGGCGGCTTCTGGCGCGCGTGCGCGTCGTATATGTATTTCATGTGGCCCGTTATTATTATGATACTCTTATTACGGCGCGATGGGCTTTGACTCTTGTGCCTCGAGGTCTCGATCGTGCCGATGCTGCCGTCGCAGGGGGGTCGCGCGGCGGGCTGTTTGGAAATAGTTTGAGCTGTCACGAGCATGGCTATGTAGGCGATACGAGCGCGCGCTTTTTTTGCCCGTGTATGACTGTGTGTGGCGGTAATTTGCTTCCGCCTTTCCGTGCTTGTGCGCTCGCAAAGCGATCGAGTCGGAGATTATCGTTGAACGTATACATAGTTGAACTTAGCTTTTCGGTGTTTGTTATACTTGCGGATGCGTACGCAAGGATTGTGGAACTGTTGGGTCAATGTTTTCATTCCTACATCTTTTGCTTCGCGCTTATTTATAAGGGGTTGCTGTTTGGCAACGCGGAGTACGAGTAAGTGCGTTCGCAGATATGTGTGCCGCACGCTAACTGCGCGCTATACTGTTGTTTCAATCTTTGGCCTATGTGCATGCACGCAGTTATTGCTCTGTCTGTAGCGTCTACATCTACAAAAATGCAGCTTTCGGGATATAATACGATTTCATTGCGGTTGGAGAACAGAAATGCGAGCCGGTCAATGTTCGTTCGTAGAGAAATCGCGACAGTAACACAGACGACGAAGACGTACGGGCACAACTCAACGCCCCCATACCCCCGTAACTACGGGACATTGCGAAACAAACTGGCTCAAATGAAAACGCACCACAATGGCTTCGGCGGAAAAAAAGTAAAATCGGGAGAGCACGAGATATATAAACACATGGGAAAAGGAAATAAATCTAACTATCTACACGAAGAGGTTATCTTTTGGTAAAAGCGGTGGCTCTTACACGGCATTTTTAATATTTGCTTAGGTAAAGGCCAGGTTGTGCCTAAAACACAGCCGATACACTTTTTTATATTTATTTTCTTCCGGAATCCCGAGATCGGTAACCACTTTTCTCCTACACGAACAACTTCTCAGAGGCCCTTCATGTGACGCGAACTGCGATACCAGTTCGCTTCGATTTACTTGCCCTGAAAAGCTGCATGCAGAGCATCACGGCTGGTATGTGCGTAAACGTGGAAATAATGGAAGACGAGCAATCGGCTTGCATCAACTCCTTTCCGCAGGGCTACACAATTCGCCCTCAGAAAAAATTAAGTCACATGGATTAAGTCACTTGCCAAGTTACAGTCTTTGTTCTGCTTTCACTTTTTTTTCGAGTATTGGTCCTTCTTTTTCGTTAGCTTTTTCCGGAATGTGGTGTGGTGAGGCGTGTTTGTGCTATATTTCTTTCTGTACAACGTAGCGCAGTGGGGGCTAGCGTATTCACCCGTCTTTTTTCGACCTGCTTCACTCTGCGAGTTGTTTAGCTCTTTCCCTATTAGATGTGATGATCTTTACAGTTAAGGTAAAAACCTGGCCGTTTAAGGACGTCGCTACACAGCGTTATGCAGTAGAGCAATCGGTCGTTTGCATATAATAATTGAACAGGAGGGCTTGTGCAACAATTTTGGGTGCATCGACGTTTGTCTGAACACCACGTATACGTATAATATTGTAGAGTAGGAATCACGCTGGCCCCGTAGGAATAACTTCGAAGGAAAGTGTACGACGTACGTTGGTATTGCATAGTATTTTCCTGACGTTTCGGCTGGTGGACCAGCTTTTGTCAAAGTACCAGCCTTACTTTGACAAAGGCTGGTCCACCAGCCGAAACGTCAGAAATATGCGGTGCAATACCAACGCACGTCGTACTCTTTCCTTTGAACTTTATATATAGATATTAATAATTCAATATTATAAATACGAGACAGCCCATCAAAATAGAGGACGTGCTGTTGAGGCATTCGTGCGGAAGATTGAACCTGTGCTATAAATATAGCACGTGTATATACAGTGTCTTTTTTTTTTCTAGACTAACATATAGCATTTAAAAATTGCCTGTGGAATATAACACAAGTATACACATTGAGCACGATTGCTCTAAGAGTTGCTGGAATTAAGCCGCATACACTGGAAATTAAAAAAAATGTATGTTGCATTATTCAATTAAACTTTCACCAATCAACTTTTTAATTACTTTAGCGCACATTATGCACTATGTGAATTGAAGCCACGGAATTCACAAGGCACATCCTATTGAAACGAATTTTGAAACTAACAGTGTCTATTGAGATAAGCGCTGTCTGTTTTTCGGTAAGAATGCGCTTTTCTTCCACTTGTTATTATTTTTAACAAGACGCCTTTTTGTGCCTTGAAGCTCGAAAGTTACTGGAACAGCGATGTATTTCATCGCAAACTTTGGGAGCGTATATATCGAAACTGGTGTCGTACTCAGAATTCGTCCCAAGTGGATATGACTTTCAATGTCACCGGCTTCAATTCAGAAACTTCAATGTGTGCCTTTAAGCAATTAGTTTAAAATATATAACAAAACTTTGTTAATTAGTAATATACTTATTTTGATTACTCGTCCACGTAATGTCCGCCTCTGAGAGCAAGCCAGCTCAAGAAGTAGAATAGCGCTACATGCCACGGGTGATCTTGAGAGATTCTGTTTAAGGACATGGTTTTATGAGCCTTTATGAGCTGTTACACCAGCGCTATCGTCTTCTTATCCCTTGCTTTTTGTATAAATTGATTAATTGGACATGCTGATCGAAATTCTGAAAGAATTAACGGTAGTAAATGACATTGTACTCGTTTATTGTCATGGAGGTTTATTTATTTCACTTTCCAATTCATCGAGATGTTTACGGAGTTATTTGATGGGGGGGTGTTATATCCCTATTCACAGGCGTGTAACTGTTGATTTACGGGCTATCATCTGCGCAAATGTAACGCGTCCTAGCAACATCATTGGATCATAAACTAATGTCACTACCACTGCCCATTACAAGAAAATGGTTACGCCAGTATGAGGCGTACGAACTTCGTTTTTCTTTTTCTCGTTTTTTTTTTTTTCCCCTTCGCATTATGCCAGATGCTTTTGCCATAGCAGGAACCAATATACGTGACTTTACTTTTCGAATTCCCGAGCGATATCTTCGTGACTTACATACTTGGTTTTCGTTTTTCAGAGGACATGAAAAAAAAAAAAGTAAACGTAGAGCTCGCCGCTGTAGAGACACTGGAGGCCGTAGCGTCTTGGGGCGGCATGTGAATACGCTAGGCCTCACTCGACCCGCAAAACCACGAACCGGTAGGTCGGTCGGCCGGCTACCGGGTCGCATTCTGAGCAGCCAGCGAAGCATATGGCTGACGCGCGCGCAGGTACGTTGTTGTCGAGCGTATACGGAAAGCAGCAGCAGCAGCCAGCAGCACAAGTGCGTAGCCCCGTCGGCCGCCGAGAGGCGCTCTGCACATCCGGCTCTGCCGCGGATGACGGCGCGCTGAGAGCGGCGCGGCGCGCCGGCGCTGGAACGGGCTGACTTCCCTCGTAAATCAACCAGTGGCAGCAGCTTTTAAACGGGCATCTCTTTTCCACCCCCCCAACAACTACGCGCTCCCCGCCCTTGTAGCGCCGAACGTGTGTACACGCGCGACTGTTTTATCGCCCCCTTTGCCGACTGCCTCTTCACCTGTGGTTGGTGGCACGGAAACGCTTGAATGGCATGCGGAGCGGACTGCACCCCCCTCCACCCCTCGCTCCCTAACACTTTCGCGGGCTTGTACCGCTGCCAGCTCGCGGCGCCCACGGAGTTTGATGTGCCCGCCGATCCGGCATGCAGAGCGCACGTTGAGTCTGTGGGTGTCTGTGTGTGTATGTGTGTACGTTTCGGTACGGTCTCGTCGTGGCTCGGCTGGGGCTCCAGTCGAAGGAACCCGTTCCGGTGGAGCCTGGACACTTGTTTCCGTTGTCCGGTAGCCTTGGTTGCGGTGTAGGTTCCCGCGTTGGTGCGCCTGTCTGTCGGCTGGCCACTTCCGAGAGGTTCTCGATGAGGCGGATGATTTGTTGTTCGAAGAGGACTGTGGGAGGCTGGGCGGCCGTCTGGGCTGGACGCTTTGGTCACTGTTCCTTGGCTCTTGCACGGTGGTCGGCTGGAGGTCCTTGTTTCTGCGGGCACAGGGAGAAACAGAGCGCAGTTGTAAACTGGACATTTCCATCCGTATTGCGGGAGAGATCAGAAAACAACAGCAATGACTCCGAGCACTTGTGAGCAATTTGCAAGTTGTCTTCACTCTACACAATCTATAGCTATATCGACTTAGCCTATAGGCTCCGTCTTTTCGAACGAATTAAGTACGTGGTTGCATGCAAGTACAGACTTGCAAACGCATATTGGGTGGACGCGCAGGAAATGACTGTGCCAGCCTGCTCCGTGATGTTCCTGCGTCTTCATTTTGTCAATTCTACGGTCGAATTAAAGTAAACAACCGCAATATATAATTTTTTAAGGATGAAGGCGGCAGTATACTGTGATCTGAATTCTTCCTGGTATTGGATGCACTTTGTGTGGTTTTCAGTCTATTTAATGATATGAAACCGAGCTTAGGCTTTTGATGGCAAGCTCACGCATCTCATTCTTTCAGTAATAAACGTACTGATTGCAGCAGCCGTGAAGCTGTTGTGAAATAAACGTAAAAGATGGTTAAAATTTTATTTAGCCTCCCTCCGCACATTTTGAAAAATCATTTAACGCTTTGCGTTTGCACATTTCGCGCCTCTGTCTTTGCCGTGTGGTGTCACATGGATGTCAAATTCCCGGGTAAGTCGCGCGCTTGCGTCGAGACTTGTTCAGTGATGAAATGTAATAATGGCGAAAATGTAGGTCATTTAGCCACTCAATTGGTATCATTTAGTTTTACGCATCATAGCATACTGCTGGAGTCGCAAACAGTTGTTGAAGGCATTCAAGCGAGGCCCTATTGCAAACATAGATTACTGTAGTCATAAAGCAGCATTATTTCTTCTGGTGCAATCTACTTTTTCTATTGATAATTTTCGGGGTAGCTAACAGAAAAGCAAGAGGCCGTAAAGGTATGTTTCTTTATTGACTTCAAACTTTTGTGCACAGACTTGTAATCCGTACGGCCGAAACAAGGGTGTGGATTCTACAGCAACAGCAAACTATCGGCAAACCAACATGCATAAATTCATTAAAACGCATTTTGTCACGTTTGATACAGGAACATGACCTGACATATAACTAATCTATATTATAGGGGTGGACGTATGTTAGAAATTTTTGATACGACTCGAATAGTCCTTGTTCGTATTCGATTCGAGAATTTACTATCGAAATTGTCGAATATTCGTTTCTGATCGAATATGAGAAATAACACTTATTGGAGTCTCGGGGGAGAATATCCCTGTGACTGAAAACTGCTCCGATTAACTCTAGTATATAGGATAGTCGCGGTGTTTCGCAGACACCAATTTGCGAGTCAGTTCGCGAAGCAGATAACATCTGCTCAATAATTTCTTTTCATCTAATAAAGAACCTCTCGCTTTTAGGTAGCATATATACGAAATTTATGTCTGAATTTAGTCAAACAATTTATGATTTGACCAGTCTCACCATCTTTGCATCCATTCAAAAAACAACGCGCGATGTTGTACCATCACACTTCTTTCGTTCTGTGAAGACAGCTTTTACGAGCATCTAGTGATATATTATATTCTTCCACTGCTTAATTGCTGTCGCAGCCAAGGTGCACCAGATGACCGAACGCACTTGTTTCTCATTTACAAGCTCCTCAATTAAGCGGAGGCCCAGTTTCAATGGGCACTCAAATTGAAATACACTTTATTTACGTGTTACATGCATGATACATACATCGTACATCTGTGTCTCAAATAAAGTAAATAGCTTTGTCGTTTTCACCAAACGTGCTCCACGCAAAGCACTAATTTTTCACTTCGTTTAGAAATAAGAAAATATTTGATGTTCGATTTGATATTCCGAGGGTCGTCTTTTTCGAACATTCGTATTCCACCCGATCCGGAAATTTCACTATTCGAACACCACTACTATTTTACGTACACATTATTGCCGTCATCGAAAAGTCAAGCGCCGATTTGCTGCTCCGCCTGTGAATGTAACTTGAAATTAAGGATTGCAGTCCAAACTTGACATGGCGATCTTTCCAGTTCTCTTGTCAATTTCAGTTGGCGCGTCAGAATTACGAACAGATAATGTTTTTTCTTTTGTTCTGAGCCCATGGTTCGTATATTTTTGCACGTCGGTTACATGCAGGGCTGTCTGTACCGTGTATCTTTGTTTATCTAGTTTTCCTGTACTGCAAGTCACAAACCGACTAGCCCAATTATCTAGCGTTGTAGTGTTTCGAGCAACACATTCTTTTTTAAAATTTTCACAATATGTAATTTATATATATATATATATATATATATATATATATATATATATATATATATATAAATTACGTATGAAGTCGTTTTATGCTTCAATGCATAAAACGACGTTTTGTTAAGAAAGTAGCTGGAACGCCAATGCATTGCTCCGCAAAGTTCGGGAATTAATATATGGAAACTGGTGTCATCCTGAGAATTCGCTCCAAGTGGATCCGCCTTGCGAACTCCACGGCTAGAATTTGTAAATTGCAATATGGGCAACAAGGTAATTAGGTAAAATCTTAATTAGTGAACTTTTGTTAATTAGTCGATTATGCGTTTCAATTTTTGGGGGCACGTAATGGCCGCCTCTTCGAGTAGACCAGCTCATGAACTAGAATTGTGCTATCTGCCACAGGCAACCTTTAAAACGTTTTGAAAGTGTTCGCTGAAACTCCCGGTGTGACGTCACAAAGTGAACAGGCACGGTCAGAAGTGGTTCACGTTCATGAAGAATGCTTCGCCACGTCCGCCTCATCGTCCCGAGGAACAAAGCAAAAAAAGCATCAGAAATCGTATAAGGCGCCAGTCACATCACCAAATATTCCTGTGCATTCACAGCTTTTTCCGATGTGGATTCGGCATGGTACTTTTATCGTGGCGTATTATACGTCATATGGGAACGTATTTCATTCTGCAGCCAATCAGTTAAGCGGAACAAAGTAATATGAAGCTATTAATCGCCATCTTCATTACTTTTTAACGATTGTCATTACATAACGTATAGTTGTTTCGAAGCTCTCCAGTAAGTCATGCCTTGAAACAACTCCGCTCGTCCAATACATGTAAAATGCCTAATCTAACCAATCCGTCTAGTCATCTGCCACCGCCTAGCTGGCGCCTTTCCTTTTGCTCTCTTATTCTTAATTCATTAATATGAAACGCCACTGAGTATTTCTTCTCGGTGTTGTGTGCGCTGCTGAAGCCAACTTTTTTAACCCAGACTTCAGCGATAATACCAAGGAGCTCACACACATATTTCTCTCTCGGTACTTCTTAACGTAATCTTCATTTCTGTTTAGTTCAGTCGCTGGCTTCGTAGTCCTCAGTGTGATACAAGGTTGTTTTTTTTTTAACCTCCTGGCCTTACACAGCATGTATGAACCCTTTCAGAATTTATGACTGGTATAGGTGTAGACTACTCCCGCCGAGACGATCCAGTTGAACATGTGTGGCTGGCTTAGGTAAAAAACAAAAGAACTGTATACTGAAAACTCAGATGGACAAAATTACAGTGAAGCCCTAATGTCCTATGTCTGCGTATAAATTCTGGTACTGTAAATACTATGAGATGAGTTGCTTTCTGTTAACTTGGTATAAGAGGAGGATGTTTACTAAATCTGTAATATGCTCATTGTAAAGGAGCGCAAACAAACGGACACACAACACATAGACACCACAAGCGCTTATGGTGTGCTTGTGGTGCACCATGAGTTTGTGGTGTGTGTCGGTGTCCAAGCGCGCTTGTGATGTCTAGGTGTTATGTGTCCGTTTGTTAATGTTTGCGCCAATATACAATGAATCTATATACCAACATGACCAACTCTCTGCTATGTTTCAGTAATATGCTGCAAGACATTACCTTATTGAACGTTCGTTGTATTTACTGCTGGGTATCTCTAAAAGCGTGATTACACAACTTAATTTCACGGAACAATCGGAGAAGCTTACTACTTCTCTTACTCAATTATAATTTTGCATAGTGCTCCAATGATTGATTGAATTCTTACAGACGTGATATAAATCTGACTACATGTCAAAGAAAGGGGTCTTTAATGTAGAACGTATTCTGCTCACAGCACCGTCATCACTGTTTCAAAGGCAGGCTACAGCCAAATTCAGTGGGTCTGACACAGTGCAAGTGTGATGTAGATGAAGCATACATTCACGCTCCTCACTGTAGTTCATATGGCTTACATACACACAGCTACAGGCTCCCTCCTTGACTGAAGATAATTCATCGAATGTACTATTTTATTAAGTATAGCTTAACAAGAGAAATAATTAGTTGAGCAATTTATTGACCGCTTTAAAGTTATTATTTTGGATATACCCATTACAGCGGATTTGTCAAATAATTTGGGACAAGTATATTGTAAACTTGATCAGTAAGAACATCATTAAATTACGTTCAGTAAATTGACAAGAACTGTGAGTGTTGCTTTAATAGAAATACTCAAACTTGATGTCAGTGGCATCTCCTGAAATTCTAAAATTCTATATATATCCTTAGTGGTGAGCAGTCGTTGATATTGCAATATTTTGACATCGACAATGTCATAGGTGAGACTTTCTCCGCATTATGCCGTGCACGTGCGTATATTTTTATTATATAAAATTGCCGACTAATTTACCTTTATTCAGCATAGGCGCTACTCTCAAGTATTATATGAAAGCAAATTATTGCAGTGTGAACCCACTAGAATACCGAACCAATCCCATTCATAGCATGCGAGAAGTACAGAAACCACATGTTCGGTGTAAAATACCCAGATTTAGTTTCAGGGAAAACACACTGTACATGAAGATATTGATTGAGGATGATAACTTGTCCGCCACTTTTCTAGCTGCCAATCTTCCACCTCTTAGCCTCTGATGTGTCACGATTACCATTTGATAGGAAAGCTGCAATGCGAATTTGTTTAGAAGCGCAGACTGTTGTGCCAATTGGCGCATCGTGTACTGTCTTTGAGCGGAATTACGGGCAGGAAAAGACGAAGTGGATAGGACAGGCGCTCACTTACAATCTTACAGACTTCAGACTTGCTTACAATCTGTTTTTTGTAGCCCGGTGAAAAAGTTGAATGTTTTGTCACTGCTGAGTATTCTGCCTCTATGAGAAGAACATTCGTAACATTTATTTTATAGGACACCTTTCGGGACCAGGACTTTACACCATGAGAGGGGGTATACAAAAGCAGAGACGTGCAATAACCTATGAGGCTTCAGTCCAGAAAGCGAGTAAAAACCTGAAAGCCAAAGTTGTTGCTTCCGGATGCCGACAGCAATTGTCACAACAATTAGCAACTGACTATATCTGTACAATGACGTTGATTGGAATAAGTGAAGAAAAAAACATACTTGTATTCCAAAAGCGTTGCACATTTAAAGCCTGCTAAGACTAGGGTTTGCGTGACTTTACACTTACAAGTGGTACAAATCTTCAGCATAGAGAATAAAGAACTGTGGACTTAAATTATTGCTATTGTCCAACCTTCCGAGAATGCAGTCACAAGGCACGACAGTGCAATCAGAAATGTCTCAAGTGAAGGCTGAAAAAAGCTACACTTTAAGGACAAAAAAAGTTTTTAGTATCAAAAACTCTTATCCGTCATATCTGCTAACAACATAGGTTCTGCAATTACGGATTGCATAACCTATGACCGAGAACTATGAAGGTGTAGCGCAGTATTATTTCGTTCATCCAACGCCGCAGCAATAATGATCGGGCATAAATATCGTAATAATAACGCACCAGAAAAATAAACGAGAAAATCGGTTCTAAACGCTATGCTTTTACAGTGAAATATCAGTGTGCGACCAATATTGGGCGAACACTAAACAGTGCCTTGAATATTCGATAAAACGTGGCACTTCTGGTAGACAAGTGCACGCGCTGTGTAAAACTGAAATGTACATTCAACCAATTATATGAACATTGCATAGTCAGTTTGTAATTTCATATATTGTAGGTTTTGTTGTTCTAACATTATGCGCACCCAAAATATATCGCACCAGTTTCGGCTGCTTTGACGTACTATTTTTAATTTTTTTGCAGAGTTCACAATTTTCAGCTTGTTTTCCTTTCTCGGTTTGAACGAGGCTTCAAACTTGATGTTAGAGCTCTATCGTTTCATTGCGTTTAGCTATGTGAAGTATTTTTGTGAAATACACCATGCAGCAGAGTGTTATAAATCTTATGCAATTGTTGTTGGGGGGATTTCACACTCCGTACGTATATCGTATAATAATATAGGAGTCACTGCGTTAGCGAATGAATCGCAAACAACTTGAAGAGCAGGCAAGGTGCATAAACGTTTCTCGCTTACAGATCTTTTTAATACGTATCATACAAAAGCAACTTGAACAATTATATCAATGGGATCGTTAATGCTGATGTCTTCTGAGGGTGGAATACCGAAGTCCTTTTCTTAAGTCTACGTTAGCGGTTTGCTCTCACTGACGTATACAAGTTTGGTAATTCGCTTCGATACAACAGTGATAGCGCATCGCTCAGTTTTGTGAAATGTCTCACGATTTACTGCATGCTTAGACTGTAATCAAGTTTTGTTGCAACGCATACACATCACTAGCATTTCTTGTATTTCCATAAATCACAGAGTTGTGTGCTAATCACTTGACGGTGAAATGAATATTCGTTGTAGTGTTGTTAAAAAGTATTAAGAAAGCAATGTACCCTGTACCCGATCTCTGATCTCTGTGGTACCCCTGAAGCCACTTCTACAGGGGCGCATTCCTGAACTACCACTGTAAATGAATATTTCCTTTCCGTAAGCTTAATATGTTACTGTTTCGTCCAACGTGTTCAATTGCCAGCCTGGACATAACTTACTACTTTAACAAAACATAACGAATGCGTTTTAGCATAGAGCTGGCCTTCAATGTGCAAAGGTTTCCTGCCACAATATTTACAATTTTTGCTGCTTACAGGAATTTAAGCATAGCTCGAAAGAGTTTACACTTTAATGACCATACATTTCTCTATTAATATAACGCAGAGGAATCTTTAAGAAATCTTCATAATTCTAGAGTTAGGCTCATGTAAAGTTGGCATTGTTTTCTGAGAAAAATATGTGCGCAGTTGCGCCTTAAATGACGTCTTATTGATAACTGCATGATACATTCTCTTCAGGGAATAATGCATTTAGATATAACCGCATCGTATACTGGGGATCGCTGAAATCAACTCAAGTTTCCTTAGCTCCATATAGATTCTTCCATATAGAATTTCTTATTGCCTCTCAATGCAAGCATTTACTTCCTGTGTGTCGTCTGTGTGTCCATTCTGTGTGTCTTTAATCTCTATTCTGTTACTATGTTTGTTTACGATTGCTTACTCTACAAAAATATTCAAAGCTGGGTTCACAACATTTTTACTGCTAGTTGCTGAAAAAGGTGCATAAAAGGGCCAAGATCATCGAATCTGTACCTTTATTTTTTGTGCATTGATAATGTAGGACTCGATCTACTAATTAGAATTGATTTAATTTGAATTGAATTGATTGATGATTTCACAATCCTTACTAAGCGCAAGGTATGTTTCTTGCATGCAATAATTAGAAGAAAGCAGGCATGCTAGACTGTCTACGCTGCACTGCGAATTTTCATTGCTTATAAAACATTACTTTTGGATATTTCAACAGTCGGGGCTTTTTTGACATTGGACTCGCGCTGGATAAATCATAGCACTTGATGTTTAGCGCCATGAAGTTTATAACTGCATCAGTTGCCAGGGTAGAGAGGCGATGCTGTAGTCCCTCAGTATCGCTAATATCTGCGACGAGTGGACCATTGAGAAGAGTCATTAGGGTGCAACCGCCTATCTTTATTAGATGTGCCGATGCAAAGAGAATGAAATGTCAGGGCATTAAGGCAACACTTCGAGTAAAGTTAACTAAGACTCTATAACTACAGCGTCTATATGCTTGTTTGCAATGTATACCCTAATTACAATGGACATTAAGAGCGTCATTGGATATTTGACCCCCCAGAATTGAATGTGACCAGCACTTTTCTCACCGTTTTGGTCTTGGGCTTATCCTCGTGCAGGCCTCAATGGCGTCTTCATATTAGCCATCGTCTTGTGGACTCTGCGCAAATGTAAGCGTGAGCGGTTAGTAAGTGGTCATTAAATGGCAGCTCATATTTGTAATAGGACGCCTTAGTATTCACGTACTTGCATAATGCCGGTTTACGGTTCTTTTTAGTATTATACTTAGCAATTACCTTTTTGACTTGCTAGCAACTTTCTAAATTAGCATACAGGGGTGATTCTGTGCTACCGTTGGTCATAGGAAGAGACATACCATAAATACGTCAAGTGGCATATGTGTATCGGCCAAAATACCGTGGCACGCCCTTTAACAATTATTCCTGAACATGATGTATATGTGAAGGTTTCAAATGAATATATTTCAATAATCAAATATCATATGGCATTATTACCGCTGATATATCAATTTCTTTTAAAATGAACAAATATAATATCACATTGAACAAAAGGGTTGTGAACAAACGTTCTCTTGTGCACAATAATATATATGCGACATTCATTTGACGGTAAACAATCAATTCGTCAGTAAACTGCTTCTATGTAGTGGATATTATAATTATTTCTGATATTGAGAAGCACACGTTGTGTTATTAAAAATGATAAAACGCTAGATCTCACACGCATGCTGACACTATTTGTCGCCTTGAACCAAGCACTTGATATACAGAGCCGGTCTAATGTATTGCGATTAGTTTCGCTTGAATCTATTCCGTTCTTACACCACTCACGGCCGTCCGATTGTGATGTGAACGCAGACGGAGCGCTACTGAGACCACTGACGAAGCGCGAAAAGGAAAAGACAGGAAATATAATTGTTACATTTTACTGACCAAGTTTTCATAACGCAAAATATTTTTGAGGAAATAAAGCACGTTTCGGAAACAGCGCTTCGAGAACTCTATTTTCATCTTCGTATGCAATATATTTAGAATAAATGCTCTCATTTAATAAGAAAACGCGTTCAAAACTTGTTTGTGTGTGTCATGACCAACTTAAAGATGTCAATGCGTTTCTCAGACTTGCTTTTATGAGCTGGAATGGCGCACATGCAAATAAGGAGCAGTGGGCAATGAGGAACTCGCTAATTTGTAGGTTCTGCTCTGTGTGCGGAGCAAGAAATCGAAAGCCAAGTGAAGCATCCAAATAACCTTTAGGTAAAGTTCCATTTCCCCGACACGCTATTTCGTAAAAGGACATACCGACGAGCTAAGTGATTATCAATAAGCCCACAAGCTAAGCAGGCAGGTTCACGGCGCGGATGGGTTAAATGGCTGTAAAGAAATTATGGACGGCAGAAAAATGTATATGCAATGATTCTTAGCACCATCATACAGAATGATAAAATCTATCGTTCTGGCAACAAAAACGTTTCGAAATGTGTGCTCTCTAAAAAACGATGCGCGGGAGAGAGGATATATATATTGTTACGTGTGAAAGGACACAGACGAAAGAGGCTATTTACAGGCTATTTACACAGAAGCCAGAGAGCCAGGCCCACAATCGCTCGCACCAAGAGCACAGACACACTTCGTCGTCTTTCGCGCGGCGGCTCGTCTCTTCAACATCTTTCGATGTTATCGTAATACTACCCCCCCCCCCCCCCCCCGGCGGCAAAAGCGCCGTCACGGTGCTGTTAAATATCCAAGGTGCTTGGAGAGGTGTAGGGTTTGAGCCGGGCGACGTGGACAATATCACTGGTGGTCACAGCGGAGGACGTAGTGGGCGTGGCTAGAACGATTTCGTAGGTGACATCGGTCACTTGGCGGAGCACGCGATATGGGCCTGTGTAACAGGATAGCAGTTTTTCACAAAGGCCAACTTTACGCGATGGTGACCAAAGCAACACGAGGGTGCCGGGCGCAAAATGCACATCACGGTGATGGAGGTCGTAGCGTTGTTTCTGTTTTTCTTGAGACACTTGCAGACGAGCACGCGCAAGTTGGCGAGCATGGTCAGCACGGGCGATTGCATCACAGGCATAATCGCTAGTTGAAGCTGTGGGGAACGGGAGCACAGTGTCTAGTGGTAGCGTCGGTTCTCGGCCATACAATAGGTAAAACGGGGAAAAGCCAGCAGTTTCGAGACGGGAAGAGTTGTATGCAAAGGTAATGTAAGGTAGAGCGAGGTCCCAGTCACGGTGGTCGGCGGAAACGTACTTCGATAGCATGTCTGTAAGCGTGCGGTTCAAACGCTCAGTGAGGCCGTTCGTTTGTGGGTGGTAGGAGGTGGTAATTTTGTGCTGTATTGAGCAGGCACGCATGATGTCGTCAATGACTTTGGACAAGAACGTACGGCCACGGTCGGTGAGCATTTGACGCGGAGCACCATGCATCAAAATGATATCGTAGAGGAGGAAGTCCGCGACGTCAGTAGCGCAACTGGTCGGAAGAGCGCGTGTTACGGCGTAGCGGGTCGCGTAGTCCGCAGCGACGGCTATCCACTTGTTTCCTGATGTAGATTCCGGAAAGGGGCCGAGAAGGTCTAAGCCAACACGATGAAAGGGCTCGGCAGGGATGTCGAGTGGCTGCAGGTAACCAGCGGGGAGCTGGGAAGGCTTCTTGCGTCGTTGGCAAAGTTCACAAGCAGCGACGTAACGCCGTACGGAACGGGCAAGGCCCGGCCAGAAAAAACGGCGACGTACTCGGTCATAGGTTCGAGAGACGCCGAGGTGTCCTGCCGTTGGGGCGTCGTGAAGCTCTTCTAGAACGGTTGAGCGGAGGTGTTTAGGGACTACAAGTAGAAACTCGGGGCCGTCCGAATGAAGGTTACGACGGTATAGAGTACCGTCGCGGAGTACGAAGAGGCATAGAGTAGTATCGGCCGGAGAGTGTTCCAAACGGTCGATGAGTGCTCTGGTGTAGGCATCACGACGTTGCTCGTCGGCGAAATGAAGGAGCTGGGATACTGAGAAAACGGAAGCAGCACTGTCAGTATTGGAGGAGTCAGAGTCGTCAACAGGGTAACGCGACAAGCTGTCAGCGTCTTGGTGCAGGCGGCCAGACTTGTACACCACGGAATATGAAAAATCTTGTAGCCTCAAAGCCCATCGACCAAGCCGGCCTGTAGGATCTTTGAGCGATGAGAGCCTGCAGAGAGCATGATGGTCAGTGACGACAGAGAAAGGGCGACCGTAAAGGTAAGGGCGGAACTTCGCAACTGCCCAGACAACAGCAAGGCATTCTCTTTCCGTAATGGAATAGTTGCGCTCCGATGGTGATAGGAGGCGGCTTGCGTAAGCAATAACGCGATCCTGGCCACGCTGACGCTGGGCTAAGACGGCACCTACACCATGACCGCTGGCATCTGTACGCAATTCTGTAGGGGCATCAGGGTCGAAGTGGGCGAGAATGGGCGGTGAGGTGAGAAGAGTGACGAGACGAGAGAAGGCGGTGGCTTCTGAAGTACCCCACGAAAATTGTACGCCTTTCTTCAAAAGATTAGTGAGGGGTCTAGCAATTGCCGCGAAATCCTGAACAAAACGACGAAAGTACGAGCATAGCCCAACAAAACTGCGAACGTCTGCGGCTGTCTTCGGAACCGGAAAGTCTCGGACGGCGCGAGTTTTGTCGGGATCAGGCTGCACTCCGGAAGCGTCGACGAGATGGCCCAGAACAGTAATTTGGCGGCGGCCAAAACGACATTTGGACGAGTTGAGTTGCAGCTTCGCCTTTCGAAATACATCAAGTATAGCTGTTAGACGCTCAAGGTGAGAGTCGAACGTTGGCGAGAAGACGATGACGTCGTCGAGGTAACAGAGACACGTGGACCATTTAAAACCTTGGAGCAAGGAGTCCATCATACGCTCAAAGGTGGCAGGGGCATTGCATAACCCAAACGGCATTACTTTAAATTGGTATAGGCCATCAGGTGTTACGAACGCGGTTTTTTCTCTGTCCATGTCGTCGACAGCAATCTGCCAGTATCCAGAGCGAAGATCAATAGAAGAGAAATAGCTGGAACCGTGAAGGCAGTCAAGGGCGTCGTCGATTCGTGGGAGCGGGTAGACGTCCTTCTTAGTAATTTTGTTCAAATGGCGGTAGTCTACACAGAAGCGCCACGTGCCGTCCTTCTTCTTAACCAACACCACAGGTGACGCCCAGGGACTCGAAGAAGGCTCAATGATGTCTTTATCTAGCATTTTGGTCACTTCATTTTGAATTACTCGGCGTTCCGACGCAGAAACGCGATATGGTCGTCGGTGAATAGGCGTAGCATCGCCAGTAGGAATCCGATGCTTGACCGCGAGCGTCTGGCCTAAAGGGCGATCGTCGAAGTCGAAAATATCTCTGTAGGCCGATAACACTTTGGAAAGGTCTTCAGCCTGAGTAGAGGACAGGTCCGCTGCAACCATTTTCTTTATGTTGGGATCGGTGCCCGAGGCTGGCGCGAGGGGCACGCCAAGCTCGGAAGAACCATCGGCTGATAAAGCTGCCACTTGATGGTCGCCGAGGCAGTCAACGTTGGCAAGGCAAACACCTTGCGGGAGAATTTGTTTTGCCAATCCAAAGTTGAAGATAGGCATGCGAGTGCAGTTATTAGTAATGGTAAGAATACTGTGAGGCACGGTGACGTCATACTGTAGTGGAATGTCGGGCAGAGGAGTGACGAGGTACTCGCCATCAGGAACAGGTGGGGAAGACAACAGTTCAATATAGGCTATTGACTTTGGTGGTAGGCGAATAAAGCCTTTGGGGCGTAAGCGGCACTGGGGTTCATCAGGAGGTTCTGCGAGAATCGGCAACTCAAGGCGAAGGGTGCTGGCAGAGCAGTCAATAAGAGCAGAATGTGCAGAAAGAAAATCGAGTCCGAGAATTAGGTCGTGGGGCAATGAGCAAGCACGGTGAAGAGGACAGGAGTGTGGCGGCCGGCGATGCTGACACGTGCCGTACACATGCCGACGATAGGGACAGTACCGCCATCCGCGACGCGGACGACGCGTGCCGACGCTGGGGTGAGGAGCTTTCTGAGTCGTCGTCGGAAGGCAGCATTCATAATGGAAATATGGGCCCCTGTATCGATCAGTGCAGTGACAGGATAGCCGTCGACGTCAACGTCAAGAAGGTTTTGGTTCGTAGGCAACGTGAGCAGAGGATTTGAGGGCAGGGTCGACAACGCAGCTTCACCTCCAGAAGCTGCAGTGTCTAGTTTTCCGGCGGCATCCGGGAGGTGATAGGCGGCGACGAAAATCGACGGGGTTGGGGCGAACGAGACTGGTGGCGTCGAGGTGAGGGCGAGCGGCTGTAGCGACGGTTCGGAGCAGGGGCATCAGCGACAGTGGGTTCATGGCGGGAGGCATAGGGAACAGAAGGTCCGAAGGTGCGGGGATAAGCGGTGGCGTATGTCCGAGGAGGAGGTGGCCATCGGTTGCGGCAGTGACGAGCGACGTGGCCGATGCGACAGCAGTGGAAGCAGATCGGCCTGTCATCAGGGGTACGCCATTCGGACGGGTTGCGGCGAGATGTGGCAGAAAGGGACTGCCGAGGGCGAGGAGGGCCACTAGAGAACTGGGGAACGCTAGGTTGAGACGTTGAACACACGGAGTTCAGACCCATGTTTTCAAATTCCTGTCTGACGACGGCCTGAATCATCGCAATCGTGGTAGCTGGCGGATCAGGAGGCGTCGTGGAGAAAGCTGAGGAACAGGCAGCCTCGAGCTCGCGACGAACAATTCGAGTTACGTCGTCACAGGTGGTGGCCTGACGCGGTCGACCCTCACATGTCGACGTAGCAGCAGTGTTGGGTAGCCGCGTGATGTGGGGTGTGATACGGCGGCTCTTAGCGTGTTCAAGGCGACGGCATTCTTTTATGATGGCGTCGACAGTCGAGACGTTGCCGAAAACAAGCAAATTGAAAGCGTCGTCGGCAATGCCTTTTAGCACATGGGCCACTTTATCTGCTTCGGACATATTATCGTCAGCTTTGCGGCATAGAGCCAAGACGTCGAGGATGTATGAAACATACGGCTCTGTAGAGGTCTGCACACGAGACGCAAGAGCCTTCCTCGCGGCAACCTTGCGCCCAAGAGGGTCGCCGAACAGTTCCCGAAGCTGTTCTTTGAAAGTGTCCCAACTGGTGAACTCGTCGTCATGCGTTTGGTGCCACACGCGTGGGGTGCCGCCGAGATAAAAGATGACATTGGCGAGCATAATGGTTGGGTCCCACCTGTTATTAGCACTGGCGTGTTCATAGAGCTTGATCCACTCGTCAACATCCTGTCCCTCCAGGCCAGAGAACACACCAGGGTCGCGATGTTGGGCAACCGTGACGATAGGCGTAGTCGGGCGAGCCGAAGCCGTTGCAGAGGCGGTCTCGTCACCGGGGGGCATGGTGACAAGCTCGATGTACCGACCACTTCGGAGTTCCGTGGTGAGGACGGGGATCGCTAACCTCCACCAGAATGTTACGTGTGAAAGGACACAGACGAAAGAGGCTATTTACAGGCTATTTACACAGAAGCCAGAGAGCCAGGCCCACAATCGCTCGCACCAAGAGCACAGACACACTTCGTCGTCTTTCGCGCGGCGGCTCGTCTCTTCAACATCTTTCGATGTTATCGTAATAATATAAATAAATATATAGACGATGACAC
The DNA here is from genome assembly GCF_013339745.2 of Dermacentor silvarum. Taxonomy (NCBI): domain Eukaryota; kingdom Metazoa; phylum Arthropoda; class Arachnida; order Ixodida; family Ixodidae; genus Dermacentor; species Dermacentor silvarum. The sequence continues at coordinate 68,776,188 of NC_051159.1, read as the reverse complement.
AGATATAGAGCGATGTAAGAGTAACGTGAACAGTAATTATTTCGATATGTTATGCTTTCAAATACGCACTGAATAAAGGAATAGCGTCACCGTAACGCACCGGAAAATAAAATATATATAAATATTCCTGTAATATTTCTCAAACCGTCTTAACGTTCTGACAATTGGAACCATCTATGGCAAAATATTAGGGAACCCTTCCATCATGAAAATATATGTTAAAGTGGCACCTGCAATTTATGGATATCTGTGCTTATCCACTTGGCGAGTAGAGATGACAATACGTTTTGAAATATAAGTAGTGCTCTTTAACTATGTTTAAATAAAATGCATAACGACGCTGCAAAAACGAGAGATTATGTTTCCCTGTCAGAACTCGTTCTTTACTGATGTTGAGTCAGCGTTCCCTAATGAAGCGTCGTAGGGTGCTCATGCTTCGTTTTGATGGCGCCTAATTGGCTCGAATTATAGCCTTTCTCAGTTGCCTTCAGTACATATTCTTTCTCTGCTGTTCTTTCATGGATAAAGATCCAATTTTCTTCCTTTATAAAGCATAAATGTTTGCCTGTTCCTAAGCATCCCGACTGAGTGCAGAGGCAGAAGCTGAAAAAAATCCTGAAAACAGCGCAGTATTGGCGAGGGGCTATTTTTACATTTAATCTGCATCAGTAAATGGGAGGAATCGCGTCGTAAGATCTAATAAATTACTTAATCAACATAAGTATTGTTTTACCTTTGTTAATAATAACACATGAGTCCTTGTAAAAGCGGCACTGAAGGCTTCCGGTGCTTGAGGCATTTTAATTTACCAGGAATATTGAGATCAGCACTTGTTCCGAGGTTTTTGTCTCCAAGTATGGAGAGATATTTCCCAAAAAAAGTATTTTTCCTGCACTTGAATATAATACCAAGCGCAATGCGAACGTGATTCGCCGCACGTTTTGGCGACGGACATCTTGAAGGTTGGACTAGTTCTAGAGTTCTCACTGAGCTGACTGCCGCGAGTGGTCCGTTGGCTTGAATTTTATAGCTAGACCATGGTCCTTTGGGTGCCTAACTCAGAAAATTCACGTGTGAACCTCAGGGCATTATTCACGTTATCAGTGATTATGAGATAGTCCTCTGACGTCTACCATTACTTGCATTCGCTTCCAAAAATAGCTGGTTTGCCTATTGAACTGCTATCTTGAAACTTTTACCATGTATTTTTCGATGGAACGCCCAGAATGGGAACAGCAATGCTTCTGCACGTCCACTGTGCACTGGTCAGAAAGGAAGCTCGACATCGGTCAAAATTTTAATCCAACTAAGCGTCAGTCTTTAATCAGTTCATTATTCCGCGAAATATTCTTATGTACAGTGGCTTGAATTAGGCTATGCAATTGAAATAGAGGCTGTGGGAGATGTGCTGTAATCTTGAGCCCATAATCGAGTGATGATTGGCGAACATGTTATGTTCATTTCCATAAACAAATCAGCATAAATAAAACGAAAAATGAGACAATTTTGTGTTATATTGTTGTTTGTGATGCACTGCCTGAGCTTAAGTCCTTGCTGTAAAGTAGATGCTGCTTACAAAAAAAAAAAAAAACTGCATTGTGGTACCTCGCCACCAGGATGTACTACCTATTTGTAACTTGGTCCGCTACGTATCCAGTGCTAGTTATGTAATTACAGTACCCCCCGTAAGCAGAGTCTAGAAAAATGTCCCTGTATCGTCTACTTCAATCACAGTTGCAGGGATATGTAGGCAAAAATGCTTAAATACAAACATTAACGTCGACAATCATAGAAGAGCCACAGAGGTTACTTCAGCCCTGGAATGACTTCAGTGACCGGTACAGGAAAATTAGGTTCGCCTGAAGTTCTAATCGAAAAATGTGGAGGTTAACTGATGAACCTGTTCTGTAGCACTATATTCGTAAAATGCCAAGTGCACTCAAAATGCCAAACGATGGCGCCGCTCTCTTACTGAAAAATTCAATATACCTTAAGAGCGTTCTTAATTTCGCGAATGCTAAAGAGGGCTTAATAATGTCTACTTGAAATAACGAACACAGTAGTATGAACCAGACATTTCTATTCTACTCGTTGATTGCATCATGGGTCCAGAATTTCACCTTAGCGCAGAATTGGATGGAAACAATCTCACAGATAGAGAGGGGAAACAAATATACATTTGGTCATAGGGGCTAAAACACCATTTATGAGAACACGCAAGTACGAATGTTTTACATTTTTGAGTTCGTGATCAGTATTGCACAATATCGCATCCCTCGCACAATTACTCATGATATGGCGCATTCCTCGACAAATCAAATCTTCCAAGCAGCGCTCGTATTTTTCGGCAGGAACTGTCGTATTTCGGTTGTCACAAAGAGGTGGAGTCAGTTGTTGTGGGACTCTTGCGATTCACGGAAAGGACAGACCACTGTGCATTTATGGTCTACAATGGGCTCTCACCCAAGCACTGGCGTTTGGCCAAGGGTTTATATACCACAGCGCGGAAAAGAACGAAATGATCAGTTTGAAGTAGGAAACTCTCATTACCCATCTTCGTTACCACTCGCCTTCATGTTTTCTTTGAAATATCTCTGCAAAACTGAACGTGCTCACGTGTTGATAAGCCGATCGTTTACTGTTGCAACCCACTAAAATACTGTCAGCAGATATTTACCTTTCGACACGTCGGAACCACAAATTGGATCCATGAATTCACAAATTCGACTCGCCTATTTATCGACTCGTACAGTTAATTAATTTAACCCGCCACTTCCAACGTGTAACCGGCACCACATGTCTGATGACGGACCGGCGCCAGAAATAAAGTGTGCCGTTGCAGACTGGCTCATTGCGTGTTCTGGTGAAATGTAGCCCCTTACGCTCTGCTTGGACTGTGAAGGCTACCTGTTTAACCAGTGGACCGTATAGGTTACTAAACGTCCCCGCAGCGCAAACGGGCCGCGCCTACTTGTTTACAATTTGTCCACTCCGTAGTTTCTAGTAATTTACTGCAGCTTTCATTATCAATTGCCTACTCTTGTAGATATTTATGAGACCCGCAAGATCTTATAGTTGGCTCTAGCTCGTACGTTCGTTTTATATGTCACTTCTTTCGACCATCAGAGCAACAAATTATAGTCCCACTATGCCTGTGCATATAAGCATCCTCGCATTTGTCGACAAGTTGTTTCGTAAAGGCTATGGCGTGTTTGTTGCCTAATAACGGCAGTCAAATAAGAAGATAGGCTAAATTATAGTCGGCTCTCTCCCCAGAAATCACAAAACAGAAAGATACTTCGAGTTACCAAAAAAGAAACGTAAATGTGATTAAGACCAAACAAATCAAACCAGGAGAACGACCCATTAGCACCCGTGTTAGCTAAACCTTCATGTCCACTGTGCAATAAAAACACTATTATATGCGTAACACACGAATGTCATTGTTCTAGTATTGCGGACATCAAACACTTAATGCACACAGACTTCTGAAGAATCAAGAAGTCAAATCAACTTAATTAGTTGGTTGTTGCAAGGAAATCCGGTAAGACTGTCAACGCACATCTCTCTTCGCTAGGGCATGACCATGGACCAAGTATTTCCGTTATAGAAAAATCCCGTCTGTCCAAGCGACTTGTCGCTTAAACGTACTCGCGGTTTGTCACATTGTCCGTGACAAAGTGCTCAACAAAAGCGTTCCCCTTTTAAATACTGCGTCGCCATTTCCCTTCCTCACGCTGCTGCGTGGAATACATTGTGGATAACAGGCGATTTTTCCCGGGCTGTTCTGCAGATTTCAGACGAGTCACTTAGCAACAGCTGCATTCCAAACGTGCTGGTTGCAGGTGTGGGTGGAAAGAGATGTCGCCATTGGATAAATAGAAAAACTAAAATGAATAATAAATCGACATGCGTTTATTTTGTTCGCTATTTTATCAACGGCACTGTGCTCGTCTGTCGTCTTTGTTATCTCTGGGTATCATCTTGCATCTGGAAGGCGAGCGCTCCGCGGCGCGCAGCAGCCCCCGAGGCGGCGTCTTCAAACGACTCGGCGTAACCTAACGTTTGCATTGCCGTCACGCTTGGGAAACAAACAACTAACGAAGAAAGAAGTGGCAACAAATGGCGAGCAAGCCCTGGAGGTCGGCGCGAGGCAGTAGATACCTGCAAGGGCGACATAGCGTGGCGGTGAGTGTGTGTACGTAGCCGGGCGTTCTCGGTTCTGAATGGCTCATTCAAAACGACTCCTGCATGCGCTCTTTGGCAGGTGCGTTCGTCGCTACATTGCGGCGTCCCTTTTTGCAGCCGAACTCTCGCTTCGTCGTTTCCTGAAGGCAAGGGTATATGGCGAAGGAAGTGATCGGCCCCTTATGGCTGCAACATCGGAGTCGGCGGAGCTAAGGTTCGCTGCAAGCGTCCCGTGTTCTCACCCATGGCTGGCCTTCTCCGATAGGGGCCAAAGTTTGTTTTCTTGCTGAGTCTCGAAGCTGGGCAAATAATCTCAACCTGGAAACGCTCCGATCACGACCTTGGACGGACGTTGTGCTTCAACCGACCAGACTTCCGCCGGATGAGGCAGTTTTATTGTTCGAGGGTACCTCCCTGTCGTGTTCGCCATTTCGGATACACACCAAGCGAGCGTTGAGGCAATAAGTTCGTCTTTTAATGAACGTGTGGTCGCTGGGAATCAACGCAACTTGAGACTTGCCGTATGTGCACTCTTCATATTTTGTTGTGGTTCGGGTGGTATGCAATGAACTTTGTGAATAAGTGTGAGCCTATCGGATTTATCATCAGGACCCACCGCAAGGGTTTTTACCTAAATATTTGAAATGGACTCGCTTTAGACTGGTCGGTGCCGAAGGGCATTACTGATAGAGGGCCTATAAATATATGTAGGGGGGTACTTGCAACAGCATATGAAATCCAAGAAAAACAATCAGACCTTAATAACTTCCAAACAATGAAAGCGACAACACTGTAACCTGAGATAGACAATAACAAATGTCGAATTTATCGGGGTGTGATAGAAATTAGCCAGTGCTGTAATAAAGCAAGTCTCTGTTATGAAGAGTAATAGTAGAAGTGTTTCATTTTGTGCAGTGATCGAATCCAAAAATACCGAAAAATTGAAGAGTTGTGAGCGTCTGCCCTTTCTTACTGCAAATGAGATTTGAGTATATTCATACGCGATTCGAGTCCGGTTGCAGCGCTAATCACGTGCAATTGATTAGTAAGAACTTTGGGAAAATGCTAATGCAGTGTAAGCCGGTGACATTGTATGTAACAAAAAGGCAATATTAAGAAATTGACTAAAGCTTATTATATGCAATACTTGCGTGTACACTTATCACTAAGGGATGAGTTAAAGTTGACTGTCCAGTGATGTGAGGCTGTTGGGGAAACGTTTCTGAATGGCAAAGCGCTTGCTCGAAATTCATACACAGCTACATTTCTCTTTTCGCAAACAGTTTCTCGATTTTACTTGTTACATTTGCTCAGCGAAGCACGCTGTTCAAGGATAGTTCCTGGGAAAGGGTGATGCTTCTTTGCGTTAAAGCACTAATTCGAGCCATAATTGTTACGCTAGGGTTGGAAGGTTTATGAATAACATTCCAAATTATAAAATACTTTGGAAACTGATTTGGAAACACACGAACTAAGCCTTTAATTCTTAACGATTATTCTCATACCGGTTACTATTTCTTGTGACCGCTGCGCACGCAGTGCATGCGCATAGGCTCCGTGAAGGCAGTTCACAACTGTTGAAATGTATCACTGAAAGTCCTACTGTGACCAAGGCAATACTTCAATATATTCCCCCGCATAGGATATGGCACTTTCATTTAATGAAGAAACAAACCGCCTGGCTATACTATTACATAGATATCAGCCTTCGTATAGTGAATTAAATAAATATAAGGTGGAAAGCAACTTCTTGGAGCCACATAGCAGCGTAACTGCTTGAAGCACAGTGACTGTCTAACGTATTTCGGGGGTACATTTCTCGAAGTAATACTAAACTTTAATGCAAACTCTCTTTATATCTGTCGAGTTATTAACAAGGGAAAACACGAGGAATGCGGGAGATTGAAATTCAAGACGATGAGCAACACGAGAAAAAGACAAGTCCACTTGTCGAAACATTGGCTTTCACCTTGTGCTCGTGTTGCTCATCGAGTTATTAACAAGAACGTTATTACCAAGAAGATGATATGATTTCACTGTACAAATGAAAGTCCTGGAACACCATACAAACCCATTGTAGAAAATAAATATTTTCGGCGTCTTGTTTCAGCAGAGTACTTGTTGTATAGACCAGATCAATTAAGTGGCAACGCTTCGAGGTAAATGAGTGCGCAAATGGAGTGACAAGGCCAAATTTCGTCTGCCGTACGCTTGGTTTTATTGCTATGAAGAGGTAACTAAAATCACCTACACCTGTATGTCAGCCAGACACACTGGAAATACCAACTGTAACGTCTTCAATGTACTTGTTTAAAAGCAATGCCGCATCGCTGAAATCTTTCCTTGCTCGTGCTGACACAAGAACACGAAAAGGATCGCGCAACGGAGCCCGCTCCGTGAATCGCGTTAACAAGACGGGTGTACTAACCTCGCATCAGTGACAGTCGACGTGGCTATAAAGTTTGAGAGCGCTGCTGATGTCTGAGGTTGCACTCGATGAAAAAGGATCTGCAAAACAGAGAACAGAGCAGGCAATGAAAATTACGACAAGAACGGTGATGCTTGATGTCGGACATGAAATTACACAATCGAGTGGTGTGTTATGTCATTTCGCACAGTTGCGCAATACCTCCCTACTTTTTTTTTAGGGCACTACTTCCTTCAAGTTCAGTGTGACTGCAAGAACCTAAAATTATTTTCAGACAGCGCGCAGAAGCCTGGTGCTAACTGCGGGGCTAAATGCTAAACGGTTTGCTAAATGCCAAACATTTCTTAAGGTTCTACTGAGCCTCTGTTGGTTCAGTTCAGAGACAAAGCTAAACTATATAAAATAAATGATCAAAGTTTTAAGGCTCAGGCTGGCTTTCTCTCTGATGTAAACAAAAGAAATCCTTCAACATCCTTTAGTGTGATTACCTGCTATATGATTGCGTGTGAAGAGCGTGGGAAGAGAGACAGAGAGAGTAAACGGGGTGGGAAAGGACAGGGAGGTTAACCCGAAAAGATTCTGGTTTGCTACCCTGCACTGGGAAAAGCGTGTGAAAATGAAACATGGCGTTCCGTCTGTTCGTTGGGTTCAGAGAGAAAACTTATTTGTGTCAAATAAACGCGACATTTTTACTGCCTATGGCTGCTTTATTCCGCAATGCAAACTAAACAAAAAGTTAGTCAACATCATGAAGTGTGATTACCTTAAATAAGTGGGAAACTCTCAGCATGATAAAGCGCGTGAAAATGAAACTTGGCAAGCTGCTAACAGAAGTGCCTCACATATACAGCTCGTGAAATATCGACTCGTTTGAACGAAGAGCTATAGTATTGGTAGTGAATAGTTGAACTCCTATAGATTTGAATCAGCCGGAAAAATTGGCGAGAGACGAAATTATTCCGAAGGTGTTCAGTCAATGTATTATAGCGGCTTGTCCATGGTTTGTCTGCCTAGTGAAACAATGCTCATTGACATTTCTTCAGTGCCGCTGATCTCATGCTTTATTACTGTGTGTGTAGCTTTCTGCTCAGTTTCCATAAAAGCACTACGAGAATCAAACACGTGATGGTGAGCAGTTCATGCAACGAAGAATTCCTTTATAAATATGTTCCTTTGAAGGTGACGACTCTTCGGTTCCAATCTGTGCAGCAGTATCTTTTGCAGGAAAACTACTTCTCACGCGTATGGCGTATTGCTACGAAAAACAATCAAAATAATAAATAAAAAGGTGGTATTGTTGCTGTAGAACAGAAGAAGCATGACGTGATGGCTTGTCCATTTTGGCCGAAGATGCTCTTGTATTACAACAAAACTGACAGAAAGGCAGATAGTACAGTGAAGACATACAGGAAGCGTTTTACTTCCTTTTTTCAGCTGTCTTCTGGCTTTAGAAAATGTCTTTCTTGTCCACATGTATCACAGCAATTCAGTTCTGTTTTTGAAAAAGTTCACAACTTTCTTCAAGAGTCTTTGTATGATTAGAGCCTTTGTGTGATTCTGTGTGCCTTTTCGACTGTTCTGCGCAGTTAGAATCTTTGTTCTCTTGTTTGATCCTTGAACGCGTCCATGTTACATTGAGTACATGAGAAGCAAACGTTAATTCCTGCTAGCAGGTGCAGACTACGTCACAAGCAAGTGCAAGGAGGCAAGAATATGATGATGAACTACGAATATACGTACTCCAACATCTTCACAAATGATGTTAGTGATAAATGACGGGAATATGAATTCCTAAAAATAAGTGTTTCCGCTACTTCGGAGCGAGCAGCCTACAGGGTAACGGTATTGGGACAGCAGCAGCTCTGCTACACTAACAAGAACGCGTTATTACAGTGGTCGTCCAGCACACCAAATAGAAAACGCAAAGGTGTATCTGAATGTCACATACTTTTCAGGTAATTATGTGCAAATTGCCTTACTGAGCACATAAGGAAGATTCGTTCTTCATTTGAACACTGTTATCTGCTTCCATCATCGCTCTTATTTACTGTGGCAGCGACAGTTATATCAGCGTCGTAAAAGATTAGTTCATTGCCCCATCGTGCCCACCACAAAAAGCGTGATATTTCTTCAGATGCTGCCAACTTAGACAACGTGAGGTCAAATTACACCTGCCTGAAAATTTAAAGCTACTTCTTTGATCTTTGCATCCTCTTTCATTGAGATTTACGCACTTTTGGCATTTCGTTTTTTTTATAAGTTCCCTCATACATATCGTGTAGATTTATTAGCACAAATGGTTAGGACAGGAAAAGCTGGTAACGTGTTGGCCCACTGTCAGTTACATTACCTTTGCTTTCTCGACCAAGTTATAGCTACTCAACGTCGGCATTCACGCACTTAAATAGAATAAAGGAAAAAAAAAACAAGTATGCAACGCGGTAAGCTGCGCAGTGCACTTCTGAAGTGTGTCGGGAAACATCGCTTAATTATAAGATTGTTCCATTTGCCCAACGTGCCCACCACAAACAGGGTGATATTTCAGACGCTACATAACATTAGCGGCAAGTCTGTAAACATATACTTCAGTCGATCTAAAAAATACTGCATGGCGCAAGGGTCACCTTTTTAATAAAGTGTAGACGAAGCTTGTCTAATAAGGGAACACGAGATACTATGTAGGCCTTTTGCCAAGAAATGTAGAGCGGGCGTACGGGCACGCCGTTTAATTTCATACACCTGTTGGCTTTTCTCTATTGGCTACTATCTCCGATTTAGGCTTTCCTAGCGATACTACCACTGTAAAATCGCTCCCATTTCGATGTCGGCTCACGGACACATACGTCAAGAGGCAATATTCAGCGTCGCTTGGTTGGCATCAATATACCAAATGAGTTATCCGGAAATCCGCAAGGTGGAGCAAGATTCATAAAAGGAAAAGTCTGTAATCCACCCAAGAGCTACCAAGATACAAAGGTCCATTTCACGCTACTAAAAGAAAAGACCAAATGAAACGCTCTCAATTCCTTATTGTGCGCTTTTTTTTTTCGTCCATAAATGACTGCGCTTTCTTTTACAACGAGCACGCGTTAGCCAGCCAAGGGAGAGCTTATCTTTCGTAAAAGGACGTTCGCTCGATGTGCGCCCGTCAGTGGGAGTTGACGTGCTCAGGACATGCTTCAGTTAGCCACAAGTGCCATAGCCCGAGGCGACGGGAACTCGGTGGCAGCGTACGCTGTTGAGCGAAACTGCCTTCCTTCCACGAATGCTTTATGGCCAGAAATCCTGTCCGAAGCGTCTACGGGGCGAGGGAGAGCACTACACAATGACACGTTGTTGCCATTGGATGAGCGGCTTTGTAAGAGCGCGACAATCTCGGTGTCCCAGGCTGCCCGAAAGCAAACAAGCTCCGAGCATGCGCAATTCTCGGAATGTCTCGCGATGGCGCAGCTGTCTCCGTTTTCTTTTTTTTTTTTACTTGTTTCAGTGCAGAAAGAAATTGAATTCTCGTTGGAACAGTATACTAGCAAGAGCAATGCAACGATGTCTGCCATCATGCGAGAACTGTTGAAAGCGGAACGCAGTACAAGCCTTCTGTCGGGTGTGTTATTCAGCTGTGGACCTGCCGTGATGCAGACGATGGTGTATTTATGCAGTTACAAACTCGAGGTACCGTGGCTATAGACTGAGGATTTTGTGCACATGAAGTAGCGTGAGCTCCAAGTCACTGCATGCCGCGATGAACAGACCCTGAAGGTGAGCCAATTATTTCCGATGATCCGCCTATTTGCTCGATATTACGCTTACGTACGATGCATGTGTAGAAAGGGCGTCGAAATTGCTGACGCCTTTGTTTTTGTACTTGAAGGGCGAGTGGTTGTTGGCTGAACATGTGCGATGTTTATAGAAAGTGTGCTACGGCGGGGCATTTCCAAGTCCGCCATTGCACAACATTGCTTTAGGCATTTTAGAGGAAAATTTTGTGATGGTGATGCGTTAACGGCTTCTTGTAATGGGAAGAGTTTGAGAGTACTGAGCCACAGCCCTGTTAGCCCCATGATCGTGAATTGGATGGCGACTATGGTTGGAAAGGTACTGCTAAATTGTAGCTGTATTATACTGCCAGAAGCGTTCATTTTTCGCCTCCTTTGCTTGTGACAAAGAGTGTGTTGGGCTCAAAACGCTTCATTTTTTTTCACTGCATATGATCTGGTACATATTTAAAGACGGGTGCCTACTTTTTTACACAAACCACCGTGCTTACTCGGCTTTTTCTTGAAAGTTTTTCTAACTTCCCTGGTAATGTTACTCACGTGTCTATCTGAAGAGCGATACCTGGGAAGTCCGATATGTTAGGCATTTTGTATAAATTGCAATTGGTGTTTTGTGACCGCATTTGAATAGCTGCAGTATAAATGTTTCGTCCTTGTGTGTCCATCTGTTCCTTGGGATTCGCCCCTCGACCATTTTAATGTTTCTTGCTGCAGACATTCAGATTGTACGTTAGGAAAGAGAGTACTATGCCTGGCAGGATTTCTGTTTTGCATCTGTGCAGTTTGCAACAATTGGCATCGTAATGGCGGGCTCTGGAGTAATTTTGACCACCAGGAGTTTGATACTGCAGCTTCACCTAAGTACATAAGCGCTCAAATTCTGTAACCGTTAAAATATGGGGACAGCAGAAGGTCGAGAAGGCTTGCGATTCCGGAAAAGCGATATGAATTATACCGTAGTGCGAATACCAACAAACTTTGTCAGACACCTTTTTCTTGGTTACGGCGCGCTGGTGGGTTTATATTGTACGCGTCTGCCGCGTCTTGCACGTTTCTATCCCCTAATATACCGTTTTTGATCGAATTAGGATGAGCTCATCGAAGCTTTGTTGCACTGTAGTCGTTTCCTTTATCAGCTGCTAATGCGTGGCGGCTGCCGGACGTCATATGTTGCTGTCGATCGGTTTCGTATGATGCTCCCTGCGCGACGTTTACAGAATGAAATGTGGCTGGTCGCAGTGTGCTGTCGTTGATATATCTGCCCCCAACACCACTAGTCTACCTCCTTCGTTTCCTGCAGTATCGCATTCCTTCTCCCAGTACCGGCGCCCAGGTAATACAATTTGCTCCTTCTTATGCCGGCGCGCGACGTGCTGCTTCCGCGGGTCACGGTTCTCGAAACGAGCGAAGCATTATCAGATCTCGCGCAGCAGCCTGTACTGCAGCAGCATATGCAACTGTGCAGGTGTGGGCTCGCGGCCACGAGCCGTCAACGCCGTTGAATGAAATAGCAGATACAAAAGGTAGGGGAGAGGGAGGCTGGTGTTGAGACTGGCACGGAACGGGCTTTTGTGTACAGTTACGAAATTAACGAGCAGTATTCAGGTCACGCGCACTACGGGGAGACAGATACACGGCCCCCTGATAACGGGCCCCTAGCCTGTCTCTCTGCGCGCACAGACGGGCTCAGCGAAGCGCCTCGTGAGTCATTCCAAGCACGGCCGCGCCGCTGCGCAGTAATTGTATACCCGAACATTTATTGCAGATGAGTCGGCGCCGATAAGCTTGTTGCGCAAGTGCGGGTCCACCATTGTTCTTCTCCGGGACGATTAGGAAGCCGCCCACGAATGGCACGGCTTCGTGTGTCGCTCATGCAGAGGATGCGTGTGTCTGTGGCATATATGGAATGGGAGCGCGCTTGCTGGAATTGCACGCGAGTCGATATTTGCGCCCATGGATCCCCTTCGGGGAGCGCTTGTGGTATACTAATGCTGGGATACGGTCAATTATTTTAGCGCGAGCGGGGCAGTTGTGCAGAAACGCGATTGTAATGCGAGCGAGAAGGCGAATTTCGCTGGGTTACTAATGAGATTAGTGCAAATTAGCGTCCGGGGAACGCCTGTAGGCAGAAGGCCGAGTAAGCCAAAATCAACGTACTCTGTTAACGTGTTTTCTTTGTCTTTCATTTTTTTTCACGTGCTCATTCCTACTCTTTATTTTTGTACTTGACCAGTATACTTTTGATATTCGTATGGCAGTATGTTTTCTTGGATAAATCAATTTGGTGAGCCTCAAGCCTTTGTGGTACTGCTTCTCTGTGGTATGTTTTTTGATGGTGAGACTTTCTATATAACCGGTCCCCGTGTGAAAGAATAATGGTGTCGTCATAAGGGAATTGTGTCTTGTGAACGCATGCTACATTTTGCAGACCTGAAACGGAGTGTGCACATTCAACACTGATCTCTTTCAGTGGCACACTTGTAATGTCCACCTGAGCGGACACATGGTTCCGTCGTTTTCATGCCAGTTATATATAGACCCCGCGACACTGCAAGATTTTGTAACTGCTGCTTTCTAAATGCTTCCTTATTTCTTTTTTTTACGAGAAGGCGAGCAACTACGCCACGAACTGCCCCATTCTCGAGGCATGACGTTTTCACGCCGATTGTCTTGCAGATGCGTTGTTTATACTTGGCTGGCTGGCCCAGTAAGTACTCATATTAAACTGCATGGAGATACCAGCGAAATCGCCAGTGCAAGAAAAAAAACAAAAAGAAAAAAAGAGCGCTTAATGCGTACACTTATGCACGGAAACAAAGATCCTGCAAATGAGCATCACTACACGAACGAAACCTTTGCCAAATTTCGCTCTCCGCTAACAGGAACTTTATCATTTATGAATAGCGCTGCTACTGTGCTCCGACGATAGGCGTAATGCAAGAACGCTTTTCTTCAGTGCTTTTTTGGGTGCGCGTTAATGAACCCCAATCTTGAGACCTCCGCTACACCGTCCCTCATAGCCAGCTGTGTAGCTTCGGAACGCTAAACCCAACAATTTCTTTCTAATTTATCAATACAAGGCAGAAAGTAAACTGTTCTCACGTGTAAATTCGTGTTTTACTTTGTCGCTGTGATTTTGGATTTCTTTTCATGTTTTTCCCCCTTTATATGACATACGAAGGCATTCTGTTCCTTCGTGGCACAATACGGTGGCAGTAAACACGGCTGATTTTGATCCCTCTCGTCAACCAGAACTTTGAGTATACGTTATAATAATCGCATCATCTGAGAAGTCTCTAATGAATCTAATTGCTTTAGCTGTTGGGCCATATACAAGAGCCGCCACATTTGCAGAAGAAAACATATGTGAGGCATTGTGCCAAAATTCTTATCTGATCATGAGGCAAGCCATAGTTTGGAGCTCCGGATTAGTTTTGACTACCTGGGGCTCTTTAACGTGCACACAATACTCGATACGTGAGCGTTCTTTTGCATTCCGCCCCCATAGGAATGCGGCCGCAGCTGCCGGGGTCGAACCGTCGAACCCGCGACCTCGAGCAAAGCATGGCGAAGCCATAGCCACGACTACCGTTGTGGGTATTAGTTAAAGCGCTGAGTTTATCTAAGCTATAAATACCTTATCACATATGCACACGTTTAACAAGCAACAACAAAAAATATGCGTGAGTCCCTTGTATAAGAACGATCTATCAGCTGACCTTTTCTAGGGTAAACAGCGTTATCAAATATCTTTTGTAGCAGGTAGCGCGATTGCGTTGCACCATCTGAATTGTTTGGAGAGTTCACGTTTACTTGCGCAACTTGCATTTGTTTCTAAGATTATCGTGTTTTACGTGCGAGAACTACAATCTGATTGTGGGGCACGTTGTAGTGCCGGATTCTTGATTCATTGTGACCACACGGGGGTTCTTTAACGTGCACCTAAATTCAAGTGCAGGGAGCGTTTTTGCATTTCGTCCTAATCGAAATGCGGCCGCCGCGGCCGGGATCTAACACATGGCCAGTAATTAAGCTATACTGCGATGGGTCTTGCATTTCTCTCTCAACGCAACGCTGGCGCAATCTCGTCGATGGCTGTTGGTCTTTAAACAGGCATGCAATGTGCGCTGAAATTAATAGACTTCGACACTTGCCTCTCCGAAGTACTTACAATAATAATATATATCCGTTATGTTTCTATATATAGCCTGGCTCGTGCCTCTTTCCGCATGTTAATCAGTTCACTTTTTACGCGCTACCTTAAGAGTGCATCCATAGTGAAAGAAACCCAAAGGAAGAGACACGGGCTTTCAATTGTTCTTGATAACTCTGTTCTACATTGTGGGCGAGCAAGGTTTCTTGTGATATTGAGTTCGTTACAAATCGCGACGTATTTCATTCCCGTCTTTATATCAACAGCTGTCTGAACCGCCTGGTTTTGTACTCATTCATATCACATGGTTCACGCTCGTCTTGAGTGCCTGATTTTCAAGTTTATTTTCGTGCTTCTTGTGAGATCGATCGTATCGTTTTTCTTTTCTTGTAGGACGTTACGCAGGTGTACTACATGTAGACTGTGAGGTGGTCAACACTTTGTTGTGCCTTTTCTTCTGGCCTTCTGTGTTATACCAATATATGCTGCTATTGATCAGTAGTGGCAAACAAGGCAAGAATCAATTGGATCAGCTTAGCGTGAAGCCGCCGTCTATCTTGTTTTCAACTCTTGTCTTCGAACTTTTCCTCCTGACTTGTCTTGCGAAGACAACTTCCCTATCAGAAACGTTTGCTCGAGACTAAAGGCATCAAAGCTGAGGCTTCCCTCCTTCGACCACTGTTGCTTAATCCAAGCGTCCATGTTCCTTTGGCCCTTGTGTCCAATACCCCGCTGGTGCTTAATTTTCAGTAACAGCTGATGTCTCAGAACAGTTGTCAGCCTCTCTGCGTATTACCGCACTAAGCCGTTGCGAGCTAGGTATCGATATATCCCTGTAACATCATCACTGCTTGTAACATCAAGGTCCCTTGTAACATGGCTGATGCTTGTACAGCATCCGGGATTCATTACAACATCATTGCTCTTTGCAACATCACGCTCGAAGCCGTGGGAACGAAAATAAAGCTTCAGATAAATTCACTCGTTTGCAGGGACAGGAAGCGACAACAGTACGCAGTGGCGTTCAAATGCATTCGTTCGCTTGTATGTCTGGGGTCGCTAGGTCATGTGACATTGCAATAGAGCCGCTTAGCGCAGTCATTCCATTCGGTGCTGCTGACTATGTGTCCTTTATTTGTGACCTCCTTCCCACATTTCTGCTTGGAACATGCGCGGTAACATGAGTAAGTAAACAAAAATAACGGCACCATGTATGTTGGAGTGAAACATCAGGAACAGGAGGAACAAGTGTCCGCACTACTGAAGGAGCCGCAGTGTCCTTTTCCAGGCGGAAGCCCCCGAGAGACAGATGTAGCAAGTGCGCTGGCACACGCATACTATAGCGCTTAGCGCGCGCAAAGCTTCCGTCGCAAGAAACAGAATAGCACAAAAGAAGCTGACTTGGTTGCTCACGTCAACGCCGCCACAGCTGCTTCTAATTTACGGGCTGCCCTTGAAGCGACCGGTTTACGCCGGCGACCATGCTCAAGTCTATTCTGTTCCCTTTCGCTTTTATTTTTCTTCTACTTAGCATTTTGTGCTAAGCCGGGTAATAAAATTGTCCGAGCGCACGTGTAGGCGCGTGTGAATTAAACGACGTGGAAGAAAGGAAAAAGTCGACGGCCAGCTTCTATGCATTATTCCGAGAGAATACTTCCCGAGCAGAAAGTGGCAGCAGTATAGCGCAAGATATTTTATCGTGTTACTGCCACTGGACCTCACTGACGATAAGGGAATATATACTAAACTCTAGCGAGGCTCTTTTTCTATAGCCGTAATTTAAAAAAAATTTTGCCAAGAACTACATAAATAAAAAAATATTTATACGTCTGTGGATGTCTCACATAGTGAGCTTTCATATTGCTTACCCATTAAAACGAGTACGAAGGACAGAAAAATAATTTTTCCTTTTTTGTTGAGGTGCGCAATAGATTGAACGAAGCGTGTTTAGTCGATGAAGCGCTCTCCCAGCACATATATAAGGACCGACTTATTTGTTAATTCAAGTGGGGTTCTCAGAGGAATTGAATTTAAAAAAAATTCAATGCACCGTCTCCTTATTTCACTTGTAGGTGCACGCGGAATTCAAGAGTTGCCTGCGTGCAATACATGATAGAGCTGTAAATGCTAATGACGAAATATATCATCATCATCATCAGCCTATATTTATGTCCACTGCAAACGAAGGCCTCTCCCTGTGACCTCCAATTACCCCTGTCTTGCGCTAGCTGATTTCAACTTGTGCCTGCAAATTTCCTAACTTCATCACCCCACCTAGTTTTCATCACCCCACCGTCCTCGACTGCGCTTCTCTTCTCTTGGTATCCATATTGTAACTCTAATTGTCCACCGGTTATCCATCCTACGCATTACATGGCATTAAGACGAAATATCATCTCCAGTCACAAATATAGAACAAAACCACTATAAATATACATAGAAATAATAAACTAGCAATGGGAGTGGTGATTCGAAGGGACATTAGGGCATTATCGAAGTGTAAGTGTAAATATCGGAAAGGTTTTGTTCGTGGCGCCTGATTAAATATTTTTCAAAGATCTATTGACGTTGAAAAAAGCAAGAATCAGTTTTCCCAGAAATAAATCTTGCGAGTTATTCGTTCATGAAGCATTGAATTTTGTTCGCTTTCACGAAACGGTCAATTATTTGTGCGTGATATGCACACATTATCAGCAATAGATCAGTGAATAAACATTTACATATTGTTTTATTGTGCTTTGTTCTGTTTGTTTGAGAAGGGCTAACTTTGATATTTGCTGTTTATCCAACCGAGAAGTAGTAGCTCGCTAAACTTTCCTGCGCATATATAATAAAGCAGGCTCAACAAAGACGTCCTTTGTAAAGTTAGCTTAAGTACTGCGCAAGTGCATTTAAGAATAACACGCTTGCGTTATTACTAAACCTCAGTAACATATCAGAATTTCAATACGACAAACTTTTTTCTCATCTCTCTGTAATCCCAGCTCTATTATTGACCAGCGATACATTATAAGTGCCGAAAGGGTTTCTGTGTCGGTTCCAATGAAGACGTTGTGCGTCGGATGCCTACAAATGTCGAAATATTCTACGGTTACGAGATTGACAGAGGCGATTTTGTGGTTACGTTGAACATTTCAAAGAGCAATATTGACGTAATATTAGCAAATATGTTCTGCTGGAGGAAGATGGAAGTGTACACGTAAAAGTAAAAAAAAAGTAATGCCAATTTTTTTATGACCAACATCAGTCGATTTACGTTCTGCAGTAAATGTGTCGATTAACGTTGCTCTGTCATTGCATGAAGGTACATACCATCAGTTCGAAGTCATCCAAACAAGGGCTAGGTTTGGGAGAAATCGTAAGGAAAGACTCTAAACCAGCAAAAATGTAGTGGGGATAAAACAATACGCCATTCAAGCATGAACACTCACTTCCAAGTAAATTTTATTAAAGGCCGCGCACAGATTTATACGCATATGAAACCATTTGACAAACCACGTAAATGAAGATAAAGAAAAACGATCATATTTTGTCACGCGCGCCAGAGTAAGAATGTTTCTTCGGCAAGCTCTATCTTTCTGATGCATCTGTTTTTGGCTCTTGTTCGCTCTTCTACATTAAAAAAAAAATTTAATATGGGATATCTCAGCATTCTTGGTATATATATGTGCACAGTGCTCAATAAAATTCAGTTGTTAGCCACCGCTTGCTTTTCACGACCGTCTTTCCCATCCCAGTTACTTTTACAGTGCGTTGAGTACCGTTTATCGGAAGCATTTCAATCCATAGACGAACGCAGTTGTGAGCAGCTAGATTTCATCGAACAGGGCGCGGGCGAGCAGCGGTAATATAAATGGCAGGCATAGCTCAGATTATTTTGACCCCAATTACTGATTATTCAAGATCTCCTCATATTTAACCAGGGTGGCAAAAGTGTAGCTTAATTAGTATCTACTGTTCGCAAGTTCTTGCAATAGTTTTTCACATATCTCCACCTTCCGGCCTTAAGAAAGAAATGTCTCATGTAATTTACGGTTTTCTCAGAGCAGATGCATTTTGTCGCAAAGCATCCATGGATGTAGAAGCTTTCTCCATTGTAACATCATGCTCGTCGACTGTGTGGAATCTCCACGGCAAATAAATACCACGCCCTTTCCGTCAAAGCACCGCCAAACCAAAACTGAAACCGAAACCGGGACTGCTTTCGGTTTCAGCCGCCAGACGACACCACCGTCGTTCACACTCCGCTAGCTTCCACGAGATGGCAGCAGGGAAGCGCGCCTGTCTTAGTTTCGCATCCCTGCACTGGATGGCGCCAGCGCGCTCGCTTGCGCACGCTCCTCCTTTTTTGGGGCGGTCGCTCAATATTTGTTTTTTACTTTCTCGAGCACCTCCCGTACTCGCGTTGAGATGGCGCTAGCTGTAATACCGAAGAAACGCCGCCTAAACGACGTGGTTTCACCCTGGATTGTGCTGTCTCCTGCAAATTTATTTTACCGGCTATGAGTTTTACTTCGTCGCTCTCATATGCCATGTTTAAGTTCTTATGGGGTGGCAACAATAAGGACGCAGCTGCGTAGGTGCTAGTCGTGAACTAGTCGTCACTTGTTTGATATTATGGGCAGGTGCGTATAAAAGGCTATTAGATGAAACGTAGCATTACAATGATTGTGACACATTATGACTATGGTGTTACCCCATCGCTGGCTATAAAAGCCTCATTGGACACAGACAAATTATTTAAAATCATATTTAAAGGAATGAGGGTCGTGAACACGTACACCGGGATGATGCGAATGAAATATTCCGCAGAGAGGACTTCGGTCGCCTACGCGGGCTTAGTTCTTAAGACGCTTTAGGAAGGCCATGGTAGCTGTATTGCAACATAAGTTTGGCAGCAAATGAGCAGTTATCATCAATTTAAATGGTGAAGGTTGCCTCTGAAACCTCAACATACACGAAGACACCAAACACCTCAGTATGTGCATGTGCTTGCGTTTGTGCATTTTTTATCTGAACTTTTAAGTCGCATGCCTAATAGGTTGTCGCTTTATTTTATATATAATTTAGTACGTTCTTGATTGCACTAGCTCTTTCTAGGCGTCGTCTCCCATATTCTCCATCCACTGACGGAGGTGACAGCGCGTTGCGCAGCGATATTCCCTAAGGAAAAAAAAAAAAAGGGAAACTGAAACAAAACGTACGTGCGAAGGCGCTGCTGTCACAACGCATTTTCTGTGACATTCGCGGTCTCTCGTGGAAAGGTGCGAGTGTGATTCTCCACTCTTTATCCACGCGCGTTTTATTTCTCTGCCTTGAAAAGAACCCGTTCGCGCAGCTTTCTTTAACATAAGCGGTCTTTCACTTGTCTCTGATTTTTTTTTTTTTCCGGCTTCCTGGTTTCCGTATGCAATCGTGCGTGGCATATGTGAGAAAGGGTGCTCGTACGTTATCGAAGGTTATTTCGCGCCTGTATAAAGTGCTGCTTTTACGGCCCATGCCGTCTATCTTTATGAGCGAGGCGTGCATCGGCACTTTTCGCAACCCCTGGCGCTGTGCCTCTTGCGTCGCTGACACTTGGTCTGCGCCACCGTTTTCTCGGACTCCTCGCGCCTTTTTTTTTTTTTTTTTCCTTACTTGAATATTATCCCTATTGTCGTGAGCGAGGTGGTTTGAAATGCACGCTTGGCTTCTATGGAATTCCGTTAAAGGAGGGCCTCCTCTAAAAGGCGGTTTTAAGCCTTTCTTTCTTTGCTGCCTTTAATTCGTTTTCATTCGGTGAGCGCTATAGCTGTAAAACCAGGAAACGGAGCACATACCATTGCATATCGTCCTAAGTTTCCCATTGGAGGTATTAATTTGAGGCAGTCTAGCACCAACGAGAAGGTGTGCGTTAGAAACTATAACTATATACGTCATTGTTTCTCGCGTTCCTTTTTTTTTTCTGTTCCCGCTTAGGCTTTTGTAATACTGCTCTTCCCGTTTATGCCTTAACGTATTACGGTCGCTAGGAAGCAAGGCCCTTGTCCCCTTTTCAACACCACAGACGTGCAAAACATTGTGCGTGTTTCTCTGCGAGCGCGTGTTTATTTCAAGATTCATTATAACAGCCATCGCCTTCTTATATTTTAATTATATAGTTATTATGTATTCTTTAAAAACAATAGTCCCCCCCCCCCCCCAAAAAAAAAATAGCTTTATCCGCTCCTGCGCCTCGAGTGGCTATGGCGTTGAGGGTGAGGTCGATGGTTCGATTCTCTGCTTCGCCGGCCGCATTCCGGAATGCAAAAGGCTACCTTCTGTCGAACAATGCGTGTACGTTAAAGAACCGCAAGTGGCCACACTTGATCTGAAGCCTCAAAGCCCCTCCAGGCTGCATAAAGTGGGCCTCACGTTCAAGCTTCGACTGGCACGAAAAACACCTTCATTTCATGACTGTCTTTAGCTGTGATTTTATTCCTGTCTTGGTTTTGTCGACTGAAAGCGGTTGCGTTAATTAATGGTGTGATCCTAACTGTTGAAATGAGCCCAAGTTTAACATATTCCAGGCAGGTAACCTTATTAAATTAAATGAGCAGAAATTTAGTACGTTGAATTTTTACCTATGTCGCCAGTTTTGATGGGTGCGATAACTCTGTTTTACTTGGTGGGGCGAGCGCGATGGTGAGTGTGCTTATGCTAGTTCTTTAACATTTATTTGTAATTATTAAAATTATATTTCATAAGTTTGAAAGAGCGCACTCACTAATATGCGTATGCCCCGCGAAGCGGAGCTTGCATCTCTTGAGCGCCCAGATGGGACAGCACGAATTAAGGGTGACCAACGCTTGAAGAATGTTTCGGCACTTATAAACATCATTTAGTCGCGTACGGTAATTAAACGTCTGCATATTAACCCTGTTTTAGAATTAACCGTTTAACCAGACTGTATGCAGTGGGAATTCGCTTCATTCGTTCTCATTTTACTTTCGGCGCAGAGTCTCCACTGATTTATCTTTCTCTCGCGACATTTATTTCCTCGTCGACCGTCAAGTAACATCAAATTTTTAGCGTTCTTCCTAGATTTTCGAATTCCTTCCTACAAATCCATTTCCTACCTTTCCAGAATCACCGCAGGTTTATTGATTCATGGGGTTTAACGTCCCACTGCAATACGTGGCTATGAGAAACGGCGTATATAGTGCGAGGCTCAGGATTGATTTTTATCAGCTGGATTCGGCGCCTTAATCTATGTGTATACGAGAATTTTTGTATTCCGCGAGCGCGTATTCACCAGCAGGAACACCATATAGTATCTGAGACACCACATCATTTCAGAATTAATGAGTGAGAGTTTATTTCTGTGAAACGGGAATGTACTTGTCATATAGAAAGCATTTTCACCCCATAACTTCTACACTCGGTGCACGCCGCTTCAGCGTGCTGATTTACACCGACGGAAATTTTGTGGGAAGTTCTTTTTTTCTTTTTTTTTTTTCGGGAACGCCGTGGTGCTCGATGCTTTCGGTGAGCGTTAAAAAAGAAAGCCTTTTTCCAGTTTCTGCATGCTCTGCGCTTGCTTCAAAACAGGTTCGGTGACAACTCGACGCGCAGGCTTCGTCCTTGAACTGCAGTGGAGTGAACTATGCGCCGATAGTTCGTTGATCCAGGACAGCCGTGCACGTACTAAGTGCCGATGACGACGGCGCCGGAATGCTGTTTGCGGGCGCGCTTGCGGGCGCTTTGTATGCGAATGCTCACTGCTCAGCCGGTGTATAGTACGTACCTCGGCGACAGATGGACAAATTCGCACCTCGCAGACGTGATGGCGCGAATTGTAGTGAGCGCTAAGAAAAAAGGAAAAGTGATTCGCCATTGCCTGCAGTATAACTTTGTTACGCGTTTCTACGAAGATCGATTCGGTCTATTATAAGACTATTTGAACGTATACTATTTCCCATATCTGGGCGCTAACACTTGCAAGAAGAAAATGTTTCCTTTTTTTTTTCCTTAGTTAGCATTCATTATTGCAAGGGGGTTGGCGATTTGCTTGCATATTACTGCCTTCGTACTGGCGTTCTTTTATTGTCTAAGTGAACGGTCTATACAAATTTAAATTTTTACCTCAATATTATCAGGAAAATGATGAGATGGCGCTAAATATATCGGTGCTCTGATCAATATTTAACATAAACGTTCGACTTTCTACGGCTTTTATGCATTTCTCTTTAGTGACAAGACAAACCTGATTTTTGAACTTTCGATGCATTCATCCTATACTCACTTATTCTCAACAGATTCTGCCAGAGAGTAGCTGTGTTGACTCGCAGTGTTTGCAAAAGTGCCGCGTGAATAGTTCCAGATAGTCTTGCATATTGCACTTACATATTCTTCTATTGTGTTATACAATTCAATTCTGGCGGAGAAGCGGCTTCACCTCCTCTCACCTCGCTCCCACGCAAAAACGCAAGAAAATTTTCCTGCCATGTATCCGTTTGAGCCTGCAAACTATAACATGTTGTGTGTGTTAGGAGGAGTTGGTAATCCACAATTGCGATAGCTTGATCCAGCGCACGACGGTCAGAACGACGAAGAGGTGACACAAAAGTGCTGTGTCCAAACAAGTTTGCAATCAGCGCACATGGGGAATTGATTACGAAGAGAGGCGTGCGCATAACTGGCGCACTCGGGTCGAGTTATATCGACAGATTTGAGATGCATACATTTTTGTAGCGCTAACTCATTTAAGGTTACGCCGTGTGTGTCTTTTAGTTTCCCTCCTTATGTCATGTCGCACCATTACAACAGAGAGTAACCCGATTATATACAGCTCATTTTCAAACAGCTAAATGTTAAGAACATAATTGCATACAATCAATAATAGGGACAGAGGGGCATTAAATGGCCGCACAATTTGCAATTTACACGTGCCAAATAATCGGGCAATATAAGAAGCAATGAACAAGGACCTTACACTGAGATGTCTTAGTAAATAATAAGAAATTAATTAGCGTATCAGACATTTGCAACACCAGTGGTATGTACATGGAATCTCATTTATATGGAACCGCCTCTTATTACCAAATTAGAATCTTTTTAGAACAAGCCAGTACGATTTATCACAGGTAACTATTCACAACGTTCAAGCATCACCAAAATAAAACATGACCTAGGGCTCGACCCATTCCAGACTAGAAGAAAGATATATCAAGTTAATTTTCTTCCATCAGGTTTTTTTTTTTCGCTAAATATCTTCTTCCAGGCACACATCTTATCAGCCAAAAGGAAATTCCCGCGAATTGATCACGAATTTAAGGTCGAACAATCATTTGCACGTACTAAACTATTGCAGTTTTCATGTCTGCAGTTAGCCATTTCGGAATGGAATCATCTCCCTAGTAATATAGCCAAAATAACTGACCATATTATATTCTAAGAAACACTTAATAAAAAATGCGGAAATTAGAAACATTAGTATTTCTTCTTACATTTCTTCTTACCTATCAAAAAAAATCTCTAACTTTGCTATCACCTTATTTATGGTTATGATGTCAGAGGAAGTAAGATTACTGTTTGTATAATGTAACAATTATTGGTGTGTGATGTTGTCGAATGAGAAGAGATATAAAGGCTGCATAGCATGTACGTACGACTTCATATAGGATGTTCGACTTGCATGCATGTGGCCTTACACTTTTGTATTTCAATTGTTACTGTCCCCCCACCCCGCTATGTAATGCCCAAGCTCGGCCTTTAGTGTAAATAAATGGAAATAAAATAAAGAACTTGCTCATGTAACTTCTATGCAATATAACCATTAACAGACGCTGACTATGTTAACTGAATATTGGGAATACTGAGCATGTACACCCGTTCCTTTCTATTTTAAAGGATAACTGTGAGGCTATATGACTCCTAATTACTGTTTATTTCAAGTTTGGACCACTACATTGATTGAAGTATACGTATGCTCTAGACCTGCTTGGCTGCAGGAAGGTTTAATTGCTGAGTGTGTGGTTTCTGTGGACGTGAAAAGATATACTAAAAAAAATGGGTCGATGAAGTCATTGGTTATGGCTGACATTATCAACTCAAAACAACTTCGTACTAGTGGTGTTTGCGGTTAGATGATACCTTCATGTTCTAGAACAGAGCCTGGCGGTTTTTTTTTTTTTTTTTTTTTTTTTTTTTTTTTTTTTTTTTTTTTTTACGCATGTGATCCGTAATTATTCGCAACGTACGTTTTTGTACTTGGCGAATCAGCTGAAGTTACGTTTCGAACACGTCTCCCGAAGCATCGTCACAATACAACAAATGGCTATAGATGAATCCGAAGTATAGAGTGTGTAAAATGCGGAAATATAAATGAGGACGGGCTTTTATATGTGAGTTCGTACCCCCCCGCGCGCGCCAGTTGGCACAGTTTCGCATACGAATGATGTTTTAATTTGGGGGCGCAAGCTACTGTACAGGATTAATCGCCTACATACTCGTATTTCACTGACCTACGCTTCATCTGCTGCGCTTTCATTTATTAATAGCTATAAGCCATAAGCGTTTAGGAGGAAGAATCGGGCCATGTGACACAATATTTGCAGTCCTTCTAACGTTAATGGTAAGTTTATTGGTTAAAAACAAGCAAAGTATATATTAGTTCACCATCGTGACTGTTTGGGCTTATTCGTATGGAAATTTTAGAAAAACGTTTGTTTACTGCAAGTACACAGGAAGAAAGAAAGTATATATATAGAAGACAGTACCGCTATGGTCGGGTGTATTCGTTCTTCTGTTCCATGCACATGGGCTAAATAAAGCTTTTTTTTTTCTCAAGATGTTTACTTGTTGTTCGTTGGCCTTGAATTTAAGGTCATTAATTAACACTAACGATAACGCAGGAGTTGTCCGCATACCTTAGTTTCCCTATACGCTCGGTACTTGCGGCAAATCGTTACTCTCGCGCAACTTCAGTGCGCTTGCATGAAGGATGATTTGATATTTTATTATTAACTACGTGATGGTAGTTTTGAGAGCCTGGAAGGCAGGTCAGACGTCTTGCCACAAAAACAGTTTAGAAGCGTGGAATGCTAAACGCTGTCGATTACTATTTTAAGGTCTAGGAAGGTGACGCAAATAAGCTCGTTACGTTGCAGGTTTGCTGGCATTCTAATTTCAGCCGTTTAGACGACAGATGGCTCTCGAGAACTATATATCCTGAGACTTTGGTCTGAAAGTGTTCTTGTGTGCAAAAGGCCACTAAAACAATGTTGCACTTGTTAAGACGATTGGACCGTGTGACCGTTTGTGGCTATATAGATGTCGGTGAACCTTTCTCTGTGGATGCGTGCACACTCACTCTTTCTTCTTTCTTATCTCTGGAAACCGTTTCTCCTTCCACTTAGGATAGCCAACCGGGAACTTGGTTGGAGTAGTAAGTGGTTCGCGAGGAAAGGGAAAGGTTGACGCTATCTTCTGCAGCCCTTGAGGGAGCATGGCTCAGCGCCGTAGGAACTTGGTTCACCTGCCTTTCCTGCTATTCCTCTCTCACTCGAAGCGTACTGTTGTGCAAAGCGTTTACTCATTGGGAAGTTGGGCGGCCATTGGGGCAGAGCACCGGTCCACATAATCGGCTCTTTCCGTTGCGGCATCTGGCTTTCAAGAGTCGCGCTCCAAGTTCCGCTGCCAGGTCCGCTATCCCGGTCCGTCATCAGGGAACGCCGCGAAGGTGGGGGGCCGTCCTTTCCAGCTGCTCGCGTCTGTCATTGATTCACGAAACGATGTCGCCGGCCAAATGAATGGCCCTTAGAATCGACAACGTGCATGCATGCACTATGCATATCTGCAGGCGACGGGAGAGATAGAGCATGCATGTTTGCGCCTGCTTCTCGTCACGGTAGCGTCCTCTTCTCCGAACCTATTTTCTCCGGCATTTCTCCCTCGGCGGCGTGCTACTCGCGTTGGTTCGGGCGCGCCAAGTCCGCCTCCTCAAGCGTGTGCGAGGGCGGCTTTTAATCGCCTTTTCTTCGTCCTCGTCGCCGGGCTCGGCGTCGCACCTTCGCTACCCGCGGGGGTTGTCGAGATGGACGACCCTCCTGGCCGCCGCTGACCGCCCCGGGGAAATGAATGGACCCGTTTATTACGCGGGCGCCGTGACAGTCCAATGTGGCCCGCAGGACTGCATGCGTCCTCTTCGGCGAGTGAGGGCGACGCCGGCAGGAAATCATTTGGGGGCCTCCGCAGTGGAAGGAGGGGGGGGGGGGGGGGGCACGATGCTGAACCTGCCGCGCGACTATAGCTGTTTCATTGTTTTACAGTTTTACACCGCAGTAGAACTTCAAGTAATGACTGCGTCTCTGTATGCCACCAACCGTTAACGTTCTTTCTTTCGGGGCGGGGGTGAAGAGGGCTGGCCCTGAGTCTTGTCTATGTCTACATTTGAACGAGTACAGCGAAGAGCTGATGTATAGGCGCGCAAAAAGTTGAAGGTATCTTCTTGGCAATATACTGTATACAGTATAGTACATAGTGTAAATAGCACTATAAATATATTGCTGTATTCCGCTTGTTATCGAGTTTGAAAAATGTAAAATTTTTCTTGACCCCATCCCCCCCCCCTCTTTTTTTTTTCTCTATCATCTTCAAAGGGTGGATGTTCTCACTCTCAGGAGACAATGCCTAGCCCGCCTATCGTTCTCTCTATGTGGTGTTTATATATGTTTACATGAATAATAATTAATAATATGTACACCATTTTCATTTCTGCTTAGAATGAAGTGGCGCAGTACTGCTGAATGAAGAAACGCATATTTGAAGGCAGATTTGGGGTTTTTGAGACAATGCTCAAGCTCAAGAGCTCAAGGAAAGCCGCACAAATCTACATAGCTTGAGTGCAAAAAAATGCTGAGACAATGTGTGTGTTTTTTTTTTTTAATCTTTCACAAAGCTACAGCGCTCTATAGGCAGCTGTGACTTTGGCTGTACTAGATAGCATTAGATGTATATAAAGTGGGCCTCCCTTGGCATCTTCTGCGAATTGTTCACGCATTGAATTGCCGCGGACGAACGCTTCGATAAGGCGCCTCTGAGCAGTTGAGCACACAATGATGAGGACCGAAACATTAAGGTATCAAATGCTGTGTCGTCGTCATTCCCTTGCGGTAACATTGCGGTGATCACCAGGACGCCGTCTTTCCTCTGATTAAACGCTACAGCTGCATACTTCTAAATGTGGTCTTTCAAAGCTAATTTCGCGCTTGTGCACCCTTTTGATTTTGACGGGCACATTTGTGTTGCTCTGTAGCCATGATTGCTGTTTCTGTTGCTGCCATTTGCCTGGTTCACTCTGATATGCTGCAAAGTCTTGCGAGTATGATAATGAAAATTAAACGAAAGTTAATCTTACATTCATACCTTTTCTGCCTGTCGCAGTTTTTCTATTATGTCGTTCCTTGTCCATTATTTTGTGTTGATGTTTTTTTTTTCTTTTCTTTTATACATCGCACACGCCATTGCACATTTTCAAAATGTCGACTTAGCCTGCCTCCGCCGAACTCGTTAAACCCAGTTTCATTTCTTGTTTATATTAAAAAAATTTTATTTTATTCTGCTAGCCTAACTGGGCTCGATAATTGTCTCAATTTACCTCTCTTTAATTCACGTTGATTCTTGCCGCATCAGCTTGAACATTTTAGCACTGTATTATTGTTTTGTTCGACTGGCAGGCTGCTTTCAACGCATTGCATTATGCTGCAGTCAACTGCACTTTCTCCCGCACAATAGACTTAAGGATGATAAGCGAGCTTGAAGGTTGGTGGACACGTTACAAAAATTTACACTGCCGTTAACTAGCTTCTTGCTTGCTTGATTACAATACGTACAAAACAGACGAGCCGATGTCAACTTAAAGTTCTTATCTGTTCGCAGACGTGTATTTTTATTGGACAGTGCCTCACCTCAGGTATATATATTGTAGTCCCGTGGATCAAAAAAGGGCGAAGGGTCTGACCGCGGACCGCTTTCTTGCGTTTTTCTGGGTATTTTCACTGTTCTTTTAACCCACTGACTGAGCGATTCAAAGCATTCCCCAGAATGTTTTACCCATATGCGCACTTGTTCGGGGATATGACGCGCGTATTAGCAACGTGGCTTCCTAAAGACAATAAATAATTAAGGTGAAATCTTATTGAGCTCCAATTGTTTTACAGCTTCCTTTAGCCTTCTACGTGCATATGGGAACTCTTTTATTTTTATTTGGGGGAAGGGGGGGGGGTGCTATCAAAAGCTTTTTTTAACATTCTGAACATTTGAACGATGTGAATAAAGGTTTATCTTAAATTAGGCTGTATTCTTTTTCAGAAGTGACTGTTTATTCAAGTGGTCAGTCTTGGATCACGCAGCAAATGTAAAATGAAATTGTGTTTTTTATTGTGAAACGCATACGTTCTCGCATTTAAGTACGCAGTATATGGCAGAAGCTACGAAGAAACTGCGTCGGTTGTTCAGCGGGAGTGGAATAGACAGGCCAATGCCTGCTTGAAGTAGGCACATACAGAGGGAGAGGTAGAGACCGATCAATAAATTCTATAGGTGGCGCCACCAAGCGATCGCTGTTTAATCACTGCTCCCGCCATGTTTCACTGAGAACTCCAGGGATGGCGCCACCGTCGCTCGTTGCTGGTCACAGAGATTTGCGCATCAATTGTTAATAAGCAACGCTGTTTGTAATGCAGAGAAGGTGAATTCGGTTTCACGACTTCCCTAAGTGTGCGATCGAAATACCCATAAATTGCCTGGCACCACAGACAGACAAATAAGAACGTGGCGTATAATGCCAATTTATGCTTACTAAAAGTGGGTCCCACTGTATACAATGAATTATTATTCATAATCATATATATATATATATATATATATATATATATATTAGGTTTCCACCTACCTCTGGGAAAATAATAATCCTATTTAATTACTGAGCTCACTGATTATTGCCCTTCGCGAAATGCTCATCCCGCTTTCTTAAACAAAATCTTCCTTAATATAGTCATTTATTAGCCTGTAATGCACGTTTAGCTAGCTCTGAATTATAAAATGCGTACAATAATTCCACTTTCAATTTAACGCTATCTTCTGCATATATCCCGGCTGATGCCGCACTGCAGTTGGAGTTCAGCAGCAGTCTCAGTTAATTGTAAATCTCGATAATTTGTTCTTGATTAACACATCTGAAGTTCTTACTTCAATTACTTTCGCTTCTTCCGCACACATAATCACTCTTTCTCTTCCCGCCTCAAACGTTGTGCAGCCTAAAAAATGCACCTGTGATTATGCCACGACGGCGGGACAGATATGCATACGTTCGAATAAATATCACAGAGCTCGCGCATGCGTCCAAAAGCGAGCGATCACATTTGTTCACCGCTATGCGTCCTCTGCCCGCCGGCAGGGAGCGTCGCCCTCCACCGCACGACATGCCCCGTTAGAGGTCGCGTACATTCGGAAGCGCGTGGACGTCGGGATTTCGAAACGCAGAAAGCGCAGCCGCAAACGCATCGAACAGCGAAAACACGGGGAGGAAACGGGCG
The DNA here is from genome assembly GCF_013339745.2 of Dermacentor silvarum. Taxonomy (NCBI): domain Eukaryota; kingdom Metazoa; phylum Arthropoda; class Arachnida; order Ixodida; family Ixodidae; genus Dermacentor; species Dermacentor silvarum. The sequence continues at coordinate 68,746,089 of NC_051159.1, read as the reverse complement.
TTAGAAAACGCTCGCAGCGCCCCTCCCCATCGCGTCCTCTACCCTCCATAAGCGCTCCAGCATAGTTCGAACGCAACAAAGAGACTGTACCGCGTGCAAGCGTGATTCAGCGAGCGTCGGTCGCACGCTTTGAGCATCGGAGTCCGCTGCTTCGCAATATGCCGCTGGCTCCTGGAAAGAAAGAGGGAGAGTGCGGGGATGCGGTCTGGGGGCAAGCACAGCGCAGGAAGACGGGGAGGGCAGGCCGGGGAAGGCCTTTGCACTAGCGAAGCATAAAAATCGACTTATCAAGACAAACGGCGTGTTCGGGAGCGCGTTGCGCGCGGCCACATTTATCATGGGGCGCCGGAACGAAACGGCGGGCCACTGGCGCTTCTCGTACGCTCCGCTGGGTGGGGCTTCGCTGCTCGCGTCGGCGCGTCGGGAACGCCTCGATGACGCGCGCGCCGCGGTGGCCGCTCGCGTACGCCGCTCGCGACCCGCCCGCCATCTATCGCTCCCAGCCGCAAGTGTGCGGCGTAGGAAACGGCGGGCTTTTCGTAATGGTTCGTTGGCTCTGCCAACGTTCGAGTCGGGTTGGTCGGGGTATATATTGTTTTGGGTTCGGTGTCCGGGGTCCGGTACGTTGGCGCAGCGTGTGCCCGTCTTTTGTCGACTACTGAAGGGGCCAGGAGAGTGCGATCCTTCTAGGACAACCAACCGCGACTCTGGTTGACTCGTTACGAAGGAAAGGCTGCGAGAACAATACTTCCAAATTAAGCAGAAAGATTAACTGCCACAGTTGACTTTGTATTCTCCGTGCCTACGCTACTCATTTTACATGTGCATGAGAAAGTGTCTCCGAGTAACGCATGTGCGCGCTTCTAAGCTAACTAGAGGCCCATTTCGGTCTCTGGTCTCACGAAAGCGACATATTACAATACAGCTGTCGGCCAATTCGAAGGACAAGGAAACGACTACACCGCCAAACCACGAGCCTAGCTCTGTAGCAGAAACCGCACACTAATTTTCACACCCACGCCAAATTTCCATTGGGGATGCATATTGTACACCGACTATGCGTTGTTTATTTGCCCCTCCCCCCTCCATTTTTTTTTTTTTTTTTGCTGGAGTTGTTTCCATCCTGTCTTTCACAGGTTGTTAGAGCAGGTTATTCCACGTCGTACTTTCAACTAAACCATCACGTGTAATTCTATGGATGCGAAGCAACTCTCAAAGACAACCGTAAACACTATACAACGCAACATATGCACTTCAACTAAACCGTATCTGTAGCCTAATACATGAACCGTGGTAGTACAAGCTGCTATCGCTAATGAACACACAACTCGCTTGGGGATTCTCCTATCAACACCTTTGTCAGATCAAAAAGAGGCGTGACGGTTCTCGCAACCTCCACGATGTTAGCTAAACCTTAAGCCACGAGTTTTAGCATAACAGTACACCAGAAACGTTGTGTCGGTAAACATGTTACCAAGTATGCGGCCTTTGTATGCGGCGAGGTGTCCGCAAATGCCGCGAAGGCTACCGCGCGTACGCGAAGCCGTCATTGCAGTCAGAAACACCCACTCAGACGCAGCACGCGCGGTGTGCGTATATACCTTTCCACGTATGTCAGTGCTTCGAAAAGTCGAGGCCGTCGCGCGCCCGATAATTTATGCCCGCGGGAAGCAAAGCATAAATCTCGGTTCTCTTTCTGTGTATCGTTTTCTCGTCGCTTTCTCTGTTCCCCTCGACATTGGGGCTGTGCAGAGGAAGAAAGGCTTAGTCCCGTTTCAGCCCATAGAAATGAGCTGAATGCAGATTGTCGCTTTCACGAGGCGTCGTGCTGTTGAAGCCCCCCCTCCCCTATCTCAGCTGGCGCAGAGCCGTTGCCCATGGCCAGCTTACTCGACGGTTCGTACGTAAGCCCCATTCCTTCCTGCAGCCCCCAAACTTGAGCCCGGCGTTCCTCTGTATGGGCCTTTGTGCCGCTGACTGTTTTCATTATATTTATTTCTCATTTTTATTTTTGCACAGCAGCATTTGCCCTGCTGGGGTTTCGTTTGTATATACGCTTCGAACTTTCATTTTTTTATTTGTTGTTATCTTTATGTTGAATGCGTGCTTGCATGTATCAGGGTTTTATGCCCACCCATTTGTGGGAGCGTTCCTGAATCACCGGAGAGTTTAAGGGAAAACAGGCAAACAGCAGAAATATTCGTGTTGGTTTGATTTTCGTCGCGTTAGGAAACGAAAAAAACAGCGAAAAAAAAAGGTGGGGAAAATTTTGTTTAGAAGCTTCGTTGTAACATTGGTAATAACCGTTTTTCGGGCGCACTTCCAGTTTTCCGCTTGTCAGGAAACATGTTGACGAGCTGAATATGTAGCGTGAAGTAGGAGAAATATTGGTTGTTTGTGGTGTATGTGTAACAATTTATGCGTATAGAGAGGGCCCATGCACAAACAGTCAGACAATGGGTGATAACATTCGCGATAAACAGAACGGTTAGCGGGTGATTTTTCGTCTTCAAGATTATAGTTCTAGCCTCAAAGTACGCATGGGCAAAGAGAAAATGTGACGATTCTATTCCAGCGCCATATCAATTCCTTTTCGTTATTCGTCAGTGTCTCCAGCGGCGAGATGATCATTCTGACCAACCGTGAACAGTGCGATGATAAAGGAACAGGATCAAGAAAAAGAAATCATTTCATTATAACGGCACTGCCTTCGTGGGCTTCTGTTTATTTATTCATTTATTTTTCATTGGAAGGGATTCTGCCTCTTACTTTATTTCTTCCTTTTACATGTTTCGTAACATGCATGTTGTTTTTGTCGCGGGCTCTAATTTTTCTTCTTATCTCAATGCGATCAGAGACATTTTTTAACATGAATAACTTTATTACGCAACTAACGTTACCGCGTTTGCCTAAAGCTTTGTGTTGCTTTATGATCAGCGCTTCTCTATTAATTTATATTTATGTTATACGAATCTCGAATGGCTCGACCTCACCTACCAGCTCAACTGCCGCATTCGTCGTTCCAGCCAAGAAAGTTGCAGTTAAATTCAAATTGTCACATATGACTACATCTACGTCGGCAGAACTTGCAGCCCTCCATGCAACTGTGACCTACGTCACCGAAGAGCCGGCACAGAAATGGGTCATAGTCTGTGACTCTAAGGCAGCCCTTCACAGTATCAAGTCAGCCTTACATCACAGAACTTACGAGCAGATGATATCCGACATCAGGGAAGTACATCACCATGCTCTGGAAACAGGGCACAGCATAGTCTTCCAGTGGATTCCTGCTCACTGTGGCATCATCGGCAACGACATTGCTGACAGGGCTGCCCGATCTGCCCACGAAGACACCCAGACGCGTACAATACATTTGGCGAGGACGGACACTGCTAGGGAACTTTGTCTGCTTGCACGAAAAAAGTCACAAGCTTTATGGAGGTCAAGTGCCTTCTATTGCCGGTTATATAAGTTGGACCTCTTGCTACGGCTACAACTGCCATCTAGCCTTTCCCGCGGCGAAGCAACCTTGCTGTGCCACTTGTGGCTGGGAGTGGCGTTCACGAACGCTTACTCACATCGTATGGGAATGGCCGAGAGCCCGATGTGCGACTCCTGCATTTGCGAGGAAACCATCGAGCACCTATTGTGTACCTGTCCTCGCTACGACGCCTCTCTCTCAGAACAACTCTAAACCGGCTGGACTCGAGACCGTTCTCTGAGTCAAAGATACTCGGACCGTGGCTACACCCGTCACTGGCACAAAAAGCGTTGCGTGCATTAGTACAGTATTTGAAGTGCACCGGTTTAAGAGACCGCCTATAGTGTCCCTGTACATCGTCCCACGTGTACTCAGTGCTCATTCTCTACCCATTTTTCTCTTTCTATTTCCCCTTTCCCTTACCCCTAGTGCAGGGTAGCAAACCGGACGCTGTTCTGGTTTACCTCCCTGCCTTTCCTCTCCTTGCTCTCTCTCTCTCTCTCTCGAATGTCGTCACATTGCAATAAAAAAAAAATTCAATAGCCCTATACATAGCGCCGCTCTTGATTTTCTGTTCATTATGATGCTTTCGCCAAAGTGCCAATATTGGCCGAGAGGCGGCATTTTTCTTCGAGAAATTGAGTTTGATTTTTTTTTCGATTTGATGGGACATTCTAGTTTTTGTGTCCAATACGTTGCTTTAAAGGAAAGCTTTGGCTGGCTGGTGTTCAAGAACTGAACTGACGTAATCGCAGTAACACAGGCAACCACAAATCTTCATCACGTTTGAGCGTCTCGCATTTCACCCACGGACGGACGACTACCGCGGCTTAAACTCGACTAGAAGCACCTGCTGTGCATTCAATTTATTTCATATACCCAAGAGCACAGAACACACAATAAATGAAGCGTTTTCTCATGCCGTTTAAGCATGCATGTATGGCATTCAGGGGGCAATTTCTATTCTCGTGAAATGGATCAGCACTCATATTTAAATTACATAGAATGCTTTTATTTTTGAACAGGTATGTTAATTGGGGGGGGGGGGGGGTACTGTAGGCGAAAACATGCGCTGACCAGCTTAAATGTGACTGAAAGACTCGGTGGCTGCAGTTACATTCTTTAACTGTTGTCATACAACATTAAGCACACCGCCTCTGACAAACAGTATATATAAACACAAGTGCCCATTGAGTATTTTAAGCTGAAATATTTGCCTGTTTCTGTTGGGGCAATAAACATTCTATATATGCCCTTCTCAATGCGCGTAAGATGCAAAGGGCCGGATTTACGAAGGTTTTGGTTCGTAAGTTCTGTTTGCTATTGCCCGGTGTTTTCACTAATATAATGCCCGATATCAGCTGGCATTTCATCTTACGAACAATTTTAGCCTATCAGTACGGGTGCAGTTGCTTACACTTGTTTATAATATTTCTGATGCACGATTCTGAAAAAAAGAAAGCATATGTTTGACGAGAAAGTCTATAACTTTGAATTAATACTTTCTTAAAATATCCTCTGTAGGCATATTTTATAGCTCGACAGTAATCGAACAGCAAAATTATGCTTTGTACAAAAATTATCGCGGAAAGTTTGCATCTCAAAAACGACGCACAGCAAATGTTATATTTTTCTAGTGTATAACTTACGTACTTTAACTTTGAAGAAAGTTTGGCCAAGCTTTCAATCTAGCATTGAGGGAGGGATTTATTCAGGTGGCACTGGGGGAAATGTTGGCCACCGTTGTGTCAACGCCTTCGCCACTAATATCAGGTTCTAAGCCTTTGTTCTTTAGAAAAGCTGCGCACGCCTGTGTCTGCGATGATGCTCCGTGATGCGCAAACTGACGTGTTTTAGAGTGTACTGTCTAAATCACTTACTACTTCATTTTAATTCCTCGGCTTGTCCGTGCTTGTCGGGAACTCGTCTTCAAGCTCTTTCACTGAAATAGAAAGAAGGATTTTGTGTCACTAAATAACCGGGTGAGAAATGTTTCTGATTACAAATTCATCACAATCACATAACGGCTACAATACTGGTTATTGGAAATAGAAATGTGAACTGGTCCCCGAATAGATTTTTTTTGTTTCCCTTATCGCTACGGGAATTACGTGTATGCCGCACATTTAGGTATGTTGGCAGCGCTACAGAGATAATGAAGTTCAAGATGAGTTAATTATACCTAAATAACGCGAATGGTCGCAATGTTCGGGTGTGAGAATGACGATTATTCTGATGTCGCCTGAGCCACGTGATGCCGCAGGCGCAAATCATGTGCGTTTGTCGATGGTTACTGTTTCGTTTTTCGCAGGTTGATGCGTACATATTTAGCACCTGCAGGCGTTGCTCACGTTTTGAGGTTAGCGAATATCTCGATTGCTTGCCGGTGCTCTCCAGGCTGTTAATTATATTGTAGCATTTATTGCCCTGCAATAATACATTCGCTGGCCACGAAGCCTAAACATTCACTTGTTCGAACATATAAACACTGCTAAACGGTTCTTTCACGGTCAGGTGGCGGCTCGCTGGCGTACGTGTCAGTTGCAAAGCACAATTCTCCGTGGACTCAACTCTACGCAGATCCCAGTTCGAGCGCTCCAGATAAATTGTTATGACTGAAAAAATCCAAAATGTGGGGGATCATATTGTAGCGTCGATTACTCTATGTAACAGAAAAAGTTAACCTTCTTTGGTGATCCTTTATGTAGTGCCCAGTAGTGCTGAGCTTTGATGGTTATTTCGTTGCCATCACTTAGTTATTGTCATAACTGCCGCGTACAAAGTCGTGTGGCTTCGCGACTTACTTCGAAGTTAGCGCTCTCCAGTGTCTTTCTTATTCCTCACCATCCTGTAGAGGGGCTTAACCTCTAGTCACTCAGGGAGATCTTTGTTGGAGCTGCCCTGAAGTTAAATATGATGTGCATAACTTGAATGGGCCGTGATGCACCGTCATATAACACCACCGACTTGGTGGCACGAATCTCTGCTCATTTGTGTCGTTGAATGCGTCATGAAATATTTACTACGAAGAGCTTGACAGGGCAAGGTTCCGTTTGTTGCTTCAGAATCCTACGTCCACACGATTGACGAACCGTAAATGTGCCCTTTCTTTTTATTTGTGATGTGCAGGGGGGGGGGGGGGGGGGGGAGGGCAAATTCAGTCTGTCGCAATGCCACACGCCGAGAGGTTGCGACAGTCTCGTTACGTATCTCTGGTGACTTACGACAACGCATTTGCTACGTAAATTGCTTCACATTCGTCTTTCTTGAGCAACGCCATCCTACACTGCGAGCGACGCACAGCGAGATTCACTTGTGCATAAATTATATGCGAGCTATCTCGCATGACCTGATCGGCCGTTTTAAAGTATAGTGCAGCATTCGTGTATACGACATTTATGGACGTAGCTCAGAAGCGACCTGTTCTTCTCAGTCAGCTGAGTTCCATTTTTACTTGGGTTCAGCCTTTTTTATGACGTTATTCCACTATACCCTCGCTGTCATAAGCTTCCTCTAGTTCATTAGCTGGAATTCTTTCTTGACTATGTTGGGATATTATTTCCTTTTACCGACTTCGTGCCTTCTTGGCACCAGAGACTGTACGTTATTTCCTTCATGCTTGCGTATTTCTTACGCCTTCTCATTACGATTCCTAAACATAATAAAATTCCTTCTCAAAGCTTCGTTACAATTCTTATGCCCCTTCCTCAGTTATGTCATGGCCAAACTCAGCAAAAAAAAATGTACAGGCAAAAGAGAAAAAAAAAGAAGTATTGAAGCGGTTGCAGGCTTGCTTCAATGTTTCCTTACACACTGATCATGTGACTACATTAGCACAAAAAAAAAGAAATACAATTAGCAATATTATGAGCTTTTCGTTTGTGCAGTCACACAGAACGTGTAATATTCGTACAAGAGGCATAGTATTCGTTCCTTCCTAAAACAGCATAACGCCCTCCTTGACACGTATACAGGTGAATGCTACAGCTAATGCGATTCTGCTGTGTCAAGGCAAATATAAACTGCTTTTTCTAACTTCAGGGATTATGTTACATCTTGCCAGCACCGTATAACAGCACGTATCATATAGCAACTACACGCACCATAAGCGGCCAATCAATGGCGACCTTTTGCATATTTTCCGTGCCCGCTCGTTCTGGCATTTTGTTTAAATGCTCCAGCCGATAGCACTCACTCCACTGTGTTGTGAGGGACATATATTAACTAGTTTCATAGATATGAGTAGTTAGGGACACGCTGCGGCGGACTGCGAATAGTTGTGAGACCTTGTCAGCATTGAATACCTGTTAAGAGATTTGTTCATTATTTACTCGTGCTTATAAACCAGGTTCAGGTAGTTGCATGCTAATCGCAGACAGGTGAAAAATGTACAATGTGAGTTGGTAAGAGCGCGCCACTTATCTCACAGCTTTACTTAATGCAGTGTACTACATCGCATATTTATAATATGTGTAGTTATACTATGGCAACGTCCGGGCACTCCGGCATTTTGTTGGTTACTATGAAATCCTGAAACTCGCCTAATTTGCCCATACCGCTTTTAACTACTATATGAGTGCTCGTACAAGTGCAGTTAATGGACGCTTCATGGTCGAAGCTGTTGCGACAAACACACATTCACGTGTTCCCATTTGCCAACATTGCCCATCGGGGGAAGTTGTGGTTACGACGCACTGGGGGCATATAGCTTCAGGTATTCTTTGTCATTGATATGCGCCCCAACGAGAGGCATATTTAAGCTGAGCTACGGGCTCCTGACTCCGGTCACGCGTTGTACGTCCATTTCAACAATAGTGGCTTCGTCAGCACTCTAATTCGTCTTGTTTATTTGAAACCATAGTATCCTTAGCGAGGTACTTTTTGTTGACATAAGAAAAGAGGAATACTCATAGCGAGTGCTAATTGTTTTAACCTCGGAGGAAAAAAAAAACCAATAAAGGAAAGGTTCAGTGAGGCAGACTGTCGTGAGGAAAAAAGAACAGAAAGTCTATTTGTGATACTCTTAACCAATTGATGTGAAAGATTTTCGACCATCTCAGAAAGCTTGGTGTTTACCGGTTGCCAAAGCATGGCTCGCAAACGCATGCCACCTATTCACATAGAACACAGGTACTAAAAAAGGAGATCTCACAGTACTAGCTCATTAATATTTCCTTCGTTCAAGTGTTTTCAAGTGTGGTTCAATCGTTTTCAAGTGTAATGTCATCTTAAGTTCCTATGACAGGCGACATGAACCTACTATACGCTCAAGATTCGGTACGCTGGGTTATAAGATCCCTGTGCGAGGCATGTAGGCGATACCTTTTGAGGCAATCCTTTGGTCGACCTTGTTGAGGGTCCTCGTTATCTTCGTGAAGATGATCTTCTCGCTAGTTGAGGCCCCGCATCATCTGCAGAGTTACGAAGTGACCAAAAGGTCACGTTAACAATTTGTATGTACCATGCATTGCACTCTGCTTAGCAACACACTGCTTTCACATCAGTGTCGATACAGAGTTGCCTCTCTAGACTGAAAACGGTTTCTCTGAATGCACGACTTAATCTCCCTGCCCCCCCTCCCTGCTCCATTTTCTTAATTCCTTATCTTCTTATTCTTATTATTCATTTAGGTAGAGCAACGACAGTTAATATTAGATTTGTTACATATTTCTGGTGAAAAGCATTAATTAACAAACATATCTCTGATCACAGGTGTCAATGAGTTTTTACCACGTGCGGGCAGTTGTTTTTCGACATCCTTATTTGAAAGAAACTTGATGCCGGTGTCGTTATTTTTACAGAAGCACCACACAGGAAACAGCTGTAAGTTATTTTCACACAAGACAGGTGTCAGTGCTCTGTATTTACAGCACTTCACTGTTTGTCACCTGTTACAACGATGAAAAAAAAACAACAACTGAAAAATCGATTTCTTTTACGATGTTTTTCGCCAGACGGTGCTGACGTAAATGCTTGGCATAGTCCTGTCCCGTCCATTCTCGTCGCTGGCACCTGGCTAGAGGAATACGGGTCGCCTTTGGATCTCGTATGGTTGATTCACTGGGACGAAGCCAGGGTTGGCACCCAAGAAAGCGACGCAGATGAAGGAATTGAAATCGTGGGGTATTGGTCCATCCCCTGCGGTGAAGATAAATTGAGGAAGAAATGAAAGAGGGACAAGTTCGAGAACTTAACTGTGCGTAGGGTTAACCAGTGTTCATACATGATTAATGAAGAAAATCATCGAACAAATTCTGACCAAGAGAAGCCCAGCGTTCCTGCAGTTTTCTTTTCCTTCTCGTCTCTTCATATATAGCACTGGTGGACAATGACACTTAGAAAATGAATTGATATACTTTGTGCTTAAACGTTGAGAGCGCTCAGTCAGGTTCCCCTTAAGCCTTATTCTTATTTAGTTTTGTTTATATGAATTCGACAGCCTAACGCAATGACAATGAGAATTCCTTTTGTTCTGTGATATCTTATTGCATAAGCTGAACAGCTAGACTTCCTTGAGTTTTTGTCACTGCCTCTGCGTGCTCAAACTTCTCTTTCGAATCTCGTTATCTTTAAGCTCTGGCATAAACGCCACTACCATCTTTACTCTTGGGTCACTTCCAACGCTGAAATGCGCATGATATCCGCGACTTATGCATACATTGCCACTGACTTCTCACATACATTGTGCAGCGTTTCAGGGGTTCAAGCGTACTTAGATGACCTCCTAATAGCAGATGCGAACGATATAAGCCGAATACGAACCTGCAAGCAGTTCTGCAGCGTTGGGCCATCATACTTGGGGCCTACCGATATCGGTTGCAACACATTGTCACGGTGTAAACACGGTCGGCTGTATATAGAGTGTCCCAGCTAACGTTAGCCAAACTGTTGAAAGAAAAAAATAAAGATTAAGGAACCACTGCGCAAGATAAAATTTTAAGAGCTAGGCATTATAACTACATCTTGTACCGTGATTCTTTAATCTCTTTCTTCTTTCAACAGCTTGGCTAACGTTAGCTGGGACACGCGGTACACCAGAGCGTTGCACGTCGTCGCCCTTTATTTCAGCCAAGGACGATCCCTTCGTTGCGCAAACTTGATTCGTCGGCGAATCAGCATTAGCGAAATCCAGCAGCACGCATCACTGATCAGCCACGGCGCAGCATAGTAGCGTAAGTCAATTTCATTTCGCAAAAAAGAAAATGCCGAGAAGGAGGCGGGAGGGACTTAAAGCTCAGCGCAGTCGTATATATATATATATATATAGCATAACACACGTCGTGTCCACGGGCCATAAATTTCGAGACTACTTGCTTTTCTCGCAGACAGCGCTTTCGAATCACGGGAAAGTTTTCGGGAACTTTAGCGCGAGATATAGCCAGTGAAACGGAAACTAAATGAAAAGAAAAAGGAATAACATACAAAAAAAAAATCGGTCGACAGAAGAACCGAGGCTGGAACGGACGGAAGGCAGTGGTAGCGAACTCATGCCGTGGCCTCCTCCCTTTCCATGCTCTTGACTTCAAGCTTGGCTCTGCAGAGTCCAAGTAGAGGGAGAGGAGACCCAGTGCTAAGTGTGCCGGCCGACCGGCCGGCCCAGATATCCGAAGTAACCAGCTCCTTTCTCCCCAAGCGACGGCGGGGAGGTTTTTTGGTGCCGCAGCGCGCTCTGATACAGTTGCGATACATCTCGGGAAAAGCACGATGATGAATAGCGATGTCGAGCCGCCGTTTCCTCGGGCGCCGGGTCCGAGCTTTCTGTCTCTTTCTTTCTCTCGCTCTGCAAGCGAGCAAGCGGCGGCACAAGCCGTAGGCTTGCGCCCGTCGCCGATCGATGAGACAGAGCGCGCGCGCGCGCGCTCCTTAATTCGGGCCGCGATTTATGGGCCCGGATTACAAATGTAAATCTTGGGAGGGCGAGGAAGGAGCACGTTGGCACAGTCGGCCACCTTTCTCTCTCGCTTTCTATCGCCCCCCCCCCCCCCCCTCACTCTCCTTCAGTGTCCTCCGTGCTCCCGGCGATGCTCTTTTCGCCGCCGCGAAGCGAACGTCGTGCCGCTCTCCTCCTTCGCATCCCCCGCCGTCACCAACCCACGCGTCCTCGCGAACTCTGCTGCCGGCAGATCAGTGGAGCGGCTCCGATATATAGTGTATATAGTGCGACGGGAGAGCGATGGCGTCCGAGGAAATCTATATAAGGGGGAGGGCAGGCGGAGCCAGGGATGGATGGGCGCGAAGTTGGTGCGAGCTCGGACGCTGCT